>NC_051063.1:51246227-51590393 GCF_004664715.2 Peromyscus leucopus | reverse complement strand
GAGACAGAGTGGTCCTCCAGGCTGAGTATGCTCATGTCTGGACATGCTAATCTTCCTGCAGGCTAATCCTGCCACAACTGAGAAGGGACACAGATAAAGCTTTCTGGGAACAGGAAAGAAAGTATTCCCAAGAGGCCCCATCCCTAGCCTCCTCACCAGTACATTGGGATGTACAGAACATCACCAGGGCCCACCACTGTTTCATAACCAACCACATTTCGGAAATTGGGGAAACTCTCGTAGTCAGGATTGTCAAAGTCCACCTAAGGGTCAAGAAAAAGAAAAAAGATCAGTCCAGTGATTGCTTGCTGTGGCAGCTTTAAAAAAAAAAGAGAGACTTAAAACATGATTTCAGAGTTTGTATCCAGAAGATACAATGGATATTAACTGCCCCTCTCAGAGAACAACTTAAGGAAGTCCATGCTCATTTGTTACACGATAAATAATTCTAGACTTCAGTGCTCCTGAGCTCTGAAAAGCTCCTCAAAAGCCTTAGGATATGAGGAGTTAGGATTCATCTGTCACCCAAACCTTTCCAAATATTTTCTCACAAACAAATCCTAACCAGAAGACTCCTACATGAAGTAGTAAGGCATCTTTCTCCTCAAGAAGAGGATGTCGGGAGCTGGAGAGATGGCTCAGCAGTTAAGAGCACTTGCTGCTTTTGCAGAGGACCAAGATTTGGTTCCCAGCACCTACATGGTAGCCTCACAACCTTCTGGAACTCCAGTTCCGGGGGATCCAACGTCCTCTTTTGACCTCCACAGGCACCAGGCATGCACATGGTGCACATACATACATGCAGGCAAAACACTCATACACAGAAAATATTTTATTTACCTATCTCCCTATCAAAAAGAAGTAGCATACATGATAAAAGAAAACAATTATTAAAGTCAGTGGAGGCATTCATATTTTGATGAAACTGAGTCAAAAAATAAAAAAGTGATCTGAGTCCACCAACATTAATGATGGAGCTTGCCCCCCAACAATTAGCTCTGTTTATACTTACAAATATCTGGGAATTATTACAGGAGCCTGGAACATGGGGGCTACACTGTGAAATGATTCTCTGGCCTTGTTTGTAAGGCAAGACCAGTCAGTAATGCTGACCTGCCATACCCGCAAAGGGAAGAGCAACAGTATTCCAGCCTCCAGTCTCAAAGGCGCCCTTAGAACCTAGAGCTCTACCCCCTCTTCAGACCACAGAAGCTCACCTGGCTCTGCCTGTCACAAGGATGATGGACAGGATATGGATAGAGGCACTCAAACTGATCTGGAGGGAATAAGATGCAACGCTTGTGGCCTTTTATCTGGGCAAAGAAGTTCTGTTGTTCATCATAGTGAGCAGGTGTCACATTTCCTGTAAGAAAAAGACATTTTCTTAGCTGAGGTAGTGGCTCTACCACACAGATGAAATGCAGACAGCCTAGTGCTGGAGTGAAGTCTAGCTGGCCCCCCAGCTAAAAGTTAAATTAAATCTGAAACAGGATTAGGAAATTGCCATTACAACTCTCAGTAAACCAGGTATTACATTTTGAGCAGTAAACTCTAGCAACCATCACTGGGTAAGACATCAGCTAGTAGACTGTCCTCAATGGTGGCTGATGCCCTTAGCTGGCAGCAACCATGAGAGACGACTGGCGTGACTGGTACCACAGCACACAGTCCACTCCGGTGCTAACTACTCACTCTGCTTCTGGAGCCCAAAGACTCTCAACGGTGCTCTCACTTCACCACACCTATAGGACACAGCACCACGCAGAGCAACACTGGGACTCACTGAGGCTACTGACTCAATGAGAGAAAGATTACTGAAGAATGGGTCGTAGAATTTAAGAGACATTGCTTAGAATGCCACCTTGGCAAGGCCTTGTAGTGCAGGCCTGTAATTCCAGCTACTTAAGAGTCTAAAGCAGGAAGGTCATAATTTCAAGGCCAGCATGGACCACTTAGTGAAAATGTTTTTAAAATGGCTGGGACAGCTCAGTGGTACAGCCCTTGCCCAGCAAGCACAGGGCCTACGTTCAATTCCCAGCACCACAAGTTTAAATACATACACACACACACATATGTTGTTACCTTGGATTAGTTCTGCCATAATGCGCGTTCCATCTATTCCTGTATACCCAAGGTCACATCTGTATATTCTATATTATCTCTGAGTTTAGAAAACATTCCCAGATGGACATAGTGGTACATACCTGTAACCCTAGCACTAGGGAGGCGGGGCAGGACTGCTGAGGCTACCCTGAGCTACATAGTAAGTTCATAGACAACCTGGGGTACATAGTGAAACCTCGTCACAAACAAAACAAAACATCCTGCAGGCTAGCCAAGTATGCCGAAACAACTGTCTTCCTAGTGCTGACAGTCCAAGGAAGTGCATCCTCAAACAACAGAGCCCTCACATCTCCACCAGAGGCAGCTGCCTCCCTGCACCTGGCCACAGGAAGGAAAGCAATGGGATTAACTCAGGATCAAGGAAACCAGAACTATATTCTTTCTAAAGAGCCAAAACTTGGTTTTAGAGAAGCAGATAAGTTATCAATTCATAAACTGCACGGTGGGAAACCTATTTACTATGTTATCAACCATCCAAACCTGAGGAAATACCAACAAAAGAAGACTGAGGAGCTCAATTAGGTCAATGGTATCAAATAATTATTGTTTCTTTGTTCAACAAAGTTTACTCACCACTTATTACACAGCTCTTGATGGCCCAGCACTGAGCTGGTGCTGGAAAAGAAAGATAATAATCCTGTCCTGCAAGCAGTGTTCCTTCTCCTGACCAGCACTTAGACACTTCTTCTACTCAAAACAAAAAACAAGGGGCTAGAGAGCTGGCTCAGCGGTTTGGAGCACTTGTTGCTTTGGTAGAGGACCAGGGTTCGACTCCTAGCACCCACATGATGGCTTACTACCATCCTAACTCCGGGTCGAGGGTATCCATTGCCCCCTTCTGATGCCCACCTGTACCATGTACACAGATGGTGCATATACACACACATACATGCATGTAGGCAAAACATTATACACATAAAATTAAAATTTTACAGACCATTAAAAAACCCAGAACACATTTTACATATTTACTTATGTGTTTATAAAATTCCCAGCAAGATACACAAACTAGTATACCATGAAGTGCCTTTAGAGAGGGAAACTGAGAAACTGGGAGTAAAGGGAGAAGACTGATGGCTAAAATCCATTTATATCCTTTCAATTTCAACCCCATAAATATATATTTAAGAGATAAAGTTTTACCATATTAGAATAGTTTCTGCCAGGCATGGTAGCACATGCCTTTAATCCCAGCATTCAGGAGGAGGAAGCAGGTGGATCTCTATGAGTTCGAGTCCAGCCTGGTCTACAGAGTGAGATCCAGGATAGGCTCCAAAGCTACACAGAGAAACCCTGTCTCGAAAAAAACAAACAAACAAAAAAACTGCATGACATTACCCAAGAGACTTAAAATATACATTATCTCATTTAATCTTGGTAGCCATTTTATAAGATCTATCTTGTTCCTCAGCAGATGAGGGGGCTGCAGCATTAAAAAGTTCAGTGACTTGTTCAAAGTTATGGAGCTAGTAAGTGGAGGAGACAGGATCAGAAATCAGGTTTGCATGATGCAAAGCCATGCTTTCGGAAGCATTTCTTACCTTCCATGCCAATGAGCAGCAGGTTAGAGGTCAGTTGCCCCCAGCCACGTTTTCCCTGTTGCTTATTAATCCAGTTCCAGTTAAAACCCAAGAAGTCCATGACAATCTTCCTCCCCACGGTGTCATTGAGTGTTTGCTGCAGATACAACCTGTATCCCCAAGGGAAAAACCCATCAGTATGTGAGATGAGTCCTTGTATGACCTCTGTTTGGAAGCTCAGATCTGTTACTACATTCCCAACAGAGAACAGCTGTAGTCATGGAGTCTTCAACACGGTTCACAGCTGAACTCTTTCTCGCTGTCTGAGCTCTGCTCTACAACAGGCTCTTAAGGATGAGACTCTTAACCTCCTGGGTCACAGTACATATTACCTAAGAATTGAAGGCCTCATTTAAGAATGTGCATACACAGAGAAATTTCATACAATTCATACAATTTCATACATACAGTCTATGATGAATCTGACTTCTTTCAGACTCTCAAGATCTGACACAGTTCCTTTGGCCCTTGATGAGCGCTGTGGCTGATTCTAACACTGTTCATACTACCAGTCCCTCCTTGTGGAAAGTTAACTCTTTGATGCCCACGTAAAAGACAGTCTTATTTAACTTTCTTTGACCAATGAAATGTCCACAGAGGGACTTGTATTGCTTCCAAATATAATTTTAATAACAGTCCATGTTACCCCGTTTTTCTCTTTACTTCATCCAAGTGCAATTCCAGATTGTAACTACTGGGACAATTGTGTCCAAGAATCAACAAGATGATGTGATCCTAGACAAACGCACATGAGAGTGAAAAACAAGGAACTTCACTGCTTCAAATCCTAACAGTTATGACACAATGAATTAGAAATCTCAGTAACTTGGAAAAACTAGCTACAAGGAACCTTCAAAACTCTCTTACAATAAGAGGCTGGCCTTGAATTCTTGATTTTTCTGCCTCTACCTCCCGAGTGCTGTGATTACAGGCATGTATCACCATGCCTGGCTATAACATACATATTTACAAAACAAAATAAAAAGAGTTAGAGACACTTTCAGAAATGAATAGAAGCAATACTCCTATGACAACTGAATAGTAAAAGCTCAACTATCTCACAGCATACATGTGGAGGGGAGAGGACAATTGGTTGGGAACTGGTTCTCTTCTTCTACCATGCTGGTCTTGGGAAGGAACTCAAGTTAGCAGGCTTGGAACTCAGCACCTTTACCCACTGAACCACCTCACTGGCCCAGACATTTAAAATCTATTCACGTAGGGACATTAGGGACATACTGCTGACAGGAAGTCAGAAAGAGAGTCAAGAGAGGAGACTCCAGACATGGCCATTCCAATGTAGGACAGTGACTCACTATTAAGTACTCAGCAAAAGATATTCTCCAGGAACAATTTTACAATGTGGGACTGACTGGAACCTATATAACTGGGCTGTCCTCAGAAGTGGAGATAAAAACAAAGAGGAAGAAAGAATCACTCTCCCAAGTGATTTTTGGTCACCGGTACAAAACAAGCAATCTGTTCTGATCTTCCCAAAGCTAAAGGATCCTGAAATCCCTTAACCCCAAATCATAACAAACTCCTTCACTTTTCTGCATGAACGGTCTCCAGACAGTATTCTAGAACCAAGACTGCAAACTGTCAATTTCAGGGCTAAATCCAATAAGCAATTATTGTCTGTCTGTCTGTCTGTCTGTCTCTTTCTGTGTGTGTGTTTTAAAACTCGTAAGCAGGGCTGGAGAGATTGCTCAGCAGTTAAGAGCACTGGTTGAGAGCACTGAGTTCAATTCCCAGCAACTACATGGTGGCTCACAATCATCTATAATAGGATCTGATGCCCTCTTCTGGCATGCAGGTGTACATGCAGAACACTCATACATAAAATATAAGTAAACAAAATTAAAAAAAGAAGAAGTCAGAAGGGGCTGGAGACTAGGCTCAGCAGGTAAGAGCTCCTACAGAGAGGACTGGGGTTCAGTTCCCAGGACCCACATGACAGTTAACAACTGTCCGTAACTCCACTTGCCGAGGTGCCTTCTTCTGGCCTCCATGGGCACTGAATGTACACGGTGCACAAGACATACACACAGGCAAACACTCATACACGCCTTTAATCCCAACACTCAAGGCAGAGGCAGAAGGATCCTTGTGAGTTTGAGGCCAGCCTGGTCTATATGGCAAGTTCCAGGCCAGTCAGTTATAGAGTAAGACCCTGCCCCACCCCCTGGAACCAAAAACCAACACCCATACACTGACTTCTTACTTCAAACAGGATGTATGCCTTCAGCCTCGTTAAGACTTTCTGCCTAGACACATTCAAGCCTGCCTTTCATCTGTCCGACCCCGCAAGGTACCTGTCACTCTCACTACCTAAGATAAGAAATTAGATTCACAGGTTAAGGCTAATGCTATTCTCATCCCTCACGCTTCTACAAGGAACCACCAAGAGCTCAAAGCCCTGACAGGATAGTAGAGCAGAATATCCATCCGGTCAGTAATGGAACCCAGATGCTGGCGACGCCAATCTCCTCACCCAATTCCACCACACCTTCAAACAAGTACAGGAACATGGATGCCCTAATTCTACTCACTGGGCAACTTACCGCTCTTCTCCCCCACGCTGCTGTATGTCCTGTAGTTTCTCAACAAACTCATGAAATTTAATTTCCTCCCTGTTGGACCTCGGCTTAAAGTTCTGGAAATTAGCCATCTTCTTTTCATCATAGTATAAGAACTTATGGGTGCTGGCACTGTACACAGAGAAATCTCCGTTGCCAATATTCTCTTGCAGGTATTCTAGGTCCCACTTCAGAGCAGGATACACAAGGTTTGTGTCGGTCAGCACCACAGGCTCCTAAGCAAAAACACCAGAAAAATCAATGAAGTAATTCCGAGGAGCTAATGATTTCTCTTCGACGGCATCTGCACTTATCAAATTCACAACAGTTCTCCTGCCGAGCACTCCTGACAGACCATCACCTCTCCTTCCCGCCCCGTAGGTCTCAGTCCACAACCGGGTCAGGCTCCCACCTCTCCCCATGCCTGGGTCCCTTCCTCCACCCCTCGGCGGCAGCCCCGCCCCCCACCTCATTTTCGATCAGCTCTTCCGCCCGAGGGTCACTCTGGCTCAGACGTGGGATGGGCCGGGTCGGAAAGCTGTAACTTCGTAGCTGTGACTCATCCCAGGCGGGGCCCGGAGCTTCCGCCTCATCCCGGGGCTCTCTAGAGCCAGAGGCCGCATCTTCGGCCGCTGTCGCCGCCATCTCTGCTCTAGAGACGGCCCCACCGGAAGCAGAAGCCCCGCCCTTTCCGGAAGCAGCCACAACGGACACCATAGAGATGAACTGCAAGAGAAACCGGTCCAGACCCTTTAAGAAGGTGGGGCCCTTGGTTGAAGGCGCGCCCCCTACGGTCACCTGCAGCACTACAGCCTAGGCTCCACTCTTGGCTAATTAGTCCCTCAGAAAAGGTACTAGCTAATAATTAACAAAATATTAAAAATATTAATGAGACTAACAAAATATTGCTTCCTAGGCATGCTCTAGCCTACAGAGGCAAGGAAGACGGCAAATGTAATTAAGCTTTAAACTTCGCTCTCCTGGATGCAGAGAGAAGCCAACGTTAGACCCACTTATGGAATCCGAAAAATCAATTATCACATAGATCTTGGGTAAAGCTATCCTGAAAGCTTAGGCGTATGATAAATGGCAAGCTGAATTCGTTCAGAATCAAGGGAAGACCAAGGACATATAGTTCCAGCTACTCCAGAGTGTAGCAGGAATCTTAGAAAGTCTTATTAATAAAATCAAACCTGTGGCCAGTTATTGGGGTGAAATGCTGGAAGATCAGAGAGACAGATCAAGCCACAGCTTCCTCACCTGGCCAATTCCTCAGGTGGTCCTGTTTCCTCAGACTGGAAGCCTCTGTGTCCTCATATCCCAATGGCTCTCAGCTGAACTGTGCTGCTAGAAGCCTGAAAGCTTAACCAGGCCAAATGCTTAACCAGCCAAATGCTTAACCAGGCCAAATGCTTAACCAGCCAAATGCTTCTAGTTTCTGGTCCTCACGCCTTATATACCTTTCTGCTTTCTACCACCACTCCCTGGGATTAAAGGCTGGCTTTCTGGGATTAAAGGCGTGTGTCGATATGCCTGGCTGTTTCCAATGTGGCCTTGAACTCACAGAGATCCAGAGGGATTTCTGCCTCTGGAATGCTAGGATTAAAGGTGTGAGTGCCACCATTTTCTAGCCTTTGTATCTAGTGGCTGTTCTGTCTCTGACCCCAGATAAGTTTATTAGGGTGCACAATATTTTGGGGAAGAAAATACCACCACACCAGAGGCTGAAGCAGGAAAGAGGATCACTTGAACTCAAAAGTTCAGAGACAGCCCAGGCAACGTGGCAAGCTGCCATCTCTCTCTCTATTTCTTTCTTTCTTTCTTTTTTTTTTTACAAAAAAGTAAAGTAAAACCAAGGGAAGAATTCTTTCGTTTAGTGTCACTTGAATTTTCTGCATATGTAACCGTTTCTCCTACTTAAATCTATTCTTGCAATGAGACCAATGTTATTCAACCACAGACATCCACAATTTAAAACAATATATACGGTTATAAAGACCATATCAGTTGCTTTGCTTGCTTGCTAGATAGATAGTTCTAGAGCTGCACCCCATGGTGTGTACGTCCTGTTTAAGTCTCTCCTTAAATGACAGCAAGACTTGTGAACATGACAGGGTAGTGCTCCTGTAATGAGGTCACATTATATGGCAAAGACATAGTCAAAGTCCCTAACCAGTCAATTTCAGGATCATCACAATGAAGACCTATCTTGAGTAGGGCTGACATTATCTCTCTAGCCCTTTAAGTCTGGGCTTATGGGTCAGAAATAGAAGTCGTGGAGATTCGAAGCCAAAGCACATGCTGTGTGGTTTGCCCCGAAGGACCATATATGCCGCGTGTCAGAGAATGAGAGGTCAATTTGTGTGTGTGTGTGTGTGTGTGTGTGTGTGTGTGTGTGTGTTTTGTTTTGTTTTTTGTTTTTTCGAGACAGGGTTTCTCTGTGTAGCTTTGTGCCTTTCCCGGAACTCACTTGGTAGCCCAGGCTGGCCTCGAACTCACAGAGATCTGCCTGCCTCTGCCTCCCGAGTGCTGGGATTAAAGGCATGCGCCACCATCACCCAGCTGTTTTTTTTTTTTTTTTTTTTTTTGTGACAGGGTTTCTCTGCGTAACAGCCCCAGCTGTCCTGGAACTCACTCTGTAGACCAGGCTAGCCTCGAACTTGGAGATCTGCCTACCTCTGCCTCCTGAGTGCTGGGATTAAAGGCTTGTGCCACCGCTGCCTGGCAATAGGTGAATTCTTTACAAGCTGAGGAAGATTAACAAAAAAGTGGGGAGCATAGTCTTAAAATTCAAGTAGTTGAATTCTGCCAATAACTTCATGCTTATATACAGAGCCTCAAATGATATGGGGAACACTCTGATTTCAGAGTAGTGAGACCCTGAGCTGTGGACCCAACTAAGTGAAACCTATACTCATGGGAAATGTGAGATAATAAGTTGGTGTTGTTTGGGCTACTTATTTTATGATTTGTTTAAAGAACACTAAAACAAAATTTAACTTAATATGCAGCAACAGAAATTAATACATTGTCTTAATTATATAATTATGCTACATAGAAACTATATAATCAACTGATAACAGGGTTAATTCCATGAAAGAGTTTGGCAGCAGTCAAGGCTTTATCTGCAATGTTTGAATGTTTCCAAATACATCAATTTATAACACTGGAAATTAAAAATAAATCAGACCTGGAAGTTCATATCAATAAAATCAAGAATGGCCGGGCGGTGGTGGCGCACGCCTTTAATCCCAGCACTCGGGAGGCAGAGCCAGGCGGATCTCTGTGAGTTCGAGGCCAGCCTGGGCTACCAAGTGAGTTCCAGGAAAGGCTCAAAGCTACACAGAGAAACCCTGTCTCGAAAAACCAAAAAAAAAAAAAAAAAAAAAAAAAAAAAAAAAAAATCAAGAATGAATGCAGGAACATAAACCGGACTTTACAAATATAAAAAAAGAATATATAAAGTACTCTCAACAAGTGTATGTAAAAAATAGAGAATCTAGATGAAATTGAAGAATTCCTATAAAAACACAAACTATAATAACTGATTCAAAAAGAAATAGAAAAATCTAACTGGACCCATATCAAAACTACATTAGGAAATAATTTTAAATACCATCTAAAAAAGTCTAAAACAATATGGATTCACTGATGAATCCTACCAAACACTTAAAACAGGATTAACAACAATCTTCAGGAACAGAGGAGGAGGGAAGGCTTCCAAATTCATTCTATGAGGCCAGCATTACCCAGCTATCAAAATGAGATAAAGACAGCTAAAGAAAAGCAGATCAATATCCCTTATGAATACACATACAAAAGTCCCCAGCAAAACAAATCTAGTACCATACATATGGTATGCCCAAAAGGTTTAGGCACCATAACTAAACGGAACTTATTTTTGGAATGCCTGGTTTATTTAACATTTGAAATGTTGATCAATTTAATCTATTAATCGAAGAAAAATATCACATGGTCATCTCAATATTCACAGTAGAACCTTTTAGCAGACTTTAGCATGATCTTTTTCATGATAAAAGCAGAGTTCCAAAGGACATCATTGAGATGAAAGAAGATAGGAATGGTGATATAGCTCAGTTGGTAGAGTGCTTGCTAGCACGCACTGAGTCCTGGGTTTGCTGCCAAGCACCAGACAAACTGGCTAGGGTAGTGCATGACTATGACCCAGTGCTTTGGAGGTAGAGGCAGGAGAATCAGAAGTTCAAGATCATTCTCAGGTATCTATCAAGTTCTAGGGAAGCCTGGCCTATGTGAGACTCTGTCTCAACAAGAGAAAGGTGTGTGCTACCATGGCCCAGATACCCCCTCCCTGCTTTATTTTCTCATTCTCTTTGCTACATATCACTAGTCATCAAAGTTAAGCAAATGAAAATGAGATACTGCTATTGGGCCTGCCTCCTCCAGCACTTTGTGCATGTCGTGCACAGATACCCATGGAGGCAAAGCACCCAAACACATCATTTTCTTTTAAAAAAGAATTAATTATTTTGTATATAAATGATATTAGACCTACTTTGTTTCTTGAACCACATGAGATCAGGTCTTGCTATGTGTTAAATGCAGATGTTGTCAAATTAATTCTGATGGTGTCAGGGTTTGCTATTAGTTAAATGCAGATGTTGTCAAATTAATTCTGATGATGTCTAGCAATTCTGCAAGGGGACAAAATGCACCGCAATAATCCTCCCCAAATTTACACATTGAAGACGACACGTCTGTGTTTGCTGCTCTGGTATACATTAAGAAAGGATTCTATTCCAGTGATTTTTGTCCTAAGAACTGATAGAAATATGTGCATATGTAAAATATCCACCCCCTACTTGTGTAAGTAAAATGAAAACTTAATAGTATGCAAACATGTCTCCCAGTCGACCGTGTTAGAGTTTGTTAATTGTGTTCGGTTTGAAATCTGGTTTTCCTGGCATTTTCCTGGAGGTTTGGGGCAGTGTCAAGGGAGCCGCCTCTGGTAATAGGCTTGGCTTTCTATTTGTTGGGTTGAGGTGACCGGGACGTTTAGATGAATTGAGACTAAGGAGCTAACTCCGAGCATCTAAGGAAAGGATCAAACAAAACCAAGAGCTAAATTTGAGAAACGACGACGTGTGAGGACGGAAGGTGGAAAGTCGATGGGGCGGGGGTGGGGGTGGGAGAGGCAAGCAACTTGAGGAAGGAGTAAGCTGATTTTACTTTTGTCAGTTGTCTGAGACGTTCTGTGGGAACACCCCTGAACGAGCCTCGGGCAGCTGAAGGCGAAAAGGAAAATAAGAAGTAACTTTGTTTTCTCTCCTTCCTGCCGTCCTAGGAGCTACAGCGTATTTAAAGCCCGCCCAGCTTGACCCGGGAGACCTCCGCGCCGGCTTCAGCGGTCGCGTTTGGCCCAGCTCAGCCACCGTGACTCGCCTTTGCGCATGTGCAGGGCGGAAGGCCGCGAAGGTGAAGATGGCGGCGGCCGGGGCTGCGGCCCTGGGCGTCCGGTGGCTGCGAAGGGCAGCCCGCGGCGTGGTGCCTCTGGAGGCACGGAGAGGTCCGCAGGGACGCGCGAGGGGCGGGTGTGGGAAGCGGGTGGCTGACGTTGGCGGCTTCGGGAGGGGGCGTCCCTGGTACAGTGGCGGCGGCCCGGCCGCGGGGCAGGTGGATTAGCGTGTCCGGGAGAGGGCATGGAGGTTTCCCCTAACTCCGACCTCTGCAGTCATTGCGGCTCAGTGCCTTCTGGGTGGCTAGAGAACCGGGGCCATCTGACCGGCACCCCTCTGCGCCCAGCCTTCCATATGACCAAGGACATGCTGCCGGGGCCGTATCCTAGGACGCCAGAAGAACGGGCCGCGGCCGCCAAGAAGTACAATATGCGCGTGGAAGACTACGAGCCGTACCCGGATGAAGGCATGGGGTGAGGTGGGGTCGGGGCGGGGGAGGTCTGCTCGCCTTAGGGGCAGTGATGGATGAAGCCCGTGGTGCGATCGGGTGGTGCGACTCTGACGTTTTCTCTCGAACCCTGTGACCCCCGTCAGAGTCAATGGTGTGGGTGCTTTTCTTAGTGGGGGGCGGTGGGAGTGGGTGAGTGAGCAGCTGCAGCCGAGAGGACTTCAATTTTTTCCTTGGCTCAAGCTGTTTCCTCAAATGAGGGAGCCGAGGTTTTAATGGCTCCCCCGAGGACTCCAGAATAGCGAAATTCTTCCTTGGCTCCATCCAGAGTCCTGGGCTTCATTTAGATTGAGCATCTGCTGGGCTCAGGTGCTGTCGTCTAGGCACGTGACCAGGCTGGAGCTGCACTCCTGTCACAAGAACCTTAATCGTGGATGGTGTACTCCGTATTTGTATATGTCTCTTCAAAAATTTGTCTATCCCTCACCGCCCCCCTTTTTTTGACGTTAGAGACGTGAAAAGCGCATCAACTGTTCAGCAAATTAAATGCCAGCCTTCATTCTCCATTTGGTGTTAGTTCCTTCTGCCCCTGTATCCATGAAGCACGGTGAATGATGTATAGTAATTAAACATCACCCTTACTTCCTGTGTTAGAATTTCTCCTCCCGGCACCTCTTGTTCTTGTTTGTTTCCCAGTCAGTTTCTTTGACAGTTACGATCATTTTCCATGTTTTTTTACTGTGTTATGGACAAGGTAGTAGTCTGTATAAGGGGAACTTGGATTTGTTGGGGGAGAACCCAGCTAAGCAAGACCTCCCACGAGGTGTTTGAAGCATGAGGATGTATATCAACTTGTGGTTAAGAAACACAGCCCTTATGGAGGGGGAAAAAAGCCCTTTTTAATGTGTACCTTTTTTGTTTCTGTTCCAGCAAATGTGGATGGCTTTGTAGTTGGAGCCTGTCTGATGAAGGAATGGAATAATTGATTGCTAAAATTCCCTTTTAGTCCTAATTATAGAGTTGTGTGACTTTCCTGTGTAAAAGAAGATAAGGCCATGTTTTTTCAGGATTTAACATAACCTCTAACTATAGTTTGAACTTTTTTTTTGTTCTTTTATTAGTACTAGAACCTGAGATCTTGATTTGGGGTAGGTTCTTCTATCCTTAAGTAGTCATATCTGTCTCTTTGTTTCTCATCTTTGAGATGAGTGCCCTGAATTGTCAGCCACTGCTCCCAGCCCTTTCCAGAAGTTCTTGCTGTCTGTCTCTCAGGTACGGTGACTACCCGAAGCTCCCTGACCGCTCACAGCTGGAGAGGGATCCGTGGTATGAATGGGATCACTCAGAACTGAGGTTGAACTGGGGCGAAGCGGTGAGAAAACCATGCCCATTTCACTTCTCTCAGTTTTCTTGTGTTTTCCTGGGATTCTCTTTAGTTCATGGAGTACTTTTTTGCTAAGGGAAGCAGTGTCTAGTAATGTGAGGCCTGGAGTTGTACATGTGGTACACAGGACAGACCTTATAGGAACACCCAGAGTCCTGTGTGCTGTGAACATTGTGTGTGTCATGCGTGAGCTACCCTAGATCAAGCTGCCATTCATCTTTGCTGGCTCTGTGCGTCTGGGGGCTCTCAGAATATTGCCCCCAGGAAGTGGAATGGTTCTGTTAAGCCTTGTATCTAGATTGCCTGTTGTCTTAGTGTTTCTATTGCTATGATGAAACACCATGACCAAAACGCAAGTTGGAGAGGAAAGGGTTTATTTGACTTACACTTCCTCAGCACTGTTCATCATTGAAGTAAGTCAGGATCTCAAACAGGGCAGGATCCTGGAGGGGTGCTGCTTACTGGCTTGCTCAGCCTGCTTTCTTATAGAAACCAGGACCACCAGCCCAGGGATGGTCCCACCCACAATGGACTGGGCCCTCCCCCACCAATCACTAATTAATAAAATGCTTTGCAGCTGGGTCTTATGGAGGCATTTTCTCAATTGAGGTTCTCTTCTTTCAGATGATCCAGGTTGTGTCAGGTTGACATAAGACTAGCCAGCACACCTGTCTTTTGCAGGAAGAGCAGTTCGTGACAGTTATATGCCTTTCTGCCACAGATGCACTGGGACCTAGACATGTATATCAGGAATCGTGTGGACACATCCCCTACACCTGTTTCTTGGGATGTCATGTGTAAACATCTCTTCGGCTTTGTGGCTTTCATGGTTTTCATGTTCTGGGTTGGGGAGACTTTCCCCTCCTACCAGCCTGTGGTGAGTATTTTATGTCCTCCCCAAAGGATGTTTGCTTTGCCTCCTTTCCTGAGAGAGTGAAGTCTCTGGAGTAGGAAACTAGCCAATACCAAGTTTGGCTTCCTAGAGTTTTAGAAAATAGGAAAATGAAGCCTTATCAAGCAGCACAATCGTCAGAGCACTGCTCTCCCTCTGCCTGTGGACCAGTCTAATTGAAAAGACAGACTTGAGCATCAAATAGTGGAGGAGAATGTGGAAGCTAATCTTCAGAGTTTCCATTTGAGGGTGGTAGTTACCAGTTACAGTTTAGTGAACGGCCTTTCAAGGCAGAGTCAAAGAATCTAGAGCTGAAACCTTGTCCTGTACTGGACACATGAAGGGCACTATCTGCAGAGTAAATAGTGTCCATGGTAAGCATAGACAGTTATACTCCAAAGAATTCAGAGGACATAGAAAATACTTTCCAGCTTAAAGGAAGTTTTAAGAAATTTTAGAGAAACGACATAATGAGCATCATTTGACCATGTTGTGAGAGCCTGGCGTGGTCTGTCTATGTATGCCTATAATAAATGCCCAGAGTAGGGGGGGCTGCTGTGAGGGAGCGGGATTGAAACTAGAGGCCAAAAGAAAGGGTTTGGGTGCTGGGGAAGTCAGAGCAGTAGGAGAGGAGGCTGGTGAGTCAGGCCCGTGAGAGGCTCAGTGGGGAAGGCTCTTGCTGTCAACCCTGTTGACCTGAGTTCAGTCCCTGGGACCCCGTGGGTAAGGGAGAGGACTGGCTCCTGTGAGTTGCCCCTTGACTTCGGCATGAGTGCCATGGCGAGAGTGTGCCCACACACTTGGATAGTCAAGAGTAGATGTCATTGTAAAATAGCCAAAAATTTAAAGCGGTCGTTTAAAAAATAGTTCCTAGCCAGGCGGTGGTGGCGCACGCCTTTAGTCCCAGCACTGGGGAGGCAGAGCCAGGCAGATCTCTGTGAGTTCGAGGCCAGCCTGGTCTATGAACGAGAACCAGGATAGGCACCAAAACTATACAGAGAAACCCTGTCTTGGGGGGGGAAATAGTTCCTAGATAACCAGCTAGGGACTGAGTTTCCTAGAGAACTACAGTATATTCATATTCCCCAGGCCCGGTCCTTGGAAGTCCTAATGCTATGGCTCCACGATAGGGTTCTGGAATCAATATTTTCAACAATCTCTAGGTAGTTATAAAAGGCATTTAGAATTGAAGATCACTATATTAAAAAACACTGTGAGGTGAATTGATTAGTTCCATTGAGCAGCTTTTATTGCATATCTGAGGATTTGAACTTGATAGCATAGTGGTCTATTAATTGAGCAAATATTTATACAACCTCTACTATGTACCAGATGTAGACTGTGCCAGGTAGGGATGCAGGAATGTCTTGGGCTGCCTCTAGTACCAGGGAGCCGTTTTTGTTTTTGACTGGAAGACTGACATGACGAGGGCCAGGTTCTCGGGAAGATTTATCTGGGAGTAGTCTCCAGGGTGTGTTGGAAAGAGAGCCGCAGGCAGAGAAGCTGCAGGGTTTGCAGTCGGCTGCTGGTGCTCCCTCTGCAGAGATAGTGTCCTGAAGGTCGCTGGGACGCCGTGTGCACTGACACCAGCCCTCTTGCCCAGCCCCAGGGACTCTGCTGAGAGCATGTGGGGCTGTGGTGAGCACTGACCTCACTTCAGGAGAGCGAGGGACAGTGTGGCTCTTCCGTCTCTCAGTTCTGTGAGCTCGTCACCCTCCTCTCCTCCCTGTGAGCTGTGTCCTCTGGCGGCCGTTTGCTGGTGAAGCCGGCGCTCCTAGAGCATGTCCCAGCCATGTCTCCTCTGCTTCCCTCACCACTGCTCCTGCACGCCTCATTTGCCAGGCCACTTTAGTGGTGGAACCATTAGAGGCTGAGTGACTTACAGGAGATTGAGTCTGTCTCGACCCCGAGAGAATAGGATGGATGGATGCATCGTCTCATTTAGAAAGCTTTGGCTCGGACGTCCCCCTTCCCCACCAGGGCAGGCACCACTTCCCTTACAATTGAGGCTTTCTCTGCTGTGGGTCGAGCAGGGCAAGGAGCATTGCTTCTGCCACGTTAGCTCAGCTGGGTCTGACCAGAGGCTACCGTTTACCCATTTGCTCTGCAGCATCGTTAACTAGAGTAGGGTATAGTCAGGTATTGGCCGGCTGACTGTTGATCTTGCTGACCTGTGTGGTTTTTGGTTTTGTTTTCTTTCTTAGGGGCCGAAGCAGTACCCTTACAACAACCTGTACTTGGAGAAAGGCGGTGATCCTTCCAAAGAACCTGAGCCAGTGGTTCACTATGAGATCTGAGGAGGCTTCATGGGCTTTTGTGCTCTCTACCTAGGACTCCCTCATTCCTCGAGGTTTAACCTTAATGGAATCCTAATAAAGCTCCGTACTGCAGCTCCTGTGCCTCATTTCCCCAGGACTCTGAGATCGGAGGGACGGGAGGGCAGGTTAGGAACGGAGCGTCAGAAGATAGTAGTTCGTTCCTCTGGGGCTCTGAAGGTTCTTGAGAGCTGCAGGTTGTACCGCAGGTAGGGAAGGGCCAGAGAAGGACGGACTTCCCAGTTTGGACAGTATTTCCTTTAAAGCCACGTTTGTGGAGCACGCCCGTGACAGCATAGGCAGCTGAGGCAGGGTTGTGCAAGTTTGACCCCAGCCTGGGTACATCGTGAGGCTATAAAAGTCAGAACAACCTGAACCTTTTAATTAACAATTGTTAGGTTTAAAAGACGTGTGGTGCATGCCTCTCACCCCAGCACTCTGGAGGCTGAGGAAGGAGGATCTCTGAGTTCAGGACTGATCTAGGCTGTGTAGTGAGTTGGAGGCTATCCTGAACTGTAGAGTAAGACTTTATTTAAACTCTTCAGTAGTAATTAGGTTTTAAAAGAAAGTAATAGGTTTCAAGTATTTGATGAGATAGCCAGGTAAGGACTGCTCTAAGGCTGGGGCATTTCTGCATTCCTCCTCTCAAAGCGAGATGTCTGAAACAGCTTCTTAGTAAATTAACACTTCCTATACTGTGGATTAAGGGATGCATCCAAGCTCCTGTGACAGCCTTGGAAAAAAGCCACAGTTTTGATTGTCTGTCATAATTCATCTCTATTTTCTTAAAAAATTTTTAAAGCATACCTTGTCAGCCACAGATAAAAGTCATATGCAGATATCACCAAAGACTATGCAAGCGATGTTACTGAGAACTACCCCAACGCTGACTTCTAGGTGTCTTGTTTGGAAGTTGCACAAAGTTCACAGATCTACAGTGATTGGTCACATGACTTTAATACCAGCACTCAGGAGGCAGAAGCAGGCAAATCTCTTCAGCTCTAGGCTGGCCAGGGCTACATAATGAGATGCTGTCTCAAGAACTTAAAGTGGGTGAAAGATGGCTTAATGTTTAAGAGCACTGGCTGCTCTTCCAGAGGACCTGGGTTCATTTCCCAGAACTCATATGGTGGTTCACAGCTATCTGTAACTCAGTCCCAGGGGCATCCCACACTATCTTCTGTCTTCCAGGGACACTACATGTGGTACAAAGACGTGCAGGTAAACACTCATTTAAAAAATGAAACAAAACAAAAGCTGGATGTGCTGGCACATGCTTTTAATCCAAGCACATGGAGACCAGAGGCAGGTGGATGTCTGAGTTGGAGGCTCGCTTTGTCTATGCAGTGAGTTTCAGGTCAACCAAGACTACATAGTAAGATCCTGTCTCAAAAAAAACCAAACACAAAATTAAAAAAGGATTAAAAAGTATAGTGATCAGATTGAGGTTTATAAGGAAGCAATAACAGTCATCAGGTGGTCATTGAATAATCTACAACGTAACCACATATGCAGTCTTAGGGACTAAGCAGTAAGGCCCATGGCAAGTAGACCTGACTGGTGTGACTGACCACTGAAGAGTGTGTACTATGGGCTTCCGGGCAATCCAAGCACATGTCTGTTCAACTTCAAGGAGGCTAAGAATTAGCAGAAGGAAAACATGGTGGTTCGTGCTTGAAACTCCAGCAAATAAGAGAAATGCTATAAGTATCATCTCTGGGTTTTATAAAATTAGAATGTGTTGGGGGGACATCCAAAGATGAGCTGAGTACACTGCCCATCAGAGAGTTTTCCCAGTGACAGTGACTCCCCTGTGTCGATGCATCTGCTTTTTCAGGTGACCCAACAAACATTCTGTGTTTAGGGTTTTGCCTTTGTGACAGAGCCTTACTATGTAGCCCTGGCTGAGATTAAAAGAATATTTTCCTAACTGTATTTCACTTGGAAACCTGACCCATAAGAAAGCATGTACAAGTCTGTACCACCAGAAGACGGCATCGGATACTTGGGACTAGAGACAGAAAGTTGGAAGCTGCAGTGTGGGTGCTGGTAATTGAACCTTATGACTTCAGATTTCTTTTTGTAGTACTCCATCAGTGTAGTTAAGACTTCTGCTTTATTCCCTAATTTTAGGGTATTGATCAAGGTTCAGTGTGTGTGTGTTTAAGTGTGAGTGAGTGAGACAGGGTCTCATGTAGTCCAGGTGGCCTTGAACTTGCTGTGTAGCTGAAGAGGACTTGAACTTTGATCCTTCTGCCTCTACCTTCTGAGTACTGGGATTACAAAGTAGCCACCACCATAATTGGTTTCTGTGGTGCTGGGAAATAAAACCAGGGTTCCAAATGTATGGGGTAAGCAGCCCTGGACCAGCTGATCCACATCCCCAGCCCCTAAGGTTCAGTCAGCCATTGACTTTGTTCATTCCCTGACGCCACCCCGGTCTACCTGTTTCTGTGCAAGGACATCAGAAATGGTTGTTTAAGTGCTTAGTGTGTGACAAGAAGGGTCCCAGCACACCTGTGCCGGGTGTGGGTTTCAGCCTGCTCTCAACTACCGAGTCTGTCATCAGATAATGCGCACCCCAGATTCAGAGGTGAGTCAGGTAGGGGTTACCATACAATTCATGAATCAAGTGAACTTTGGAATCAACTGACTTAGTTATCTTCACCTGCCAAAGTTCCCTCAACTTGAAAAGCATATGTGATATCTCCACGTTCTCTTTCCTCTTCCTCCAGATCTCTAGCTCTGTTAACAGTGCCACAGTCACCCTGACTACACCAGTGGTCCTCAACCTTCCTGATGCTACGACCCTATAATACGTTCCTCATGTTGGGGTGACCCCCAACCATAACTATTTTCATTGCTGGTTCATAACTGTAATTTTGCTACCGTTATGAATCAATGTAAACATCTGTGTTTTCTGATGGCCTTGGGTGACCCCTTCGGCCCGAGCTGAGCTTGAGAAATGCCCTAAGCCTCAGCAGTCTTGAATCCTTACTTTATCAGTCAGGAGAGCCGAGCTGGTGGAGCTTTCCTTCAGTCACCACTATTAATGCAGACTTTCTTCCCTGGTCCCTGGGCTGTTCTAGTCCTCTTGGAATTGGATCTCTTCTTCCTGCTCTTGTCTCTCCAAGGGGATTTATACTGCCCAGATGCAAAATGCAATCGTCACTTGTGCCACTGGTCCAAAATTTTCAGTAATTCCCTCTTAACCGCATAATTAGATGGTATTCCACAACCTATCGGCGCTCATTCTCGCCCAGTCTCTTTGATTGATGGGATGGAAAATGCCAGGACTCCTAGCCACTTTGCCCCCTTTTGTTGACATCACCTAGTAGTGCTCTTTCAGCTCCAAGGAGTAATGGTCGTGCGCCTGAAATGTGCCTGACATCTTCCATGAAGCCCCTTGTCAACAGTCGTCTCTCCTTCCACACACAGCCCTTAATCAGTTTGTGGACACCGCTACTGGTGGGCTTCAGTGTGTATCACTGCTATTTACAGCCTCGATTGCTTTTTATCTTTTTTAGCTAAATGGATCACACCAAGAGCTCGTGGGCTAAGGGCCCGGTCTTCCTTCGCTTTAATAACTACATAATAAATAGAAATAGTGTTTTCCATACATAGGCTATCCATGGAGCCTGGCTCAAATAGAATAGACTAGAATAGATTAGATCTTGGGCGCCAGAACTGTGCAATCACAGGGCAAGTGAGGATAGCCCTGCTGGGAAACCTCTGCACTGTCGGTGCTTATTTGCGTTACCGAAGCTTGGTAAGGAGCAAGTGGAGGGAGCGGGTCGCGGGTCGCTGCCAAATCAAGTGTTCTTTTGGCCCTCGGCAGCCGCCGTCCGCAGTGCGATGTGCCCTAAAGCCCTTCGCTTGGACTTGACCCATAACCCGGGCGCTGGGCACAGGTGGGTTTCCCCCGCAGGTCCGGGGCCCCGGAGCACCGCTCTTCCCGCGGATGTCATCGGGGAGCTCGCCAGTCGCCGAGACCCCGCCCGGGCCGCCGCGCCTCTGGAGCACCCAGAACGAAACCCTCCGACTGGACCCGGTCCCGCTCCCCGTGCCACGCCGGGTCCCCAGCCCCGCCAAGGTCCAAAAGCGCTGCGTGCGCCTGCTCCTCCACCCCAGCCCTGACCTGGCCCGGCCGGGAGCCCTGGCCATTCCTAACTGACCGTGGAGTGCCTCCTAGGGCAGTCGGCGGGCGAGAATCTGTGTTGACCTTCCCCTAGGGCCTGGACTGCCAAGGGTAGCTGGCGCCCAGGTCGTGGTTCCCCGACCCCATCCCACCTGTCTACTACCCCAGCCGTTCTGACCCTAGCGGGGGCTTTTTAGAAACTGATACCTCAGAGCAAACTGTATGGAAAGCGGATTTTTCCTGTTCCTTCAGTCAGTGGTTTAAGCATGTCATGGCATTTTTGCCTAAATCAATATCGTGGTTAAAAGCACGGGTTTTACATTGCGGCTTAGCCGGTTGTTGTCTGTGCAGAATGGGGATAACAGTTTATAGAACTCTGGAGGGAAACTAATGAGTTGTACCTGTCAAATGCGCTGTTGGTGATCGCTGCTCTTCTGTACCGGATGGCTCTGACCAGCAGGCGGCACTGGTGACGGAATGGTATGGTTTGCTGGTTAAAAGACAAGAGAAGCAGAGCTTCGAGTGTTTAGAAGTTCCCAGAAAAATCTTAGCCTAACTGACAGCTTTAAGCTCTCTTCAAGCTGGAAAGAACAGTAGAGATTAAGTAATATTATCTGCTGTTTTTAATAGGTGATCTACCCTGACTGGCTTGCTCAAGCAGATCACAGTAGGCTCTAAGTCCCCCCCTTTACCTCTTTGCCCTTTTGAGAGCCTGTGAGGATGAGACCCTGAATGTACATTAGAAGTGGAAATCACAGAGTTAAATGAATGCGGTGTGGTGGTTCACACCTGTAATCCCAGCACTTGAGAATTAGAGGCAAGAGAATCCATACTTCAAGATTGTTCTCAGGTACATAGCAAGTTTGAAGCTAGTCTGGGTTATGTGAGACCATGCCCCACACCAACGGAAAGAAACAGGAAAGAAAAGATGGTTCTGTGGGTAGCGGCAGCAGCATACCATTCCTACAAGAGGATTAGGGGTGGGTTCCCACCACCCACATGGTAGCTCACAACTGCGTAACTCCTGTTCCAGGGGATCCAACACTCTTCTGACTTCTGAAGGCATTAGGTACCCATGTGGTGCACAGACATACATGCAGGCAAAACACAAATATTTAAAAGATGACACAAAACAAAAGTGGAATGAGTATTTACATTCATCCAATCATTCATTCATTCATTCATGAGATACCAAGCACTTTCTCTGTACTAATCATAGGTTTGAGCAGTAGTTAGAACACAGTGAGAAATGATGCTGGCTTTTATGAAGCTTACCTATTGGTGGAAGAGACTGACAATGTGGCTGTAAATAAATAAATTGTGAGAAAGAGAACAAGTGAGACTGTTTGGGGTTGGGCAGGTCACTCTGAAGATACTGGATGCTCACCCAAAAAGATTTATAAAAAGCTGGCTATGCATAGAGTGAAGGAAGAACATTAGCATATGGGAAGCAGGATTTGCAAAGGCTCTGGTGTAGGCAGAGACCCTGAGATGAAAAAAGACTTGTGCAGCTGGGAAACAATACCTAGGAGGAAAACCAGGAAGATGTAGCAGGGAGCTGAAGCCTGAGGTTTAGTCTTCATGTGCTAGGTCACTTATTTCATGATGGAATGCCAATATCCTATCTTTTGAGTTCAGTGCCTCTTCGATGTGGAAAATGAATTAGATGATGCCATGGGTAGCAAGGAGAGTATCATTTGGAGACTTTTGTAGTAATACGGGTGAGAGACTGTGGTACCTCCAAATAGACTAGTGGCATTGGCTGTAGAAAAAGGACATTAGAGCCAGGGAGATGAAATGATGGATTAGAAATGGGAGGAGAGACCAAGGGTGATTTTCAGGTTTCTGGGCTGAGAGCTTGGGTAGGTAGAAATACCATTTATCACGATGAAGAAAGCTGAATGAAGAACAGAGGATTGTGGAGGGACATAGGACAGAAAATTCTGTTGTAGCTAGACTACCTTAGGTATCTTTGCTGTATTTGTGAGTGTATTTGTTTTTAGATAAGGTCTTACTATATATGTAACTCATGCTTGCCTGAATTTATGATCCTAATGCCTCAGCCCCTTGAGTGCTAGGATTACAGATGTGCATCACAAGTAGAAATGTTTAATTAGCAGTTTAATATAGAAATTGGTGCTCCAAGGACAAATGTCTGTCAATAACATCAATATGGGGTTCATTGGCTCACAAACAATATTTAAAGCCACAGAAATCAGGCAAAGTCACTGAGAAATTAGCTAGTTTGATGGCTGTTACCATTAGGCCTGTGGTAACTAGTGTGATTAAACCTTGGGAGTTTAGAGAATTCAATTTTAGCAATTGTATAAATAAATGAACTGCCCTTAACTCCACAGATGATCTGGTTTTTCGCATTCTGCATTTGTTGAAATACTTCATCTTGTGGAGAAGAGAGACAATAACTGTGTCCACAGATGCTCCCTGGATCTCTGGTCCTAAGATCTTTGGTCTCTATTTTCAGTGAGCCAAGGGCCATATATGTTTTCTGCAACCTTCAGAACAGACCATGAAGTTGAAGGAACTTGCGAGGCCAGCCGTCCAAACATGGAGCCCAGCCAGTCAGTACCCTGTGTATCTGGCCACAGGTATGATGGCAATTTGGATTAGGAGCTGCTGGAAGTTGTATGTCAAAGGAAAACTTAGTATCTAGGCCACTTTAATGAACACAAGAGGAAGCTGTAGGGTTGTCAGGTGGGGTCTCTGGTAACCACCTTGGACCGTGGCTTACGGATGACCTTTCATGCTTTCCTTGGGGTTAGCTCTTGAGGAAGGCTATACTAACTCTCTCCTGTTGTTTGCTTTCTACTCCCTGCCATATTCACGAACTAAATCCACGCATATATTGTTCATTTACTGCCTCTTCCTTTCTTTTCTTGTGACTAGGAACATCTGCCCAGCAACTAGATGCTTCGTTTAGCACAAATGCCACACTGGAAATATTTGAGGTTGATTTCAGGGACTCTTCTCTGGACTTGAAACACAAAGGAATTCTTTCTGTCTCAAGCAGGTACTATGATGGGGCTGTGAGTGGGTTTTCAGGTCAGACCCTGATGAATATACTAATAGAGGTCCTGGGAGTGGTGTGTACAACTCAGGAATCACAATGCGATAAGTCTGGGGAACAGGAGTTCTGTGAAGTCTCAGAGGAGCTAATTCTGTGCAAAAGGATTTGAAAACCAACCATTTTCACCTTGCCAGTCAGCAGCAGCAACAGCAGTATCAGGCAGGATGCAGGTAATAGAGCTGCCTGCACAAGCCAGGACATGAGCACCAGGTCTCTCTTTGAACCCAGGGATATTGACTCCTTCCTCCCTTGGCTTTTGTTCATACATCAACGTTACACAATGTCACACTCTTCTGCCAACAAGGAGAATGAGTGATCTCTCCTCATGGCTCTTAGGTGCTGGTTGGGTACTCAGAGTTTTCCTGGCTCTGGCCAGCTGGATGCTCATGGATTTTTTTGGGTATATTGTGTAACAGCAATGAAAGGACGATCATTCACCCTTTGTTGGCAGGAATGTCTACAAGAAGTTCTTGTAGAGCTCAGTGTGCAAGGCAGTATCATTGGGACCCTGTATATTTTACTCATTTCTCAGAATAAGCCTAAATTGTAAATTCCATTATTTCCATTTTACATGGGTAATGGAAGCCCCAAGAAGCTGGACTTGGCACTGAAGTATGTTCCTCTCTGAGTGCTAAGTCTGCTCCCTTCTATTATTTCACTGCTTTTATTTTTTAGACAAGGTCTTGCTAAGACTGGCTTTGAACTCACAATCTTGTCAACTCAACCTCCTGGGTAGCTAGTTTTACAGATGTGTGCCAATGTACCTGGCTCTCCACTGCCTTTTTAAGGGTTTTGTGAAGATTGTGCTTGTAGTCTGATATAATGTCTGTAAGTTTTTATACCATCAGAAAAAAAAGTGAATATTCATTGTAGTCGATTTCATATTTAATATAAGTAATATTACCATACTACTGATTTTATATATATTTAGACTAAGTATGTAAGTCTTTTTCTTCCAGCCTAGTAAATTTTCTTGCCTACTCTAATTTGAGATTGCTGGTCTTGAAGGCAGCCTTCTATCTGATTACTGATGGCCTCTATTCTTCCTTTGCTTCTGCAAGTCTATCTTGTGCGTGCTCTCATGGAAAGCACAGTTGTGCTGGGTTGTGCCTAGCTGTGATGCTAATTAGACTGTGTCATTTTAGCAAGTTACATTGACTGCCCTGAATTTTCTCACTTACTTTTGAAGAAGAGGTCATACAAGATGACACTAAGAACCTACTGAGACATGCATCCAGATCTTACACTCAATCTCTCCCAACTTTCTCTGTGGGAGTTTTCCTTTCCCTTTTATCCTTAAAACTTCCCCGGGGGTTGTTGGGGTGGCTCATCAGGAAAAGATGCTCGCTGCAAAAACCTGGCAACTGGAGTTCAGTCCCCAGAACTTCATGAAGAACTCCCACCATGCAGGTGGAAGGAGAGAACTAAGTCCATAGAGTTGCCCTCTGACTTCCACGTGAGTGCTGTAGCACATGTATCACACATATACCATGAGCAAACACAATATTAATAATAAAAATTTTAAAAAAAAACCCCTCTGTGGTGGTCTGAATGAAAATGGCCCCGTAAGCTCATAGGGAGTGGCACTGTTAGGCATTGTGGCCTTGTTGGAGTAGGTGTGACCTTGTTGGAGGAAGTGTGTCACTGGGGGTGGGCTTTGAGGTTTCAAATGGTCAAGCCAGGTCCAGTGTCACTCTCTCTTCCTGCTGCCTGCTGATCAGTTGTAGGACTCTCAGCTGCCTCTCCAGCTTCATGTTTTCCTGTATGCCGCCATGCTTCCCACCATGATGATAATGAACTAAACCTCTGAACTATAAGCCAGCCCCAGTTAAATGTTTTCTTTATAAGAGTTGCCAGGGTTATGGCATCTCTCCACAGCAATAGAATACTGACTAAGACACACCCAATCCTTTCTCTTATACCTTTTCCTACTAGCAAGACATATTCTTCCAAAATCTCTCTTCCTCTGCCTGCTTTTTTTCTTCACACCCTCAGTCAGATTGGGCCCTGAAGCTGCCCCCTTTTCCCTTAATTTATGATGCCTCTGAGAAATATTCCCTATTTAGAAATATCTGATGGAAAGCAATGTTCTGAAGTACCTATGGAGGTATCAATAAGGGCCAACTTAAGCTGTAGATAGATTGAAGAGACATCATGGGCAAAAGTTGTGGAATATTACTTTAACTATGTAAAGGTGTGTTTCATTTGTTTTACTATGCCTGCCTAAGGCACCCAATTGGTCTAATAAAAAGCTGAATAACCAACAGCTATGCAGGAAGAGGGACAGACAGAGCTGGCGGACAGAGAGAATAAGTAGGAGGAGGAATCTAGGAGAGAGAGACACAGAGTAGGACATACAGAATGAAAGAAAGGTAAAAAGCCCCAAGGCAAAACATAGATGAAGAGAAACAGGCTAAATTAAGTTAAAGAAAAAAAGCTAGCCAGAAACAAGCACAAGCTAAAGCGAGCATTCATAACTAATAAGAAATCTCAGTGTCGTGATTTGGGAGCTGGTTGGTGGCCCAAAAGAAAACCTACTATAGGTAAAGGCCACCTGGTGCAAGCAGGGTCAGTGCAGATCAGCATGCGCACTGAAGAAGCCGTGTGGGTTGTTAGACAAGTATCACTGTGGAAGAAGGGTTTGGGGGAGAATCTTCTTGGGCTATGGCAGAATGAGGTTGGAGGTCAATGTGTGACCTGCTGCTCTATTCCTTCAGCTTACATTGAGACTCCAGATCTCTGAATATCTGCAGAATTCTCTATAGAACCCCATCCTGTAACAACATAGGGGGAAGTGGGTGGTTCATCTGGGTGATAAACTGAACCTTTATCTCAGTTCTCTGGATCCTTGGAGAACAAGGTTTAAAGTGAGAAATCCATGGAGTCTGCTCAAAGGGCAAAGGGATTTATTAAGAAAGGAAAACTCACAAGACAGAACAGAGGAATTGTCGAAGGGTCCTGGAAAAGGTGAGGCACGGTCCCACGCTGTTCTTCTGTCTGAGACTGTCCCATGAGGGAGTGAAGAGTGTGTCTACAGTGTGTCTCGAGTCTTAATAGTAGCCCCGAGCCATGCCCCAGGGGCAGGTACTTAGGGCAGTTACATCTCTCAGGGTGGTGCTTCAGGGTGATAGACAGAACAGCTAGCCACTGCAAAGGTTGGCTTCTCGTTGGGTGCTGAGGGACAATGAACACTAACCTGGAAAGAAAGTCATTCTGTGTACCTCCCTTGGTGGTTCTGTGCTCCAGACTCCCCTCCCTTCTAGCTGCATCGAAATCATATGGCAGAGAGAATGTGGCCTTTATTGTTTCAAACCTCATTCTGCTGTTTACTGTCTTCTTGTATAATATTAGAGGAACCAGCCTCAATATTATACATCCCAGGGGCTCAGGAGAGAGAACTACTGACGGCGAGGACTATTATCAGGAAATATAATCGCAGCACACCGAGTTCTATAGTCCACTTGCTTTAATTCCTCTGGCATAACATCCTTTATACACAGCTTCAGTTCTGTTCTCATGTCTAGCTCCTTTCTTGCCTGATTTCTCTCTATATTTATCTACTGTCCCCTCTATGTTCTATCTTAATTCCTTCATCTAGTTCTGTCCCTTCTAGGTTCTCATCTATCTAGTTCTTTCCCCTATCAGCTCCTCTCCTGTCTCCTTCTCTCCCATCTGGTTCTTCCTCATCTTGTTCTTCCCCATCTGGCTCTTCCTCATCTTCCATCTCGTTCCTCTAGTCCTCTCTTTTAGCTCTTTAATCTAGTTCTTCCCCATCCCAGCTTGTTCCTCTCAAGTTCTTACCCATCTCGTTCTTCCATTCTCTTCTCTCTTCCCCCTGCCTCCTGGAAGTCTCGGTATATAAAGGGAGGGTCCAAGCTAAATTGTGTAAAGCTATTACTTAACGTCCACCTCTCCTAGGTGGTGTCTCCTTGTGGAATTTACCGTAAATCAGGAGACTTGCATGTGGGCTGTTACCATTGTTAGTCCACCTGGGACTAACAATGGGCGCCCACCTGGGTAGTGTTTCCTGTAGTCCTTGAAAGTGGCCAAGGGAGATAATCTGATTCCAGAGAAAGCCTTTCCCTGAGGCTGTTCTCCAAATTACCTGGAATGTGTATGTCCAGAGAGTGCTCAGTCTACACTGTTAGTCCTTCTTAGGGAAAAGTCAATTGGGAAAGCTATGAAGGCACACATGATTTTCATAACAGAAGACAGCTGATATATAACAAGCCAAGTAACACCAAAAACTCCTTGGGATTTGGCTTCCTCTGGAGGAATTCCATGACCCCTCCAGGTAGTGACTTTGCCATAACCAGCTGAGTTCTTATGATATATTCCTGCGGCCCGCAACACTGTCTTCTTGGGCATAGAATCCAACTTTTCTGACTATTTTCTTCACTATTGATTCAGGACATAAAGTAGAAATAGTAATGCCCGTGCCTGTCAGGCATTCAGAAGAGTGTGTTGCCTCTCCAGTGGGCCCATCCATGCCGCTGCCATCCTCCAGTGAGGGCCTGCTTTCTCCATTCTGCCTCTTAAAGAGACTGGATTCTCCTGGCTCATTTACTCCGGATATGGACAAACTCTTTTTCACTTTAGTTAACTGTTATGAAGTTGGGATTATTCAAAAGGAACCCAATTAAATGAGAGCAAAATCTCAAATGAAGACGTGAATCAAACCATGTTAGGGAGAGTTTATGCAGCAGGCGTTTGTAATCCTGAGGCGCTGAGTGCTGCTCTCAGGTCAGCTTAGCTGGTCCAGCCTCTTGATCATGAGGCTTCAGCTCATTCTCACCCTCATCCCTTTCGTTCCGCCGGAAACATCTGTGATCTGATTGCTAGGGCTGTGCCTGTCTATGAATGTCAGTGTCTCCTCTTCTACCCCGATTTGCTGTGCATTGATGCTCAGCCCTGGCTGCTTCTCTGAATCACGTTAGAGCATCGGTTCAGATGTCGATTCCGGTGGCCTGTCTCTCTCTGGACCTTCTGTTTCCTGGCCTCTTGTAGGAATAGTGAACCGTGGTCTTCAGCTGTAGCTCATCGTTATCCTAGGAACACCTTGATCCGAGAATTCCACGTGCTCTCATGTGACAACGTGACGCCCTCTTGAGTCCGTACGGGCTGTTCCCCTGCCCCACAGAGACTGGTGCCACTTTAGAAAACTGCTCCCTGTCTGCTGGTGGCCACACAGCCACTTCAATTGTGTCGCTTTCCCGTTCTTCAGACGGGGCCAGCCTGTGCTCAGCGTCATGCTCTTGCCAAGCTGGCTCTGCTCAGATGCCAGGTGAAGAGTTCTTTCTCTGTCAGTTCTTGTTCACCCGGTTCCCTGGATGACTCCTCTCAGGGTGTGGAAATGTTTCACTGCTCTTAGGGATCGAGTGACATTTGATGTGAAATCTTCTCTCATGGCTAGCCATAGTGAGAGTGAGAGACAGGAACCTCCCCCCCCAACACTCTCTCTCTCTCTCTCTCTCTCTCTCTCTCTCTCTCTCTCTCTTCTCTCTCTCTCTCTCTCTCGCCTTCCAGTTTTCAAATATTTTTCTGTATGGCTTTACATAAGACCCAAACTTTTTTTCTAGGAGACTCAGGGTTTGAATTTTTCTTTTATGCAAAACTCTAGCACTGTTTGTTTGTTTGTTTGTTTGTTTGTTTGTTGGCTTGTTTTGTTTTGGTTATACGTATCCTCAGAAAGCCAGCAAAGTGTTTCCCACTTGGGGTATTTAGTATTTTGTGCCTCTGTGTCTCAAAGCTGGCCCATGACAATTACATGTTCGTTCCAGTGGGCCAGCCATGAGGGAAAGACAGTTTCAGATGGGACAACAGTTGTTCTAGGGAGCCTGATTCTAGTTTATCCAAGGTAGGCTCTGGATGAGATAGACTCTAAACCTTGACTCACTTAGCTTTGTGAAGATGAATTGATATTGTAGCTTTGCATACAGAAGCTTATAACTTCTCCAAACTCACTTTCCTTGACTTGAAATTGGTATAATAGAACTTCCTCATAGAACTGCTAAATGTTAAACTAGTGAACACTTGTAAAGCACTTAGAATACTATCTATTATATAACAAGTCATCAATAAATGAAGTTGAGCCGGGCGGCGGCGGCGCACGCCTTTAATACCAGCACTTGGGAGGCAGAGGCAGGCGGATCTCTGTGAGTTCGAGGCAGCTGGCTACCAAGTGAGCTCAGGAAAGGCGCAAAGCTACACAGAGAAACCCTGTCTTGAAAAACCAAAAAAAAAAAAAAAAAAATGAAGTTGACTTTTTTTTTGAGTCAGGGTTTTATGTAGCCCAGGCTGGCCTTGAACTTGCTTATGTAAGATGAGGATGATCTTGAATTCCTGATCCTCCTGCCTGTTATTTCCAAATATACACCTGGCCAGGTTGTGTTATTTTACTATTTGAGCTGTCTATGTAGACACCATGATAACTCTTCAAATAGAGTACATCACTTGGTCCTCACAGCTCACAATGTTAACTTAAAAACAGGCTGGGCATGGTGGTGCATGCCTTTGACCCCAGCACTCAGCAGAGGCAGGTGGATCTCTGTGAGTTCTAGGCCAGCCTGGTCTACAGAGTGAGTTCCAGAACAGCCAGGGCTACACAGAGAAACCCTGTCTCAAACACCAAACCAACCAAACAACAACAACAACAACAACAAAACCAAAATAAACAAAATACTCCCATGCTGTGGGATGGTCTGTATGTCAAATTGCTCTGATTGGTCAACAAATAAAACACTGATTGGCCAGTGGCCAGGCAGGAAGTAGGTGGGACAAGGAGAGAGGAGAATTCTGGGAAGCAGAAGGCTGAGGCAGAGAGACACTGCCAGCTGCCGCCATGACCAGCAGCATGTGAAGATGCCGGTAAGCCACCAGCCACGTGGCAAGGTATAGATTTATAGAAATGGATTAATTTAAGCTATAAGAACAGTTAGTAAGAAGCCTGCCACGGCCATACAGTTTGTAAGCAATATAAGTCTCTGTGTTTACTTGGTTGGGTCTGAGCGGCTGTGGGACTGGCGGGTGACAAAGATTTGTCCTGACTGTGGGCAAGGCAGGAAAACTCTAGCTACACTCCCATATTACTCAGGCAGTGGCTTTCTGGATTCTAGTTTAACATAGACTATATTTTTTTCTAAAGAAAGGGCAAGTCCAGGCACAGGAGACTTCCCTTATGGGTCTGGAGAACAAGGAACATAGACAAGCAGATTCAGACTTGGGCTGGGAAGCCTGCATGATAGCAGATACTGGCAAAGATGTCTGTCCTCTGTATACTGTCATGTAACTAAGTTCTTTTCCTTTGTAGGTTTCACAAGCTAATCTGGGGAAGCTTTGACAATGGGCTTCTGGAAAACTCTGGGGTTATTGCTGGTGGTGGAGACAATGGCATGCTTACTTTGTACAATGTGACCCACATCCTTTCTTCGGGAAAGGAGCCCTTGATTGCCCAGAGACAGAAACACACAGGGGCCGTCAGGGCCTTGGACTTTAATCCTTTCCAGGTACTGAGTCTCAGTTGATCTGATCGAGCACGGCATGGCATTCTGAATGGGAGTGTTCTCTTGTGGCTTCTAGGCTGTAGCTCTGGACCCTTCCAGGCTGCGATGGGGGAGGCTCTGGGTTTCCCAAATGGGGCTCTCCTCCCTCTCTCTTTCTGAGATGGGAGGGCGTCTTTAGAAATATCTTTTATATTTATATTTATATTCACACAGGGCAATCTCCTGGCTTCAGGAGCCAGTGATTCTGAAATCTTCATTTGGGATTTGAACAACCTGAGTGTTCCAATGACCCCTGGATCCAAGTCACAGGTAAGGAGGCTCCCTCCAGCCTGGGGCTGCCATTTAGTGTGTGCAGCTGGTTTACCCAGGTGAAGTTTTGAATTCTGGAGCCGGCAGAGTACCAGAGATTTCAGGCTTTACCACTGGAGGGCAATAAAACTCCACAGACTGACACTCTACTAGCCACCCAAGAGTCAGGAGAGAGGGGGTGCCTAGTACTTGGTTCATGGTGGTTATTAGCTGTTCAAAGAATTCTGGAAGGAAGTGAAGGGCAGGGGGATCAAAAGACACCAAGAAAGGCAAGGCGTGATATTTATCACAGTTGAGGGGACAGGGCTGGGTAGGTCCTGTGCTCAGTAGGGATGGAGCCAGAGTGGAACCCTGGATACATCACCATCCTTTTTGTCGGGGGAAGAGCGCCTCATCTCTGTGTGGCTCTTGGGTCTGGTAGGGCTCTGGGTAGGGCTCTCTGTCAGTCTGTAGCTTGGCTTATCTTTTTACTTTTCCCTGTCTTGTACTTTATTATGAAGCAATTGTGAGTCGCCTAGCACTCGGTACCCCAAAAGTTACGCTAGTTCTCTCTCTGCTTCCCTCTTCTGGGGCTTTTCATATCTGTTTTCCTCTCTCAGATTTCTCCCCCTCTCCTTCTCTGTCCTAGAGAGGGGGGTTATTTTTTAATCTTGACTCTATACTTTTAAGAGAACTCAGGTGTAATGCTAAACCCAGGTATGCCAGCTGTTACCTCCCACTTCCATACCAATATCTTTTCTAAAAAATAAATGTATTTATTTTACATCCCATCCACAGTTTCCCCTCCCTCCTCACTTCCCAGTACCTGTCCCCACCCCACTCTCTGTTCCTATCTCTCCCCACCCACCACCGCCACCAATCCACTCCCTCCATTTCTGTTTAGGAAAGGGCAGGTCTCCCATGAGTATCAATAAAACATGGCATATCAAGTTGCAGTGAGACTAAGCACCTCCCCATGTAGTAAGGCTGGGCAAGGGGACCCAGCATGTAGAAGATTGCAAATAGATCCTTATCTATCACCGACCCAAAAACGCAAGTCCAAGTGATCAAATCCAGATACACTGAACCTGATAGAAGAGAAAGTGGGAAATAATCTCAAACACATTAGCACAGGAGACAACTTCCTGAACAGAACACCAATAGCACAGGCACTAAGATCGACAATTAATAAATGGGACCTCGTGAAATTGAAAAGTTTCTGTAAGACGAAGAAAGGATAGTATCACTAGAACAAAATGGCAGCCTACGGAATGGGGAAAGAGTACTATACAAATATTTTAAAGCATCTTTCTGGGAAAATGTACCTCAGCTCTGAGCCTGTCTTAGTGGGAGGAATCTCTTGCCTCCTTGGGGCTTGGTGTGGGCTGTTGAGAGGAGTGAATGGTAGATGTCACTTAATCAGGTTATGACAGCTGTCGTTTTTACTATCTTACCCCAGACACCCCCAGAAGACATCAAAGCACTGTCTTGGAACCGCCAAGTCCAGCACATCCTGTCTTCTGCTCACCCCAGTGGCAAGGCAGTTGTGTGGGATCTCAGGAAGAATGAGCCCATCATCAAAGTCAGTGACCACAGCAGCAGGGTGAGGAGTAGGCCAGAGCACAGGCCTGAACTCAGGCTTCTCTCTGTTCAGACAGTTGGAGCTGCTCTCGCCCAAGTCAGGGATTCATTCTCAAGTGTTGGGAGTGAGGATTCAGCCCCATGGCAGAGATCCTATTAGAGTGAATGCTTGGGAAGCTAACCAGCTGATCTAGATTCTTATAGCGCGCCTTGCTTGCTCATAGTCACTACTTATCCCCTGATGGCTGGGTTGTTCCCATCCAGATAGAAGAGACCAAAGGTAGCCTCGGAGTAGTCTGATTCCAACTGAGCAGAAGGGGTGCATAGTCTGAGAAGTTAGGTTCTGCCACCCATCAGGATCTCCTTTGTCCACAGATGAACTGCTCAGGCCTGGCTTGGCACCCAGACATAGCCACCCAGTTAGTGTTGTGCTCAGAAGATGACCGGCTCCCGGTGATCCAGCTGTGGGACCTGCGTTTTGCTTCCTCACCCCTGATGGTGTTGGAGAACCACAGCAGGTAGCATGTCAAACCCATCCACACATTCAGCCTCATTTTAGCTGCTAATATCATCCATGTCTTCCAAGCCATTGCAGAGAGCACAGCCAATACTAGCTTTCTCTCTAAGAGGAGTTCCTTTGGAGTCTGGACCTATGGAGAAGAGCCTGGAATTCCATATTCTCCCAGGGATGGGGTCATGAGAAATATTAGAGCAAATTAACCCTTGTGTTAGTTTCTATCACTGACTACCTGAAGGAATGAACTTGTAAAGGAAAAGCTTTGTTCTCTGTTCATGATTGACTAGTATCCTTACTTTGGGGACTGTGATGTGGTAGCAAATTTTATCAGGAGTGTGTAGGGACCAAAGCCATTCATCTCAAGCCAGGGAGCAAAAGAGATCCAGGAAGAGAGCATCTTCTTCAGAGCCTTCACTGTTCTAGCTGTCCTGTCATTGGGAGGCCTCTCTATTTCCCAGGAGCCCCTCTCTGAGGACCAGACTTTAACACATGAACTTTTGGGAGATGCTTGACATCTGAAGTACTGGGATTGAAGGCATCTGCTACCATGCCCGCCCTTAGTTAACGTCTAAGCTATAAACTATGTAGTGGTTCATGCCCCTAATCCTAGCACTCAGGAGGATTGCTGGGCATTCAAGGCCAGCCTGGGCTACATAATGAGGAGGAGGCAAAGCCTGAACACAGATGAGATCCTGTCTCATAAAACAAACAAAACCCAAAGTATAGCAATCTCCTTGGGAAAGTCCTAGGTCCTGCTCTGAGAACAGTGTTCTTTTCTCTGAGTGGTGAGCCTCCTGCAAGACATCTTAATAAGCAGCTTGGCTCCTATCTGTTCAGGAAGACCTGTCTCTGAAGCTATAGTTCTTGGGCCCACCTCAGAGGACACAATGTGTTCTTTTTCTTTTCTTTTTTCTTTTTCTTTTTCTTTTTTTTTTTTTCTTTTCTTTTCTTTTCTTTTCTTTTTTCTTTTCTTTTTTTTTTTTTTTTTTTTGGTTTCTCTGTGTAGCTTTGTGCCTTCCCTGGAACTCACTCTGTAGCCCAGGCTGGCCTCGAACTCACAGAGATCCGCCTGCCTCTGCCTCCAAGTGCTGGGATTAAAGGCATGTGCCGCCACCACCACAGCCACAATGTGTTCTAACAAGGGGGCGTGGTGCCTTTATTCCTCCTTTAGCGCTCTCTCTCTCTCTCTCTCTCTCTCTCTCTCTCTCTCTCTCTCTCTCTCTCTCTGTGTGTGTGTGTGTGTGTGTGTGTGTTCATGCTCTCTCAGGCATACATGCATGTATACATGTAGTGTGAACATGTGTGCACAGACCAGTGGTCAACCTCAGGTGTTCCTTAGTAGATATCTACCTGTTTTTTTGAGACAGGGTCTCTGACTGGGTCTTAAGCTCTCTAAGTGGGCAAGGTTGGCAGTGAACCCCAGGAATCCTCGTGATTCTGACTGCCCGGTGCTGGGATTACATGGGCTTGCCGGGCTTGGTTCCATGGGCACCAGGGATCACTCTCAAGTCCTCACACCTTCATCTGACAGACACTCACTTTTCACAGCATTGTTTTCTTCTTTGAAAACTGAAGTTAGATCATCTGTTTAGAAGAGCTGAGTCTTATCTAAGATGTATGAGGCACCTACTCAGAGCTGGCATTCAACAAACATTGGTTCTCGTTTTTTAGGGGGATCTTGTCAATGTCATGGAGCCAGGCTGATGCTGAACTACTGCTTAGCAGTGCCAAAGACAACCAGATCTTTTGTTGGAACCTGGCAAGCAGTGAGGTAGGCTGGTCCTTCAGCGGGCACGCTGTGATGGAGGTGTGATAGCAGAGGGATCCCGGCTGTGTTCTGAGTGGCCTGAGTCAGCCTCTCCTGGACTGTTCCTCATGGTTATGCTCTCACGGCAGGTGGTTTACAAGCTGCCCACACAGAACAGCTGGTGCTTTGATGTTCAGTGGTGCCCTCAGAACCCTCCTGTCTTCTCTGCCGTCTCCTCCGATGGCTGGATCAGTTTGTACTCTGTGATGGGTAGGAGCTGGGAGGTCCAGCACGTGAGGCAGGCCGACAAGGTTTGCAGGGCTTGGTAGAGAGTTCTGGAGGGAGGAGCTGTCTGTGTTTTAGGGAAGAAAGGACACATAGCTCGGGAAGAAATGGGAGCTATTGAGGAGAGGGAGACCAGGCTGTGGGTTTTAGAGGGATATATCCTGCCACACTCTGAAGGAAACCGTCATCCTAACTCTTGTTATCCACTCTGAAGCTCTATTTGAGGTTTGTTATCTCAGTGTGAGCTGACGTATCTCCCTCCTTGCTGCATATCTACTTTGTGTTACACTCCAGTGTAGACTTTAAATATAGCTTTCCAAGAGGCCCACATATCTGAGTCTCCATGCACTCTCACCCTCACCCCCATATCCTAGACTGGGGGAGTCTCTGTTTCTACATCAAACTGGGCATCCCAAGGACTCATTCCCCAGTTGAGATTGTAGGTAGAGTTCCTCGCTGAGTTCCCCTCGATGTTGGTGACACAGGTGTCCCTTCCCTCCAGATCTCCTCTTCTTTCAGCAAGGGGCACCCTCTCCCACTGCTGCAGGTGCCTGAGCAGGCGGCCCCAGCGACACTAATCCCACCCTTGAAGAAGGCCCCCAGGTGGATGAGAAGGCCAGCAGGCGTTTCGTTTGCTGTAAGTGCTGGTCCTGTGTTGTGCTTGCGTGCAGTGCCTCGCAGGGGCCCAGCAAGGAGCCTGTCTAGCTGGTGTCTGTCTAGCTGGTGTCTGTCTAGCTGGTGTCTGTCTAGCTGCACCCTCACGCAGATGCTTCATCTCGCTTTGCCTTCACCGCCAACACTCTGCAACCTGACTGACCTGCCAGTCCTGTCTAAAAGACATCTGCTGCTTTAGACCTCCTGCTTACGACAAACAGCCTGAGACTGCCCCTGAGATTTCTGTAACTCTTACATGTCTGGACTGCTGGCAAGGAACACAAGGAAGGAAAGAAAAAAACAAGTAGATTTTACCCTGTCCTTCCTCTACTCAAAAGTTTTGAGCTTCCGCTGCCTTGCAGGCTTAAGGCTGTCCATCCGTGGGGCTCCATTTCCCTTCCCAGTCTCTTCTTCTGTCTCATTCTTAGGAGTCCCCTGTATTTTAGTTATCTTCCCTCCTATGCCCACTGAATCCCACAGTGGACTTTGAAGACTTCCTAATACCACTTTCTCCACGATACCTGTGCTTAATTTAGTTAATCTCTAGAGAGATTTGTACTCCTGTGATTCTGTAACTATAATATAATGTGATATAATATAATATAACATATATTGTGTATATATATCTGGAGACTCTGCTAAGTAATAGATTCTGTAAGGCTAGGAAGTGCCTTGTTGATTTTCATATCCCCAGAGCAGAGCCTTTTAAACTCCAATGTGAATAAAGGTCACTTGCAGATCTTACTAAAACTCAGGTTCTGGTTTAATGGATCTGATATAGGGCTCAAGATCCCCAGTTTTCCAGCAAGTCTCCAGATGGTATCTTGCTTCTAGTTTGAGGACCCACAGTTTGAGTAGCAAGAAGGCCCTGAAGCACCCGACACACTGCTTTAGATACTGGATTTGACCTAAAGGGGAAAAAAAGATGTATAAGAGGAGATTCTTGTGTTTAGAGGCAGCAGTTTTACGATGAAGGTATGACTTAGGAATGTCTTTATAAAAGTTGAGGAGTGGGCACTGGGATGGAGCTCACTGAAGAGCGCTTGCTTAGCATGCCGTGGTCTTGGGTTTAAATGACTCACACCACCGCCATCAACAACAAAAATGGCAGGGGCAGTCAGGTGAAGAGTTCTTGTCATAGCTCTGTTGCTAATTAGTTAAATGACTCGAAGTCATTTAACCCCTCGGGACTTCAGTATCTTCTTTGTAAGACAGAAGTAGCAGTGCCTGCCCGCTCAGCATTCTGTAACATTGTCAAATACTATGCAAATTATAATAATTGAAATGGTTTTGTTGAGCACTAAGTTGTGCTCTAAAGTTTCTTCTGTAAGCGATATAATCATGACTGGAGAATTCACTAAGCAAGTGGGTTAAGAAGGGAAATAATGACCAGTTAGGGAGTAGGGCAGTGTGTCAGTCTTGGTAAAACACTGGAATAACTTGAGGGTTTCAAAATGACTGATGCTACTCTCACCCAGCTCCTGGTGTCCTTGTCTGGGGTGTGGCCTGGTGACTGGAGAGCTTTCCAGGAGTTTCACTGTGTGGCCAAGATTGAGACTGATTGGAGAAAGGGTCGCTAAAGCTCTAGCTTTGTGTCATCTGCTTGATGTAAAGTGTCAGATTTGGCTGGCTGGAGGCCTCAGGTGGGGTGATGTTGTAGGTAACGACCCAGAAGTGGGCAATGTGGAGCAGTCACATAAATGATCGAGAAGAAAGTTACTGGGTAGACATGTTTGGCCCTGACTTTTTGGGGTTTTGTGCATGCTGTGTTCTCCTGTGGTCTGTCAGACCATCATACAGTGTGGGTAGCAGCAGGGGTATGTGAGCAACAGGCAGGCTCTAAGCCCTGGGTTGGAAGAGTGGAAAAAGACAAAGGCTAGCAAGCACTTCTAGGAATGGAGGTGCGCTTGCAAAGGGTGTGGGAAGCACAGCATTGGAGACATTGAACAAGACCCTGGACGATAAGCTTGGCTGTGGTGGTGTGTACAGCCTGGGAGAGCACCACCGTGTTTACACTAGGTGCCTGAGGAGTGGTGGTACTAGGAGTGGGAAGTGGGAGAGAGTTCCATGCGGTGACATTGGAAGCTTGTGATAGTAAGATTGCTATTATAACGAGGGCCCATTTGGCACTCAGTTCCTGATCCTGTTCCATCCTACCAACTTTCTGTTGGTTTCCCGTCTGTCTTGGTCACTGTTCTATTGCTGTGAACAGACACCATGACCAGGCCAACTCTTATAAAAGGAAGCATTTAATTGAGGGCTTGCTTACAGTTTCAGAGGTTTAGTTCATTATCATCAAGGTGGGGGAGCATGGCAGGATGTAGGCAGACTTGGTGGCTGAGAGATCTACATCCAGATCTGTAGGCGGCAAGAAGAGAGAAAGCCACTGGACCTGGCTTGGACCCTTGAAACCTCAAATCCTACCCTCAGTGACACACTTCCTCCAACAAGGCCACATCTACTCCAACAAGGCCACACCTTCCAATCCTTCCCAAGTAGTGCCACTCCCTGATGACCAAGCATTCAAATATATGAGTTATTGGGGGCTATTCTCATTCAAACCACCACATTATCCAAGGCTTGTCCAACAGATAGCCTTCTCTGAAATCTTAACTTGGTGTTAGCTATTGGCTTGAAAGTACAATCTTTTCCCTTTTTTTACATTTTCTCACCAGTTTGGGGGAAAGCTGGTTACCTTTGGCCTTCCCAGCATCCCTGTCCAACAGATGCCCCAGGCTTGCCCCCGCCTTGTCTACCTCAGTCAAGTCGTCACAGAATCAGACGTCCTGGCACGGTCAGCTGTGCTGCAGGAGGCCTTGGGATCCGGAAATCTCCTGAATTATTGTCAGAGCAAGATTCAGCAAGCTTCACTGCCATGTGAAAAGATGCTCTGGCAGTTCCTGAAGGTAGGAGCCTTGAAGGCTGGCTACTCTTCCCTAAAGATCCAGACCTCAGCCCTTGGCAACTCCACGAGATGTAGCAAGCACACTGTGACCCATTCAAGAAGCACATCCCTGACTCGGTGTTTTTATGTTCTCTGGACACAGGGTCTTTATCCTTTACCTTCACCCTTTCTAGAGACTCAAAGGCCACTTGAAAAGATGCTATTGTTGGTGTCCTGGGTATTTTACCAGTCAAGGCAAATGCTTTCATAGTATCATGCCAAAGGAAAGATTCATTGGAGGGATTGATGAACATAAGAAGTTTTGGGGTTTGTTTGATGTAACTCAGGGCAGGTCCCTGTTGGGCCACTCCACGTCAGCACCAGGGATGTAGTCCTAGTCTTCACTCTGTCAAGTTCTAACATGGAGGAGTGTGTGCTTGTGGCAGAGTACCTGCCTAGCATGCGTGAAGCTTGGAACTACAGCTCTGTCTCTCTCTCTCTCTTCTCTCTCTCTCTCTTTTTCTCTCTCTCACACACACATTCACATGTAAACACATACAAAAGCACATGTGCATACACTCACACGCATGTGCACACACACAAAATAAATAAATAAAGGTAAACTGGGATACTCAAAGCTGTCCATCATGATGGTTTCTGAAGATAGGTGTGGAGGGCCATTTCCAAGGATAAGCATGGGAAGAGAAGGAAGGCCAGAGATTGTCAGAAAGATTATAGTCAGAATCCATTGCTCAGTGTGGAAGAACAGAGGCCCTTGGTGTCTGGATTCTGAGTGGGAAGCTGACTTTGTGCATTGTCCCTGTGCATCGTCCAACAGTGTCTTCTCAACTGTGTTTAGATCCTCAGGGCCACTGTGGGTTCCACTTGGCATCAGTCTCCTCAGAGGGTTTGGAGACCAGAAGCACAGCTTATCACAGGGTAGTGTCAGTGGCACTGTCCTGTGGTAAAGTCTTTCCAGTACTTCATGCATCAATTCAGAGTTCTCCTTAGCTCCCCACACAGCTTAGACACAAGGAGATGATCCAGGTGGACACAGGCAGGTGTATAAGGTGTCCTGACTTAGAACTGCTCAGGCAGGAAGGCCAACAGCCAGTTTCAGAGTCCGCAGAGGGATATGTCCAGTAGCCAGAGTCCATGAAGCTAAAAACAAACAAACAAACCAAAAGACCCTGACATGGTATCCATGTCAGTTATATATGGTTTGCATAGTTCAGGCCACATGCAATAACCAATCAACTACAACAGAAGTGCCTCCAAACAGCCGATGCTCTACTCTCATTGGGTTGCCAGGGTAACTGAGTTAGGAAGTCAAGGAAGGGACAGTTCTCATGCAGAAGTGGCAAAGGGTTGTGACAATGCTGTCCACAGCCCAGCAAAAACCAGATCGGAGGAAGAAAGGTAAGAGGGAGCACCATTGTTGTGAGGGTACTTTTGATGGCATGTGGAACTGTATTTGAGGGTACACTCATACCGATGTCCATCATGGCATAGGAGAGGGTCATTCACATTCATGTAATGGAAATGTTTCTGCGTTTTCCGGTTCCTTAGGTGACCTTAGAGCGTGACTCTAGGCTGCAATTCCTCAGGCTGTTAGGGTTCAGCAAAGATGAGCTCCAGAAGAAGGTAAGCTCTTCACGTCTGAAACACGCTTGCCTTAGAGAGCAAATAGTCCTGCTGGAGGAAACTGCCCCAGGTCACCCGGCCATCATTTACCACAGATGTGTATTTTACCCCCTGGAATTAGGACTTCTCCAGAAAAGTGGGTGAAGGATCTTGGAGAGTATAGGTGTGGTGCATGGGAGGGGTGACGGCAGACTTGGGGGAGCCTGCACTGGGAGACTGGTATTCATAAGGCTCTCCTCACAGGTGGACACATGCTTGAAGAAGGACTTGAAGTTAGGGGGAAGCCCTCGGCTTGAGGCAGTTGACCTCAAAAGTGAGAGACCACACCCCTTTTGCCACCAGGTATGGTAGGAGGCCAGGCCACCTGACTTGAGTTATTGCACAGGAGACCTGCTGTTTAGGGAACGTTCTCCCCGTTGGCCCTTTACCTGTTCTCGGTAGACTTCTGGAGGCGTCGCTGCTCTCTTGGAGCCAGAGTGGGACATGGAGTCCACAGGGCACTTCCCAAAGCCACCTGCGCATTCTTTTCATTTTGTGAGCTCGGGCCCAGATAGTAGAGCTTTGTTTGAGAGCATGGACTCTCTTCTCTGGTTTTGGTTCCTACGCAGTCACATCTGTCCTTCTGTGGACAGGCCTCCAAACACACCACCGAGGAAGCCTCTGCATCCTCGGCCTTCTTTGATGAGCTGGTTCCTCAGAACATGACTCCATGGGAGATCCCCACCACAGAAGGTACCTGGCCCCGGGGAAGCAGGTGACCCAGAGTTTTTGGTTTTAAGAGTCCCTATTATCTCATGCCTCCCACCTAAAATCTCAACTCTGGGTGGGCCTTTTAGTACTCTCTCTAGTCAGAGTCTGAAATGGGTGCTGCCTACAGATGGCCTCTGCTACGGTCCTTTTTCTATCCCGTAGTCTTCCTGTTAAAAGGACTGTGACCTTGCCCATGCTCAGCAAGCATACATCATGCCTGAGATCCTGCACACAAGGTCCTCTCTCTTTGAGTCCTATTTTAGGAAGTTCCAGTTGGACCACGGCACCCTGGGACACCACATTTTGTTGCCCAGAAATGAAACTAGGCAGGCTGAATTAGAGATAGAGTTTGCAGGCAGGCCTCCAAGCACACCCTGGAGGAAGCCTTCACATCCTCAGCCTTCTCTGAAAAGTTGGAACCCAAGGGGGAAGGTGATGTGGTGTCTTAGGGACAAGAAGTGAACGTACGAGGGCTGGCTGACGGGGTGGGGGCGCCCCTGTGTGCAGACACTGATGGACTCCTGAGTCAGGCCCTGCTGCTTGGGGAGCTGCGGCCTGCTGTGGAGCTGTGTTTGAGGGAAGAGCGCTTTGCTGATGCCATCATCCTGGCTCAGGCTGGGGGTGCAGAGCTGCTGAAGTGGACACAAGAACATTACTTGGCCAAGAGGAGAACCAAAATCTCTTCGGTACTGCCCATCACGCAGGAGAAGAAGGGAGGGGGATTACCTGGGTCTGGACAGGCGGAGGCCATCCATGCCTTGGGACTGGTGTTCGGAACCCACCTGTGTCCCTGCCCTAAGGACCTCTACTTCATGGCTAGCCCTGTTGAGTGTTCTGACATGAGTGGCTTTATTGGAACCTCCCTGTGTGTGACACCGACTGACTGTGCTGGATGGAAGGCTGAGGGTCTCTTTCCCTTTCTGCCCCGTACAGCTTCTAGCCTGTGTTGTAAAGAAGAATTGGAAAGACCTAGTATGTGCCTGCAGCCTGAAGAACTGGAGAGAGGCACTGGCTTTGCTGCTGACATATTCAGAACCAGAGAAGTTCCCTGAGCTCTGTGGTAGGTGTGACTCCAGCACATGTCAACAGACTTATAGAGGAGGAGACAAAGAGTCAGCCGGGACTCTGGGAGGCAGGGCTCACCAGGAGGCAGGGACTGTAGCGGCTTATTTCCTGGAGGTGTCACACATGTTCTCCTATTCCTCTGTGTCACATCTTGTGGCAAGTTCTTTGCCTTTCTCTAGAGAGCAAGGTCAGTCTGAGTTAGCTTTTCTTTAAAAGAGTTCTTTTTTTTTTTATCTTTATTTATGTGTATGAGTATTTTGCTTGCATAAGTGAATGAACCATGTGAATGCCTGGCCCCCGGGGAAGGCAGAAATAGATTTACTGGAACTGGAGTTGTAGAGAGCTGTGAGCTGCTGTGTGGGCTCTGGAAATTGAACCTTCACCCTCGAGAAGAGCAGTGTGTGCTCTTCACCACAGAGCAATTATACACTCTTGTGTCAGAGCTCACACTAGTCCACTTGTTTCCAAATACGAGAAGGAAGAGCAGCACAGGGAAGCTGTGCTGTCAATCAAATCTGCATCTCTCCACAGACATGCTGGGAACTCGGCTGGAGCAGGAGGGAGGCAGGGCACTCGCTTCTGAGGCCAGACTCTGCTTTGTGTGCTCAGGAAGTGTGGAGCGGCTGGTGGAAAGCTGGGCAAAATGCCAGCCAGCCTCGTGCCCTGTGGCTCTGCAGGTACCTCTTCCCTGCCCAGCTCCGGCCACTCCCCTCTTCCCTGCCCAGCTCCGGCCACTCCAGGCGCTTAGGAGAGACTAGTGGTCCAGATATGCAGGTAAGAGAAGTGAGTCACATGCGGATAAGAGAGAAGTAAGTGAGCTAGAGCCGAGTGCTAGGGAGGAGCAGAGAGCCCTCAGTGTCTTATGCCTTCTCCCAAGGATGAAATAATCACCTTATTCCCTCAGGATGCGAGCTTGGGTATGAACTTTCATAAAATTTTCCCATCCAAGGATTCATCATACAAGTCAATTTAATATTTGATTAATAGTTTCTGTGAAACATGCTATGGATCTAAACTCTATCAGGTGCTCTGTGGGTAAGCAGAGAAGGTAAAGTCACAGACGTGTGAGGAGACCAGGTCTCATGAGACGATAAGTATAGCAGAGTCTGGTTGATGACACACTAACAAGAAGGGACAGAAAGTACCGAGAGGAGACAGAGATGCATAAGAACCCAAGGCCTGGATGCAGCCCATTGATCCCAGTCTTAACAGCCTAGGAGCGAGGCCTCCTCTATCATGTCTCTGACATGTGACTGTCTGTTGCCTTCACCATGGTGTGTCCAGGGGCCCTCCTTTCCATGGCATGGTGTTCCTGGGTGAGCCACCTGGACACAGCAAGATATGCTTGGAAGAGGTTGATCACCTTCATCCTTGTCCCTACAGGACCTGATGGAGAAGGTGATGGTCCTTAGCAGGAGCTTGGAACTACTGCAGGGTTCTGACAAGATGAGCCCAGGTCCTGCCACAGTCTACAGGCTCACCCAGTACGCCAATCTCCTGGCAGCCCAGGGCAGCCTGGCTATTGCCATGAGCTTCTTACCCAGTGACTGCATCCAGGTGAGGGTGGCCATGATAAAGGCCAAATCATCTTATTCCTTGATCTGACACTGAGCATATCCATGTTTTAGGCACTATACTAATGCTGTAGCGCCTGGGAGAAATAAGATCTCCCAGTCTGTTGGGAGAGACCATATCAGTAATTTCCAGTGTCGTAACAGAGGATTGCACTAAGCACGTCAGGGAAGAGGCTGGTTTTTCTGGAGAAGTGAAGGAAGACTTTCCAGTGCTTAAAACAGTTGGACTGGACCTTCAAAGAGAAGGGCATGTAGGGCACTCCCAGAGGGGAGAACAGCCAGGAGTGGGGGGCATGCAAGTGTTTGGCAGGCATTAGAGAACTGTGGGTCTCTTCAGGTTACTGAGGAATATAGAAAGTAATCCAAAGCTTGTTTGCAAGACGCTCGCCTGTTCTAGCTTTCTAACGGCTCTTCCATATTACAACTCCAGCCAGCGGTTCAGCAGCTGAGAGATCGGCTTTTTCACGCCCAAGGTTCCGCCATCTTGGGCCAACAGGCTCCCCCTTTTCCTTTTCCCCGGGTTGCTGTAGGAACTGCCCTCCACTCCAAAGAGAAGTTATCCTACAGAATGGGATCCCAGCCTCCTGACCAGGTGAGAGCTTGTCCGTTCATTCATTTATTCATCCATTCAAACATATTTATGGACCAGCCATGGTTGTAGACACTTGGAATATTTTAGTGAACAAAACCAGATAGAAATTCCTAGCTTCATAGAGCCATAATAGATTCAGTTATTTTTAAATAACTGTTTATTGAACAAACACGAGGCTCTTAGAACATAAGGGACACAAATATAATCTTTGCCCTCAAGTAGTTCATCTAGTGGAAAGATAAGGTTGTCTTTGTCAGGGTTTCAATTGCTGTGAAGAGACATTATGATCACGGCAACTCTTACAAAGGAAAACATTTCATTGTGGTGGCTGCTTACAGTTCAGAGATTTAGTCCATTATCACTGTGATGGGACATGGCAGCATACAGGCAGACATGGTGCTGGAGAAGGAGCTGAGAGTCCTACATCTGAGTCCACCGGCAACAGGAAGTGAACTGTGTACTACACTGAGTATAGCTTGAGCAAAGGAGACCTCAAAGCCCACCCCCACAGTGACACACTTCCTCCAACAAGGCCATACCTACTCCAAAAAAGCCACACCTCCTAATAATGCCATTCCCTTTGGGGGCCATTTTCTTTCAAACCACCACAGATGTATTAAAAAACTATGGTAGAATTCAGAATAGTTATGATTGCAGTATGGCAGAGTGCTGTGGGATTATATAGAAGAAAAAGAAATTTCCTGTGTGTGTGTGTGTGTGTGTGTGTGTGTGTGTGTGTGTGTGTTGGGGAGTACACCTCAGGGAATATTCTAGAATGAGTATGATAAAAAATTGTATTACATTTCTTTAAAGGTTTTTTATATCTTTATTCACACACATATGTGTGTCTGTGCATGAGTGCCATGTATATGGATGCTCAGAGGCCAGAAGAGGGTGTCAGATTTCCTAGGAGTTACAGGTGACTGTAAGCCCCCTGCTGTGTGTTTAAGAGTGGGCTAAGAGAGCATTCTCAGCCACTGTGCCGTCTCATCAGCCGTCCACCCCCTTGAAGAAGGTAGGCTGGCTTCCTTCCTCCCTCCCTCCCCCTACCCCGTAGCTAGAGTTTTCCTGCCTGGCCCACAGTCAGGACAAATCTTTGTCACCCGCCAGTCCCACAGCCGCTCAGACCCAACCAAGTAAACTCAGAGACTTCTATTGCTTACAAGCTGTATGGACGTGGCAGGCTTCTTGCTAACTGTTCTTATACCTTAAATTAATCCATTTCCATAAATCTATACTTTGCCACATGGCTTGTGGCTTACCGGTGTCTTCACATGCTGCTTGTCATGGCAGCGGCTGGCAGTGACTCCTTCCGCCTTCCTGTTCTTTCTTTTCTCCTCTCTGTTAGTCCCGCCTATACTTCCTGCCTAGCCACCGGCCAATCAGTGTTTTATTTATTGACCAATCAGAGCAACACATTTGCCATACAGAACATCCCACAGCACCGCCTCCCCCCTCTTTCTTTGTGTAACAGGATCTTACCATGTAGTCCTGGTGGATCTAGAACTCACTATGTAGACCAGACTGGTCTTAAACTCACAGAGATTCACCATCTTCTTCCTACTGAGTACTAGGCATGCACCACAATACTGAACTTGAAAAAGAGATTTATTTTTGTTGGTGGTGGTGGTTGGTTTGGTTTTGTTTTGTTTTGTTTTTGAGACGGGATTTCTCTGTGTAGCCCTGGCTGTCCTGGAACTTGCTCTGTAGACCAGGCTGGCCTCAAACTCAGAGATCAGCCTGGCTCTGCCTCCCGAGTGCTGGGATTAAAGAGGTGTACCACCACCACCTGGCCCCTGAAAAAGAGATTGTTTGTTTGTGAATGTATTATAGTGTGTGTGTGTGCGTGCGTGCGTGCGTGTGTGTGTGTGTGTGTGTGTGTGTGTGTGTGTGTGTACATATGTGTGCGTGCGTGTGTGCCATGGTGCATATGCAGAAGTCAGAGGACAAACTGTGGGAACCAGTTCTCTCCTTTCACCATGTGTAACAAGCCATCTCACCAGCCTTGATTGGCTGCTCTAGATCACGTTATTTAGACAAGGGAAGGGCACTTTAGGTCTGTTTCAGGCACGGGGGCAGATGTGCAAAGCGGAGGAAACAATGGCCTTTGGAGGAACTGCTAAAACGTCAGTGGGTTGTGGTCTTGGGATTGGGTTAAATAAAGGGATACCAGATGGGAAGTAGAAGGCCGAGAATCTGGCATTTGTACTGAAGAACTTAGGCTTGACCCCGGTGTTGGAAGAATTGGCCATACCACACCAGCTCCCTGACCTTTTTCTCTCTTCACAGGTCCCAGCTCCATCTGCAAGGCCAAGGGCCACAGCTCAGCCATCATTCGTGATGCCCTTCACACCCTCCCATCCCATCCCTTCTCAGGGCTCACAGACACAGTCTACAGGTGACTACAGGATACCTGGGCCCCAGGCAACCCTGCCTCTGCATTTGGGCCCTGGTGAGTAAGGGAAGTCTCTTCTGGCTGAGTACCGAGGTCTCAGGAGAGACAGACATACTGCCTCCCCAGTACATGCTGACGATGTCTAGAGAGAACATTGTTTTGTTTGGGGACAGAGTCTCCTGTAGCCCAGGCTAGCCTCGAACTTGCTATGTAGCCAAGGATGACCTTAAACTAACCTTCCTGCCTCTACCCCCAAGTGCTGGAACTACAGGGGTATACTCAGCTTGTTTTGTCTTTTTAATAACCTTTTGCAATTCTTTTTTGGGGAAATTGCTTTGAGATTGAAGTCTGAATTCCTAATAGTGTCTTTTACTGAATCCCCCCTTATATTCTCTCTCTCTCTGTCTCTCTCTCTCTCCCTCTGTCTCTCTCAGTCTCTCTCTCTCCCTCTCACTGTCTCTCTCCATCTCTCCCCCTCTGTCTCTTGTCTCTCCCCCCCCCCTTCTGGTTAAAGACTTTGTAATTTTGACAGTATACCGAAGTAACGATGTCAGTCATTTCAATTCACTACGATTATTTTGAGGGTCAAATAAGGACAACAGTTAAAAAGTACTTGGAAAATTGTAGATTTCTCTCTGCATGTGCTAATTGTTCCTTGTTATCAGGTGTGGGTTTACAAGTGGTTTTTTTTGGGGGGGTTGGACTCCCGCTTGGTTTCAAACTCTTGGTCTCCAAAGATCTCCTCTCAGCCTCCCAGGTGTCACGCAGGTGTGACACCACACTCCCTCTTTTATTTTTGTGTTGCTGATTTGTTCCTGCGTGATGGCCTGAGTCTCTCCCCAGATGAAGTTAATGATAAAGTACCCGTTGCTCTTCTCCTTCAGCTTTACCTCAGCCGCAGCTCTTAGGACAGAGTGCTCGAGCTACAAACCCGGTTGGCTTCTCTGGAGCATGGCCTCTTCCCGGTCCCCGTCCACCCACGGCATCCCCAGACGCCATGCAGCCTGGCTGTCCCCTGCTGCCTCAGACTCCCGGGCTGCTCCCTCTGGCTCCTATGGGACCACCAGGTCCCAACCCTCTGAGCTCCCCGCCCTCAGGCTCTCCTGTCACTTTTCCTGTGGCTGGCCCTCCTGGAGGGCCAGGGGCTCCACGCTCCAGGACCCTCCCAAGCACTGGCAGCTGGACTCCCCATCCAGGTCAGTCTTCTTTCCATGGCTTCTTCTTGGGGGTCATTGCCTCACTCCCCCATTCCCACCACTGCTTTGGGAGTCTTTTTTCTGCCAAGACCTTTCATCAGCTAGGAGTATGACCGATCTACAGAGGGAAGTATGGCCAACTCTAGCTAAAATAATTTTCCCAGCTTTTAAATGCTTCCAAGGTCCTTGACCATGTCCTTAGAACCCCCATTTTTTTTTTATGTTTTTTAGGACCCCAGGATGCCTGGCAAGCTGCTCCAGCCACTTGGGAAACGCTCCCGAGGAGAAAGGTTATGCACCTTTCCCTGCCTGGTGATCCACTCTTTAGTCCTTTAAGAATTATTCAGCCCTGCCCTGCTCTGAGTTAGTCTCTGCCTGTCAGCAGCTTCCTCTCTCCCTCCTGCACTCATCTTTCTGTGTCCCAGTTCCCTGCTCGCCGCCCTGTTTCTTGTTCAAACTCAGAGCCTGTAGCATCTCACAGTTCACTGCTATGCTTTTCTTCATCTCCTCAGCTGCCAGAGACATTTATACCTCCAGCACCGATTACAGCTCCAGTTAGAAGCCTCGGCCCTGAGCCAGGACAGACCCTGCCGCCACAGCCCCGAGTCTCCAGTGTGAGCTGGTCTCCTCCCGGAGCCCCAAGAGAAGGCAGCCTGCAGGTGACCAGAACAGTGAGTCCCCTGGGAGGCTTTCCAGCCCTGTGTGGGCAAGAAAAGTGAGGTCATAGAGACTGGATTCCTTGCTCAAGGTAGAAGTAATCCTTGACCCTGAGCTGAGGATGTCCTTCCTGCAGAGGATGGGGGGGGGTGGGGGTGGGGGGGGTAGCTTGGCCTGCGCGACCTCGAGTCACAGGTGACTGAGCCTTAGGGAGGCCGTGCAGACAGACGGACAGTTCTTCCTCACTGCCCCTCATTAACCACTGCAGCAGCTGCCTCCTGAGAAGCCGGGAAAGAAGGAGCTGCCCCCAGAACATCAGTGCCTGAAGGACAGCTTCGAGGCTCTTCTCCAGCGCTGTTCTCTGTCTGCCACTGACCTAGTAGGTCTGACCCTCCCCCCAGTGCCCCCACATCCTCGGTAGGCTGCTAGTGCCTCGATGGAGACCAGCTGCTCCCTTACTGTCCCGCACATATTGACTGTCTGCACTTCCTTGATGTCCAAAGGAAGTGGGGAGGGCCTGGAGTCTGCCTAAGTCCCACTCTCAAGAGCAGGACCAAAGAGCATGGGGATTCACAGCGGCAAGGCCTTTAGCAAAGGGGGCGTTGGCAGAAGAAAGCTCCCCTTCACTGGCTAGCTGTGTCGGCCGCCCGGGCAAGTCTCTTGCCGTCTTTGGGCCTCCACTTTGTGGAATGCAGGCAATGGCACTGAGCCGTGCTAGCTGGTATATCTCAGGGGTGTTTGTAGTGCTGTACAGTGTGAGCCTCAGGGGTGGGGTCAGGATCCATTCTCCTCCCTGCAGAAAACAAAAAGGAAGCTGGAGGAGGCGGCCCAACGTCTAGAATGTCTATATGAAAAACTCTGTGAGGGGTCGGTGAGTACCTGACTGATGACGGCCTCTGCCTGGCGCCTCTCCCCTGCCAGCCACAGTCAGAGAGGCCCAGAGTCCCTTCCTCCCCGACTCTCAGAGCCAGCAACCTGCCCGCTTGTCCTTTCTCTGCTGTCAGGGTCCGGGCTGGGCTGGCCTTACCTAATCTCAGGGTCAATCCCTCCACAGCTCTCACCCCACGTCCTGGCTGGGCTCCACCAAGTTGCCCGATGTGTGGATGCAGGCGGCTTTGAGCAGGGCCTGGCCGTGCATGCCCAGGTGGCGGCCTGCAGCAGCTTCAGCGAGGTGTCCAGCTTCATGCCCGTCCTGAAGGCTGTCCTCACCATCGCTCACAAGCTGCAGGGCTAAGCCGGGCAGCCTCTTCCACCAGGAGGCCTTTCTGATGTCGCTCACCTCCACGTGCAGAGTGGGAGTTTTTCAATAGGTTGTGTTTATTTCTCCCAGTATTTTCCCTTGCTGCCGCTAGGCATGCTGGGGCTTGGCTCCACACCAGCTGAGTGCCTCTTTCCTCCCCCTTTGTGCCTGCCCACCTGGGCTTTCCTAGGGCGCTTTCAGCCTGGGAGGTGGAGCGCAGAGTCGGGTCTTCCTTTCCCTAAGCTAGCAGTCCGACAGGGTCTGCACCAGAATGTCTCACCCAGGGATATTCTGTTCAGATGGTTCGGAGAGGGTAAAGAGTCTGTCATCGGTTCAGTCTGCCTCTGCCATGACTCATCTTGTGAGTCTTGTTCTTTCTCTTCTGGAGTTGGAGTCCAACTGTCCTGTCCCCTGCCTCTGTCTTCATATTTTAAGGTCAATATTTATTGTAGCCCCAGGGAGTTGGTTGATGGCCACTTTTTCAACAAGTCATGGACATGAGGATTGGGCGTGGGTGTTGAGCAAAATCAAGAGAGGAAACTGGCCCTTTAAAAAATGAAAACTTCTCATGTGTTAGCATTACTCAGGGTGGGCTGTATCTCGTGTGTTAGCATTACTCAGGGTGGGCTGTATCTCGTGTGTTAGCATTACTCAGGGCGGGCTGTGTTAGGTGGCCAGTGGAAGTGTGAAGTGCCTTTGTTTAGACAATGAGGTAGAAGCCTGTAGAGCAGCAGTTCTCAACCTGTGGGTCATGACCCCTTTGGGGGTCAAACAAACCTTTCACAAGGATCGCCTAAGACATGGGAAAACACAGATATTTATATTACAATCCATAACAGTAGCAAAATTACAGTTATAAAGTAGCAATGACATAATTTTGTGGTTGGGGGTCACACTGAGGAACTCTATTAAAGGGTCACAGCATTAGGAAGGTTGAGAACACTGCTGTAGAGAATGACCTTTGACACTGCCCAGGCTTGAGCCTGGCCCTAGGCCTTACACTATCCAGTCTGCGATTTTTAAGCCCGATTCTGGAATCAGAGCCCAGCTTCTCCTGGATCCAGGGCCCTTCTTCCCCTCAGCTGCCTTGTGTCTCTGAACTGCTTTCTCTGGCCGTATTTCCATGCTGACCTCTTAAACAGTGCAATAAAGTGACTTGCTTTCCAAAGTCGTTTCCCAATCCTTGTCTCCTCTGGATCCTACTTTGCTGACTCTTCCCTTTCAAGAACAGAGAGGTCTTGCTTCCTCTACTATATATAGGAAGGCAGGAGGAGAGGTCTGGGGAGAGATGAGAATAAAATATTGAGGAAAAGAACTTAAAAAATATGTGTATGAGTGGCTAGCCTGCATGTGTGAGTGTGTTCTATGTTTAGTACTTAGTGCCTATAAAGGCCGGAAGAGGCACCGAGTGGGTGCTGGGAACTGAATCCATGTCTTTGGAAGAGCAGCCATCTCTCCAGTCCAAGAAAACGATTTTCTGAAGTGTAGACCCATGGACTCGGGCAGCAGGCCTTCCCTTGCAGCGTATGTAGCTACACTGCTCGGTGTGTGTGTGTGTGTGTGTGTGTCTGTCTGTCTGTCTGTCTGTCTGTCTCCATCTGTGCCTGACAGTTAGCTGCAGGGTTTCCCCCACACCACTTCAGGGCTGAGCTCAGCTGCACAAAGGGCCTGGGTGTGAAGCCAGGGGGAACCGGCCCTAACCCTGTTGTCGACCCCATCATGTCTGCAGGCTAGATGTGTGTGTTTGGGGGGAGGGATTGTTAGGCAGTATTTGTTTGTAAAGCCACTTGCTCTTCAGATAATACTTGTGCTAACTTCTATTGATGAAGCAGTGTGAGCCCCAGCAAAGTCCTTTCCCAAAGTGTCTTTGAAGCCAAGAGCCCATTGAAGGGAAGAAAGGCCGGGAGAGGGGATTAGTTTGTTCAGCAGCTGTGAATTTCAGTGGGAGGTTGATGAACTCTGAAGTCTTTGTTTAAATTAAAGGGGGGGGGGCGGCTGCTGGAGCGAGAGCCCCACTTGGGGCCCTGAACTAACACAAGGAGAAGTCTGAGCTGCAGGGAGCTGTGTACTGACTGCGGAGACTTTTCCCAAACACTTTCGGAAAAGGTGTTGTGAGGAGAGAAAGGGCGGGCGGAGTGGCGGATTAACATGTGAAATGAAGTTTTCATTGACTCCGGCGGGGGTAGAAGGCTGTTTTAATGGCATTTTGTTCCCCTATTTTCTCTTCTGGAGCTCTTTAGAGATATTGTTTTGCTAAGACAGGCTTTCTTCCCTTTTCTTTCCAGTCTGCGGATTGCCTCTATGGGAGCCAACATAAATATTTCTCCTCCAGGAATGTGGGTTAATTAAAAGGAAACGAATGACTGGAAGCATCCAATCCAGACCGACAATAGGCGAGTGCCCCGGCCTGCCCTCCCCTCCCACCACCACCCGCCCTACCAGCGTGCGGAGGACGACCCTTCCTCTCCTTGCACTGACCTGCTCCTAAGGCCAAGTGAGGCTGGGATTCTTTTAAAGAAAAGAAAGCCCTGCCTGTGTGTAGGTTCACAGGCCAGAGACAGGAAGGAGACAGGGTTCTGCTCACCCCACCCAGTTCTCGCCACTTCTCAGGACCTCCCTCTCCTTCTGTGTGAGACAGATGGGCTCCTTGAGAGCACACAAGAGGAGGGAAGGGCCTGGGTGGCTGTGCCACCCGCACTAACTTACAAGCTTTCTCCACATCAGTTGAAATGTGTAGAGCAAAGGTTTGACGAGCTGACCTCAGAGGGGCCTAGTCTTCCCAGTCAGCAGTTCTAGAGTTTCCTGCACAGCCGAGGTGATCTGGTGTGTAAGCCCAGAAGCCTCGGACTGAGGGATGTGTGGTTAGCTGTCTCCACTTCAGTGTTCACTGAATGAACAATACATGAAGGCATAATGCTGGGGGTGGGGGGAGCAGCAGGACTTCCTTCATGGAGCTGGAATGAACTGGGTGTCAGTCATACCCACTTGGGGATACAGAGCAACCCGTGAAAGAGATGACAGCCTCATGTGTTTAGAGTCTGACTTTAAAGTTCTGAATGTCGAAGCGCAGAGCTTCCGTTTATGCTGAGAGCCCTGGAAAGTGCAGCTTTGCTTTCCAACACGGAACTTCATACTTTTCAGCTGCGTTACCACGATTCCTTCTGTGCACTATCACGTAACTGTCGGTGAGACAGAGGGATCAACACGCTGCTGCTTAATGAGGGAAAAGAAAGGGTAACTTGGGAGACTGAGAAAGCACAGGTAACTGAGGGAGGGGAAAAAGAGCCTTTTACTAATAGAGCTAGAAGTGAAGTACCAAGAGAAGTGTATCCCCTGCTAAAGAGGAAAAAACCACCCTCAGGTAAGCGTGGAGAGGACCAGAGGATGCACAGAGGTCTGACTGGCTGATGCCAGAGGCAGTCTACTCTTCCAGGGCAGCCCCTGGGGCTTTGGTGTTGTGAGCTCTGTACTTCCTTTAGGAAAAGGGGGATGAAGTGAAGAATTTTGCTGGCTCTGCTCCAGAAATGCTGTGGATGCCGATGCCCATGCCCAGGACTAGCCTAGGGCAGGAGCAGCGGTGGGGAAGGTCTGGTCTGAACTGGTTCCTCCGTTGCCAGATCCCTATTTCATAAACAAGTCCCTGCTGGACTGCCCTTCTCCGAGAAAGGAACCTCTGACTCAGAAGCAGCAAGCTCTTGGCTTCCAAGTAAATGCATTAGTGGAAGATTTATGTGGGTGATTTACTAATCCCTGGCAGATTAACCTCAGCCAAATCAAGCTAACTACTTAGGCCATTGGGGAGGCTACAGGGAGATGGTATCCTGCCAAAGTGGGAGGAAGGAGAGAGCTTATGGCTTAAGTTTCTCCTCTGCCCTCCCCTCATCATCCCAATGAGTTCAGGATCTGGGGGGAGGGGTGTGTATCAGAGACTGAAATAAATTAAAAGGTCAGGGTTCTGAACATCCTATCAGCAACAGTCTCATAGCAGGGGGATTACTTCTCCAGGGAAGTATCCAATGGTCTGAATCCTGTGTATTTGAGAACCAGGTGTTGGGGCCGGACTTCTTCCAATGTATGCCCTGCCTTTAGAGGTACAGATCCAATCGTTGTCTTGATTTACCCATCTTGGCTCAAACGATCAAAGCTCCTTTGGAGAAGGAGACACGGTACAGATGGCTGCTGTGGTCAGGAAATGATTGCCAACCTGCCCACTGCCGACCTCTACCACTCCTGGACCTTTTGGGTGTGTCTGGAGTATCTTTGGTGTTTAAGAAGCTCAGCTAATAAAGTCCGTCAGTGAGTGGTGGTGTCACGGTGTGCAAGTTGGGTTTTGGGGTTCCTCTTCCCCACATTCAAAGGCTTTCTTGTTCCCAGTTTTTGTTTTGTTTTGTTTTTCAGGACAAGTAGGGAAATGAGAAGACAAAGTGTTAAGATTCCTGAGGAGCCAACATCCGGGGAACTAGGTCTAGACTGTAGGCCCCAGAGTCTCTGGCTCCCAGGAGGGGGTGCAGCTGTGGTGGGCAAGAGAAGGGCCATGTCTTTACCTGGACTCTGCGTGTCTGAGAGGGTTCTTTCCTCGGCCTGATAAGCTAGGTCCAGCATTAAGACAGCTGGGGTCCGGGGTAGAGTAAGGTGAGGTGAGGAGAATCGCCTGTTTTCGTCCTTTCCTCGGGAACAACTGTGCAGAATTTTAGAACAGTTTTGAGACCTAAGAATGAGCTAGGAAGACCACGCAGAGGAATCCGGGAAACAGTTTGGAAAGTGGCACTCGGTGGCGTGACTGCGGCCTCTCCCTGTCAGGATCGCTGAGCTAGGGAGTGCGAGGTCCCCAGTCCGGGTCCCTCTATTTCGGGGGGGTATCTAAACGAAGCCGAGGACGAACAGGAAAGGAGGCGGGAGGAGACCCTTAGGGTTTCTTCCCAGGTTTGTGCGCAGCGCCTCTCGGCGGCCGCTCGGCGCGGCTGCAGAAGTACTTGGTGACCCGCCGGCGGCACTGCTCGCAGCGGACCGCGCAGCACCAGTGGAACTTGCAGTTGCAGCTGGACACTGTCTCGGTGCGGCGCTCCTCCACTGCCAGCCCGCAGTCCCCGCACAGCCGGCGGCAGCTGCGGCGCTCCCAGCGGCCCAGGGCTCGGCCGCGCCGCAGGCACTCTCGGCCCTCGGTGCCTAGCAGCCCCAGGGTCTTGTTCTCCAGGCAGTAGTCGGGGGAGTCCTCCAGGTGCACCAGCTCGCGCGTGGAGATGGAGCGGAAGGTGTCGGCGATGGCGCCGCGGCCCGCCGCGCTGTTGCCCGCGCCCTGCAGCAGGTCCACCTTGAGCGCCACGTGATACTTCTCTTTCAGGTGCGCGCCCACCTCCCGGAACTCGGGCAGCTGCAACCAGCAAGTCTGGGTCGTGCAGCTGCCAGACACGCCGTGGCACTTGCACGTGCGTTTCATGGTGCCCTTGACCGCCTGGGGAGAAAGCTGCACGTAAGCAGTCCCGGCCGGCCGGGAGGAATTGCAAGGCGCCTAGCTAGGGAGTGGCCAGCCGCTTGGGTAGAGTCTGTTAAGGAACCGAGGTGTTGGAGCTGGTAGTGGATGGAGCCCGCTATCTAGTAAGGGGCTGCGGGACTCACCTTGCGGCCAGCCTCATTGTTGTGCAGATTCATGGCTGCTCTGGCATCCTGTCCTGTCTCCAGGGCATCCACAAACTGCTTGGAAATCGCCTCTCCGAAGCCCACGTTGTCGCTGCAGCCTCCCCAGAGCCAGCCTTGGCCTCCTGGAAAGGCAGGAGCAGGAAAAACCATTGAGTCCAAAACTTCCTGGGCTCATGTTTCTGATTGGGTGGGTGGGTGGGTGGGTGGGTGGGTAGGTGGGTGGAGGAGAGTCTGGAATGGGAAAGGGTTAACGTTGGGTGAGTGCCCTGTTTCTGGATTGGTTTCCATCTTGATTTGTTTTTTTTTTTACCACCTTTTCTGTCCTCTTTCAGCCTGAGCCAATCCCCTGCTCAGGCCTTCATGACATAACTGGCTGTCGCCTGCATGCTCCTCTGCGGGAGGGTGCACGTGTCTGGTGGGCAGGCGGTTGAAGACTGGGAAGGGACAAGAGTTCAACCTTTGAGACAGGAAGAGAGCCTAACAGAGGTGATAGGGAGTAATGAAGTCAGGAACTGAGTGAGCAGGTACACAGGAAGGGGAAGGCAGTGGGATGAACACAGGACAGGGCGACAGGAAAGAAAGTCCCCCTGGGAGGGACGAATGATTGAGTCTACACACTATTCCGTTGCTATCGTGTCTAAGTTAAGGAAATCTGGGGAGGAGAACAGGACCTTACACTCTTTAGACAGGGCTGTCTCTGTAGTGTGTGTGGGCTGGAACCGGCTCACCCTACTTAAGCGTTATTTCCCTTGTGTTTAGAAGAATACAGTTTTATTCCTCCAAGTCCCCACCATGCTTTTTGTTGTGTAAGTGAACTTCCCCCGCCTGCCTGCGCTCCTCATCCCCACATTTCTACTCACCCAGTTGTCCATTTCGGGAGTCATCACAGCCACAGTTGTCAAAATCTCCAAGGCTGCAGTTTCTAGTCAGGGTATACATAACTCCAGCAGAGCTGATGGCATGTACAAACGCGGTCTCCCGGTTAGCTGGGGGAGCGAGCCAAAGTCCCTCAAGGGTTAGAAGAAGAGGTTGCAGCCCAAAGAAATGCTAATGTGCTGCTTCCCCTTAAAGCCTTCATCACTCACACCCTCCCCAGCCTAGCCTGTTTCTGCGGAATCGGTAGCTTAGCCGCTTTCAGGACCCATCCCCTCCCCGCTCTCAGCCCTAGCCTCCTTCCCTCCCACCTTTTCAAGTCACACATTTTGTGAGTGGTTGGCTAGACTGCCGATGACATGATTATAGAGGATTTAGATGGGAAAGAACCTGAGGGGAAAAGTGGACATGAATCTGAAAGCAAAGAACCCACCCCATTTCCTCCTGGAAAGTCTAGAAAGCATGCAGTCATTCTTAAAAAGCTCCCCCAATTTGGGCCTTCTCACTATTGTTTATCTTCTCTATGGTAACCTGGTCTCCAAGTTTCTCCTGGGTCAGCACCTCTCTCTAAGCCTGCTGAAAGGAGAGGCTAAGCAGTGTGAGGATTTTGTTACCCTAACCTGTATCTTGGTATTGCTTAGATTGTGATGAATCCTTCGCCAACCCGACAGCCAAGGGCATACAGGACTGATGATGAGGCAAAGTGTATTATACAGTGAGGGAGAAAGAAAGAAAGAAAGAAAGAAAGAAAGAAAGAAAGAAAGAAAGAAAGAAAGAAAGAAAGAAAGAAAGAAAGAAAGAAAGAAAGAAAGAAAGAGGAGGGGGGGAAGGAGGAAACAAAAGGGACAGAGAAGGTAAAGAGAAGATCTCAGGAGAGAGAGAGACGTCCTGAGCAAAGAGACTGGGTGAAAATTAAGGACCTGGAGGAGGAGGGACAGTTACGACCAGCAGTTCCTGGAGCAGAGGCCAAGGCTTTCCTTACCACTACGAAGTCCACCATGGCTGGACAGCTGCAAAGCTCTCTCAGGGCAGTTCCAGCGGTCCCAAGCAAACTGGTATTTACACTCTTCAATACCACTCTGGGCGCCAGCTGCCACGCTGCTGGAGTAGACGAGGTAAGCCTACAGGAAAACGGGCTCAAAACTTAGCCTCAACTTAGGAGACATTTGCCCCAAGCAACTCTCTTCCACTCCGCTCTCCCGGCTTTCTAACATACGGAGTGAGGAAGCAGTCTAAACATGCTGTCTCGTTTAACAGTGCCAGGATCCCTGTGCGTAGGGACCATTGTGTAGGTCAAGAAACCAAGACTCAGAGAGAAGAACTTCGCCCAGAGCCTCACAGTTAGCAGATGGCACAAGGAGGAGAGAACTTGGTTTCCACCAAACCCCGGTCCCCACCAGACTTGACTCACTGTGCTAAACCATCTCTCCAAACTGAGTCCCAATCACACAGTTCTTGAAATTTCAGGTCTTGCACCTGACTACTAGCTAAGGATTGGTATTTGGGGAACTCCTTTCCTGTAGAGGCCATGTAGGTGCGGGATTGCATCTGTCAAAGCGGTGACTTTTCTGGCTCTGGAGATTCCGGCCATAAATTCAGTAACAATACAGCCAAGTGCTCATCTGAGCCCTGACAGTTTGCAGAGTGGCTTTGGAAAAGTTCCTATCTGTGCTATATACCACAGCGTAATGGAAGCTGTAGATATAATGAAATCACCATGCATTATCTTCAGGCAACAAGTTAAAGCTAGTGACATCTGAGTTCATCAAAGACATTCTCCTTACCTTTGGCCCGGTCATCAGAAAATTGTTCACTGACCTAGAAGAAGGAGAAAGCAGAGCACAGTGGAGAGAGACCAGTTGGTTTCTGCCTCCAAGAGTCACAGAGATCATTTCCACAATACCATTGAGAGAAGGAAAGGGAAATTAGCTTTCATAAGCAACGGTACACCTTGCCACAAGGCTAATAAAGATAACCCACTCAGGACCAGCAAGATGGCTCCGTGGGTAACTGTGGCTGCTGCCACACCTGACAGCCGGAGGTCGATCCTGGAGCCCACGTGGGAAAAGAGAACCAGCTCCTGCAAGCATTTCCTGATCCCTCCTCATGTACTATAGCATGCGTGCTGGCTCCAACACACGTGTGTACCCAAATAATTAAAAATTTAAAAGATAACCCATTTAGTTAAAAATGTAAGTTGAAAGAAGTATGTTTCTCTAGATTACAAAATATTTATTTTTTTTTAAGTATATGGGTGCTTGCCTGTACACCACACCATGTACCTGAGGAGCCCAAAAGAGGGTGTCAGGTCCCCTAGAACGGGAGTTACAGATGGTGGGGTGCCACCATGTGGATGCAGGGGACTGTACCCAGGTCCTCTGCAAGAGCAGTCAGTGCTCTTAACCACTAAGTCCTCTCTCCAGCCCCATTTCTTTGGATTGTTAAAGTCAGTTATAATTTCCAACACCACAAAAAAATTTAAAGTTACAGCTTCTAATACCATAAAAGATGGAAATAATGCTTGATAATTGTTTTGCCACAGGCTGGGGACAGCGCTATCATTAAGTCACAACTGGGTACCAGACGCTACTCGTATTTCACATGTAGCCCCTTTAAATCATTTCTATCTCTATTTTGTCCGTGGGGATCCAAGGGAAAACAGCTAACTTCATATTCAGGCTCACCCAGCTAATGAGTGAGGAAGTTGGATCTGATCCAAGTTCATCTGACTTCACTGAACTGTAGAGAGACACCTGTCTAATTAGAAAGAGTAAACAGTGAAATGTCTGTCTCAGGTTTTAATAATTGAATCCTAAAATAAAGCTGAATTTGAAAAGTAGATCGGTCTCTACTTAAAAACGAAATGACTTCACTCTTAGGTCTTTCCCTCAGAGAAATGAAAACTTTTTAACCTAGGAATTCCTATGTGGGTGAACTTAGGAGTGTGAAAGGTTAAAAATGTAGCATTTGCTGGGTTTAATGGTGCACTTGAGGGGGTGGCAGCAGGAAAATCAGGAGTTCAAGGCCAGCTCCGTCTATAGAGCTAGTTCCAAACCAGTCTGGACTACTTGAGACTCTGTCTCAAACTAACAAAACGAGCACCACTGAGTTCAAGCCTCTACACTGCAACAATAAAAATCCTTACAACAACAAAAACCACCAAATATTTAAAAAAAAAAAAAACCCAAACTGTCACATCCATACCGTGGAATACCACTCAGCAATAAAAAGAATGAGCTATTAATAAACACAATTACTTGGATGAACCTCAAGGAAATTAGATTAAAGTCAATCCCAGACTGGGGTGATGGCTTAGCCATCTGTGTGATTGAAGGGAGAGACAGGATCCCAGAGCAAGCTGACTAGCTAACTGACTAGCTAACTACCTGAATCAGTGAGCTCTGGGTTCAGTGAGGGACCCCGCCTCCTTCACTATGTGAAATGGAGAGCAGTTCAGGAGACAGCCAATGTCAACCTCTGGCCTTTACATGCACATACACATGCAGGGCCACACAGATAAACACACATACACATGCACATACTACACACACACACACACACACACACACACACACACACACACACACATGCACATAACACACACACACACACACACACACACACACACACACACACACAAACAAGCCAATTTCAAAAGATATGCATTTCTGGGTCTGGTCCTGTAATTGTTACCACTTGGGAGGCTGAGACAGGAGGATCACAGGTTAAGGGTGTGCGTGAGCTACAGAGCAAGTTCAAACCCAGAGTGGTCAATTTATGAGACTTTTTTCTCAGAGTGAAAAAGAAAAGAACACTCACGAAACGTGTGCAATCCTTAGTACCACAAAAGAGAGATATCTACTTAACAATGCTGAAACAGAGTAGTGAGGCTGATAACAGGTTGGTGATTTGCCAAGAGTTTGGAGTAGGAAGATGGATGCTGCTATTAAGAGTCATGAGCCTTAGTGACAGAAAGTGTCTTAACTATGGTCATGGTTACACAAGGGTGCAAGCATGGCAAATTTGCATCAGAATTTCTCTCTCTCTCTCTCTTTCTCTCTCTCTCTCCCTCTCCTCTCTCTCTCTCTCTCTCTCTCTCTCTCTCTCTCTCTCTCACACACACACACACACACACACAGAGAGATACACACAAACACACAAATATACGAGTCCAGGGGTGCAGTAAAATAGTGCGAATAAGCTCTAAGGTTACTATATAATAATTTTAAGATGGAAACATTGAGGAAGGTTATGGAAAGGGTACAGAAGCTTCCTGAATATTTCTTTGTAACTTTTGCAAATCTCTAGTTATATAAAAATGCAAAGTTAAACACAGGTATGATCTGCAGTCTTGGAGATTTGGAGAATGACTTCAAAATAGACATTTTATAACAATGAAAATGTATTATCTATAAGCTTTCCATCATGGGCAAGTAACATGGGAATCCTTATGGACTGTACCCGAAGCTTGGCGTCCCCTGGCAATTCTGAGGGCTGAAAAGGTGGTAAACATCAGAAAGGGAATTAGAAACAAAATAGATAAAATCATTCTCTTATTGGTGGCCAACAGGCTTGCTGGACTCTCCACACGAAACACAGCCGCCAAAATGTGGGTAGTTTTTGAGAAACAATATTAGCAGTTTGGAAGGCAGACAGAATAGTTATCGTTTTACAGGACAGTCATTACTGGGAAAGAAGACAGCGTGAAACAAAACATGGCTGACAAAGGACAGAGCTATGCCAAGGCTGAGCCCGGGGCAAGAGTCTCGCCATGAAAGAATCGAAGTCAGGAAAACAGGAGAGTAAGGGGCGGAGGGCTTGGAAGGTTTGCCCCTCCTGGAGAGCCTAGTTAAGGAAAGACATGTGTAACACGCTTGTCAGCTGAGCCAATGAAAGGGACAGGTTTCACTGAACACCTGTCTTGGCACAAAACTTGGCCCTTATTTAGACAACATGCATATGTTATTATTTGTAATAGATTGTGTCCTCGTGGTGAGCACCAAAGCAGGGGAGTGTTAGTTTTGGTTAATGAGACAGTGGTGTGATGTCCTTTGAGCCAGTCAAAATAAAGACTGCAGAAGGCGTAGTGGATGAGTGCTGTGGGGAGAGGATGAAGAGGGAAGGCATTTAAGTGTGTTATGGGCTGGGTGCCAGCTAGAGACAGTCACGTGACTGAAGGGAAGACACTGCCAACAAACATGGGAGATGGACTGTCTGTTTAATAGATGGCAGTTCTCTATGGGTGGGTCATGATGTATACTCTCAGATGGAGGTGCATCTTCCCATTCCCCAAGAGGATGTACTGTTGCTGCTGCCACTGCCCAGACTGGGTACCATTCAAAAGGGTTTTTATCTTCCTGGACCTTCCCAACTATTCTCAGGCCTTTTCGTTCAGTTTCCAGACTTGTACATTCAACGATCTGCTCGATTTGGTAGGCATCCAGCTTAACTTGCCTCACAATGAACACTTGCTCTCTCAACACCTCAACCTACTCCAACTCAGAACGGGAAAGTCTGAGATAAAAGTCCCGGCAAGTTGTCTTTGACTCTTTTTTCTCATTCTTTATTCAATATGTCCTCAGATCTTGCTGACTACATAGTGTAACCAGTTTTCAACGTCTCCCCTAATTTCACTCTGGGTCAAACCATCGCCACCTTTTGTCTGGATTATTGGGAAAGCCTGTTAACTAGTTGGCTGTGGTGTTGTACACCAGCAATCCCAGCACTGGTGAGGGTGTGTCTGGAGGATTTTGAGTTCAAGTTTATATGAAAAGTGCCTTAAACTCATCAACAACAAAACAAGTCAGTTTGCAAACAGACACGTGGCGTGAATAGACATTTTCCCAAAGATGTGCCATTGAGCCCGTGGAAAGATGCTCAGCATCACTAGTCATCTGAGAACAAAACCACAAGAGTCCACGCCCACTGAGGGAGCTAGACTGAAATAAGAAGACTGGGTGTGGTGGTGCATGCCTTTAGACCCACTCAGGAGCACTCAGGAGGCAGAGGGTCTTTCTGAGTTAGATAGAAGCCTCCTCTCCATAGTGAGTTCCAGACAACCAGGGCTACAAAGAGAGACTCTGTCTCAAAGGAAGAAACTGATGAAAACTCAAAGCATCCAGAATCCTCAGTGTAGCCCTGACCATCCTGGAACTCACTCTATAGACCAAGCTGCCCTTGAACTCAGAGATCTGCCTGCCTCTACCTCCCAAGTGCTGGGATTAAAGGTGTGCATCACCACTACCAGGTGAGTGCATGCACCTTAGAAAATTGTTTAGCAGTTCCTCCACAGGTTAAATATAACACAGCAGTTCTACTCTTAGGCAGACATATATGACACAAAACATAGACACTGTGCTCATAACAATATTAATTAGAATAGCCAAAAACTAAAACTGCCCAAATGTCTAGCTTTTAATGAATGGGTGCATGCAATCTGGTATGTCTACAGTAGACTATTATCTGACCATAAAAGTAAACAAATACTGATACATGCTCCAACACAGATGAACACCACTCTACGTGAAAGAACCCAGACACAAAAGACCAAGAGCTATAGGAACTCTGCTCTTGATTTTATGAGAAATTTCTAGAAAAGACCATTCTATAGTAACAGAAATTAGATTGGCAGTTATCGAGGACACAGGGGAGAACACTGGGATAGGACTGCTAATGGAAAGGGGATTTCTTTCAGGGTTGGTAAAAATGTTCGAAAATGAATTGTGTTGAGGGCTGCACAGGTATGTGGATTTACTAAAAGTCATTTGTTTTTACTCTTCAAAGGGTGAATTTTATGGTGTGTGGGTTCCATTTCAATAGTCATCATTTATAAGTCTTTCTTACTCTTGGGTAAATATCTAGTTCAAATGAGTTATGCTCATTAATTCTTTATTTTACTTTACTTTACTTTTATTTTATTTTATTGAGACAGAGTTTCTCTGTGTAATTTTGGTGCCTGTCCTGGATCTCGTTCCATAGACCAGGCTGGCCTTGACTCACAGAGATCCTCCTGGCTCTGCCTCCCGAGTGCTGGGATTAAAGGCGTGCGCCACCACCGCCGCCTGGCTCATTACTTCTTTTTAAAAAGTTGTGTATTTACTTTATTTATGTGCTTTGTGTTGGCCTGCATGACTTTGTGTGCACCACGTGCATGCAGGAGCCCAAGGAGGAGAGAAGAAGAAATTGGATCCCCTGGAACTAGAGTTAACAGTCAGCTGTGAGCTGCCATGTGGGTGCTGGCAATCAAACCTGAGTCCTCTGCAAGAGCAGTGAAAATTCTGGGCCATCTCTGAAGCTTCACTGGAGGCGTTTTGGGGAAATGGAGTGGATATGGAACCCAAGGCCTCACCCTTACTAGACAAGTTACCTAATGCTGTGCACAGCAAATCTATTGTAAGTATTTTAATGCTTGAAGCTCATGCAATTGCCACAACAGTTATAGAAAATAGAATGAGTCTATTCTCCACTTCACAGACACACAAACTGCATCGTGGTGTGTCAAGGCAATATAACACACTAGTTCAGGGGTGGGTCTGGAACTTACGCTGCTTCATTCTATCACAGCGGTTCTCAACCTTCCTAATGCTGCGACCCTTTAATACAGTTTCTCATGTTGTGGTGACCCCCAACCATAAAATTATCTTGTTGCTGCTTCATAACTGTGATTTTGCTACTGTTATGAATTGTAATGCAAATATCTGATATGCAACCCTCATGGAAGGGTCATTTGACCCCAAAAGGGTCATGACCCACAGATTGAGAACCACTGTTCTAGGCCATGTACTGCTGAAAATGTGACTCATACATATCTCCTCTGCCCCCAGTTCTTCTGCTGATCCAGGACTCTTAATTCCTGAAAAGTCATAATGGATATTTGGAAGTCTCAGTGACGTTCTACTGAGTGATTGATGCCTGTGCTCAGTAAAGAAGTCCAGATGGCGATCACATGGTCTCGGCGACATTTTTTTCTTTTTGTAATGCTCCAGTGCTCCCTTCTAGAAGCTTCCATGCCCACAGGGGCAAGGGTTCTGGGAACTGCCAGATCCCCCTAGAACTGATGCTACTCATACTGGCTCTTGTGCAGACAATGTAGAAATGAACAAGGGAATTTTATGGGAGGAGATATGGAGATTATCTGGAAACTATACTTCTTACTCAGTTTGTCTCAATAAAAATAAAACTGCTTTTTAAGAAATGTGTATTGATTTTTTAAAGTAGGGACACATGCCTTTTATCCCTCGGCAGTTTAATTTTCCCATGTGGGTTTCTACGCTGCCATTTCTGCAGAAGGAGGTGGTAAGGAGGCTTGCTCACATTTCCTTTTGGTTTTGCCTTTTAGTGCCCTCTGTAATTACCCTCCAAGCCCTTCATTGGACCGAGAGGCTGCTAAGAAAATCATGTAAGCTCTTCATGCTGGATCCTTCCAGTTCTTCCCTGTCAGACCAAATGCAGTCACAGCAAGTCCTCAGGCCCTGGTTTTGATAAACCTGTGCCTGCAGCCCCAGGTGTGTCCAGATGTGCCAAATCCAAGCAGTACCCACCTCAGAGTTCTTGTAAAGGGCGATCCTTTCAAAGAGTGCCATTCTTGCAAAGAAAAGGGAATTCAGAAGATGTTATGGATGGAGCCTCTGGCGTCTGCTGCTGCACTTCCTGGGTTCAGCCTTTGGGGACTACGCTCATAGTGATGCAAAGTCAACCTTGGCACATGGTCTGTTATCAGCTCATCTCCACTCTTCCTACCCTGTGTTGACGCTGGAGAACTTACAGAAGACTCTAAGGCTTGCTATTACCTTAGGAGCTGGCAGTTTCCACTGACTTGGCTCTCCCAGATTAGCATGATAATTCCTCAATAGATTCTAGCGCTGTCAATGTCCCCAGGTGTCTGAGGTGGCTTTGGTGACAGCATCTTTCCCAGACAGCCATCTGGTCTCTGTGCACCCCACAGGGCGAGGGCATGAGCAAGCAGTTGCTCCCCACCAAACTCCCACAGGCTGCTGGGAGGCTGAGGTGCCTAGCTGAGGTAAGGTGAACTGTGTGTGCAGTTCCTGTCCTTGACTTCTCTCTCTCTCTGTCTCTCTCCTTGCACTTCCAATGGCTTCCTCACATTGTGGCTGACTCATGCCCTCTTCCCCTCAGCACAACGGAATGTTCTCACAGTGGACTCTGCCACAAGGGATTCCGACTCCGGTCAAGGCCCACCCCCCTTCTGGTCCTCCACTCACTGACTCTGCTTCTGGAAGTCTCTAACACAGTAGCTCCACTTATGCCCCTAGACCATCTCTGCACGCTAGTCACCCTTCCTAGAAGGAACCTTTAACCCACAATTTGCTCTTTTGTTTTCCTTAGACTCTTCTAATGCCATCTTGTTCTTACGAGTTAATTTACAGGAAGAACTAGGGAGAGCAGTCAGGTCTCCGTCTCCTGTCCTCCAGAGTTCAGGGTCGCTCTGCTGTCACAGGTTCCCAGCCGAGCTTAGCCAGGCCCTGTCCTCCTGTTCTCCACCTCGTCACCTTCAGCCACGGCTCCCCTAACCCAGGCACTGATGAGGAGGTTCTTTGCTGCTATTCCATGAGTCTCTAAGTCCTCACTGTGTCCCTCATGTTAATTATCCTTCCTGTCCCCCAGGACCCTCTGGGGTCCAGCCACTTGCCCTGCCCTGGCTGCAGGTCTGTCTTGACGCTGTGTGGGTGGTCTTCACAGCAGAGTCCTGCCGAGTTTACCTCCTTCCCACTCCTCCTCTGCCCAGGGACCTTCTCACTGGAGAAGCCTCAGAGCCTAGCCAGCAGCCAGGTCTAGCCTTGATTCACAAGGCTTTTATCTGTAGCACAATGCTTGTGAGCTGGCTCACCCACTGGACCCTTAGTCCACAACCATCCTGAGCCCAATGGAAAGTTTTTCTCAGGGAGGTGCAACAGGAGGGGAGGAACTTCAGAGCAATTCAAAAAGACCACTGCTGCTCTGTCAGTGCCTGGAAAGTCTCCAAGTTTCTTTTCCTAAGAATGTATGTTTCCTCCCCTGATATTTATTAGACACACCACAGACACACACACACACACACACACACACACACACACACACACACACACCACACCACACCCCTACACACACATACACACACACCACACCCATACACACACACATACATACACACACACCACACACACACACCACACCATACACACACACCACACCACACACACACCACACCACACCATACACACACACCACACCACACACACACACCATACACACACACCACACCACACACACACATACACACACACACCACACCATACACACACACCACACACACACACACACACCACACACCACACCACACCACACACACACACACACACACACACACACACACACACACACACACCTTCTCTACCTATGCTTTTTGAAGAAGTATTCATTATTTTTCCAGCTTAGGGAGTTCAGAGACAGCTGCAAGCTTCTGTCCTGGCGATCAGAACCACACATCTGGCCAGGTGTTTAAGCCACTACTCCTCACCCACAGTTTGGGGACGATTCTTCACACTTGCAGAGTATACAAGGTAGTTTGTATAGCAACATCATTTTGTGGTGAGCAGGTTCTCAGCCATGGTCAGGATACTGCCTCACTGTGGGACTGATGGGCCTGGACCAGAAGTGGCCAAGAACGAGTTCTGTTTGCATCCACCTCTTAGCATGACAGGAACCTTGTAACTGGGCTGATTTCTGGTACCTGACTCCCCCTCCTCTTGCTGTGCATGCACCTACCCAGGAGGCCATTCCATCTCATTTGGTGTGCTCCCCACAGGCAGCTTTCCTGGATGCTGTTATGCCAGGCTGGCTTCCAGTCCAAAGGTTGAGGCAACTTAGACGTGGAACCAGATTCCCTTTGCTCCGTCCCACTCATGTTTTTTTTAAAGACAAAGCCTTTTATATGAATTTCTAGAATTCATATAAAATTTGAATTTTATATTTTTTTATCCAATATCCAGAACTTTCATCCTCATCCCCTCTGCCACACTTGAGTTCTGCCTCCCTTCGCTTTCCTTATAGGCCTTTGACATTTTAGCTTCTTCCTCCCTTGTCTTTAATCGCATCTCTAGACACCCACAAAAAGTCTGGCGGTCATGAGACTTCCATTGGCCTCTCTTGGTTCAGACTGTGGGGTTCTGTTAAAGTTGGGTGGCAGGCTAGGGGGAGGAGGTGTGGCGGTGAGTGTGGACTGCTGTTCTCACCCAGAGACACACAGAGGCATTTCAGGGAAGGGCTGAGGGCCGAGGCTCCAGAGCTGGAAGCTGCCTGGGGCTCCTGCTGGAAGAGCCTCCCTCCCAACTTTCTTTCTGAATAGAGTTCACACCTTGCCTGAGGCTGGGCAAAGCTGAGTCATCACCCGCTTCTGGGATTCTCCCAGAGGTTCTCTGCGTTCCCCAACACACGTGAGCACACATGTACAACACACACACACAATTACATAGACAAGAGCCTCCCTGATCACTGTGAAACTGGATCCCAGAGTTCCTAAAGTTTCTTTCGCTGCCCTCTGACAATGCCCAAGGATTTTAAACCGGGAGCCTCCCACTGCACAAGGAGTTGAAAAAAAATCAAAGGTCCTCACAGATCAGTCGGGTGACTAATTGTTACACACTGTAAACTGTAAATTATGGAAAAGGACCCTATTATAGCTGGGGGAAGGGATAGAGAGGAGAAGGCACGGGTGTCTGAAGTCTTAGGGGGAAGAACATATGTAGACTTTCAAAGATCGGGAACTGGAGAGATGGCTCAGTGGTTAAGAGCACTGACTGCTCTTCCAGAGGTCCTGAGTTCAATTCCCAGCAACCACATGGTGGCTCACAACCATCTGTAATGAGATCTGGTGCCCTCTTCTGGCCTGCAGTCATACATGCTGTACACATAATAAATAAATAAATCTTAAAAAAAAAAAAAAAGAATTTCAAAGATCAATTTCTCCTACTTTCAAATGTGTCAAGAAGATAAAAATAGAATCACAAGGAAGCTGGGGATATATCTCAATGGTGGAGTGCTGGCCTAGCTGTACAAGGCCCTGGCTGGCACCTCCTCCACTGGACAGGGGAAGCAGAGGGGCAGGCAGGGGTGAGGGGGAGTCAATATGGACAAGATCTTATGTTCAGGGATACGGAACGCAAGCCTGGATTCAGAGAACGGAGTTTTTAAGCAAGAAAAACAGCAAGTGTGGACTCAGCGAAGGAATGGGCACCGGAAGAGATGAGAGGAAGCAGACAGAACCGAGGCGGACACTGTGGCCAAAGGAAGGGTTTATTGTTGTTTTCAAGATGGCTTTAAAGGCAAAACTCAGGAGTTCATGGCCTCAGGTCGTGTTCTCAAAGCTACTCCATGACTTGAAGTGCTCTTCAAGCATGGTTCAGCCCTACAAGTAAGTCTGAAAAATATTTTTTAAGAATATAAATTTTCTATATGACACTGAAACATATTATATATGAAAGTTAGTCTTACAAGCCAGTTGACTAAAACAAAACGTTAAGCAGGAGTGTACATTTCAGTGGTCATCCTTACATTAAACATGCCTTAAAATGCCACATCAGTTTAAATCCAGCCCTTGCCAAATAATTATTGGCAGAGGCCAGTGACCTGCCTTTGGGACAGCTCCAGGCCATGAAACTCTGCCAGGCAGGTGTGGATGGAAGGATTTCTTCCTCCCCCTCCCCCGAAACAGAGGAAATCACCAGTTCCCAGGACTGGTCTTTTCCCTGCCGAGGGACGTGCTGTCAGTCAGGGGATCTTACAGAGCCGCGGCTGTCCTTCGTGCCCACTTCCATCCTTCTGTCTGTAGTGAGGCCAGCTCTGCCAAGAAAGCCAGAGCCGAGCTGGGGAAAGCCCTCAGCAAATGAGGACAGAAGGGACATGGCGGCTGCCCTCACCCTGGCCTCCAAGCGAAGGTCACTGAGGAGCAGTCCAGGCCACTGTCCCCAGTGGCCTGGCACCATCCCCAGCTTCTGGCCCAGTCACTATGCAGACAGTTTATGTTTCCTGACCTAGTCACCTAGGTCTCTGTGGCCTAGACTTGAAAGTATTCCTATCTGTTGCGCAGATGGATACAAAAACCACTGATTTCCAAAGCAAGAAACCTCTCGCTGTAACTGTAGAGATTAACTCCCAAACCCAGCAGGTGATCTGCTCAAGGCAGCAGAACCAACAGAAGTCCGAATTTGAGGACCCTTTTCACTATCTAATGGAACCAAATTCAAGTGGAGAGTGAAACATCCCTCTCCAGTCTGCCCGGCCGCTCATTTGATTGTCTTTGCTGCTCAAAGCGCAAATAAGCCAAAGCCTGCGTCTGAATGGCTCCTCCTCCTTTCATTGATGACTACTCTGGGTTGCTCCAAGGACAATCATAACTGTATATTGTTCCCCAAGATTCTTCCTACTTGCTGATGCTATCTCTGTCTTTCAGATGTAGACAGGAGATTCCTTTTCACACCCTTCCTCTTCCTGTTTTGAACCGTTTGAGAAGAGGAATACATGAAGCTGGAAACGCAACTAAAAGCAAATGAAACAGCTTGGACAGGAATTGACACCGGGTGAAGCCCAGCTGTAGGGGTTTCTTACTTATCTGCCCACTCTGCTTTTAAGAAGGAGGAAGCCAAGCAGGAGGAGGAAGAGTCCACAATAGAAACTTACAATTAAACAGAACACTCCTGAAGCAATAACCTAGGGAGTGTGAGCACCACAGACACCCTGAGGAAGCTGAGGAAATGCCAGACAGGTCAATGTGGACAGCCTGATGGTTTGCTCTTGTCATGAATGGGCAGGGTAGGGAACGCAGAGTCTGCCAGGGAGCCAGAGAGTCTGAGTGCAAGGAGAAAGACTGGGACGGAGTGCAGCAGAATGCAGTCCCAGTACCACACAGAGGGACGCTCTTCCTTCTGTGGACCGGCCCAGTCTGGCCTGGAGACGGCAAGAATGCCATCCCCGGAGGCTGGCTGAAAGACCGATGTCTATCTTTTTGTGGAGTCTTATTGGGACAAAGGGTAGGGACACTGGAAACACACACTGTTCAAAACAATGTATTTGGGAGTGGTTAGGTAGTAGGGAGTTTAACTGCCCCCTTATGGCCTGATTTTTTTTTTTTTCTGAGAGAAAACTCTAACCTCAGAAGGGCAGAGAGAAATGACATGATCAATACCAAGGGCTTGCAGAAAAGATTGAGAAAAACAAACCATAAAAATGTGGCTCTTAACGAGGCTGCAGGTCGGTCCACAGTGGACGGCCATTTCTTTCAAGAGGCTTCAGGGTCTAGGCGTATTTCAAATGGGAGCAATGGGGACTGTCTTGATAGGAACCCAGCACACTGGTTTCCCCAGCTGTTAACCCAGCCTGACCTTTTGCTTAGTAAGAAAAATCTACTTGCAGACAAAAAGGGTTTATCCTAAACAATATTGCCTGGACCCTACTCTCTAAGCCATACGAATTCTCTGTCTTCTGATGAAAACAGGAAAGGGTCCTGGGAGCCCAAGAAAAAGGAACTTTATTAATCGAACTACAAGAGAAAGCATCAGCTGACCGCAGAATCCAACCAGCTGTCCGGCCAGAGGAGAGAAACAAGTGTTCGTATGGAAGGGAGCGGACGTGGATGAAAAGGCCTTTGTTTCTGGTCTTTTCTTAGGTCCTCTTTATCTCTATATAATGTTCCAAAACAGAGATCCGTCTGTGCCATATTATCCTAGACACACACACACACACACACACACACACACACACACAAACATACACAATGCACACACACCATGTACCTCAGAGCAATCTCTTCATCACAAGAAAAACAACAGGCCTGTCTTTTCTCGGACCTCATGAGTTTTGTTGCAATTACAATAGTCCTATCGTTGTTGCCATCCGTGAGAGGAGGACTGGAGATGGTGAAAGAAGACACAGGCTCCCATTGTTGAGACAGCCAGCCTTTGCTGGTCCTGTCTCTAGCTGGGATGCAGGTCATGCAGCTGCTTGGCTAGACCACCTCCCAGCTGCTCCACCACCCCGCTGGTTTTGAACCGTGTACTTGTGGCTAGGCCAGGGTTGCTACTGGTGAGAGCATGTTTCACATTAGCTGACTCTTTTCTAGATTCCAAAACAACTCCTTATACCTTGCTTATTTCTGTCACTTCAGGGACCTGGGGGCTCTCTAAGGAAGAGCATGCCTTGCTGATGTGACCAGCTTTATTGGGTCTGCCTTTGAATTCCTCTTTTTGTTTCTGCTAGTGGGAAAACTCACTGTGACAAACACATAATACGACAAAGAAACTATCACCAGTTCAATAGTTTTAAGCAAGTTTGTATTTTTTGTTTTTATTTTCGTTTTGGGGAGCTTTTAAGACAAGGTCTTTTTATGTAGCCTTGGCTGTCTAGAACTCACTATGTAGACTATGTTGGTCTCAAACTCATAGAGATTCACCTGCCTCTGCCTCCTGAGTGCTGGGATTAAAGGTGTATAACACTACATGTGGCATGAATTTGTATTTTACTTTCTATAACATCCATTTAAAAATAGTGGCAGATGTATTTAGAGACCAGAAATATTATGAATATCCAATGTTTGGTGAGACAATGTAGGTAAAGGCCCTCTGGCAGTAGTGGACTCCTGGGCTGTGCCCTTGCTCAGTGGTAGACTCGCTCACCAACACAAGAAGACCCTAGGTTTAATCCCCAGCATCACCAAAAACAACCCCCCCCAGCTGATTCATTTCCTAAGCAGGGCTCCAGCACCTTAATATCAGATGCAATTTCAATTAAAAAAAAAAAAGTTACTGTAAAAACCCAAATACTGAGACCCATGGGGTAATGTTTTTCAAATATTGTTTTATAACCCAATAATTTCATATAAATTCTTGCCCTGTTGCACAATAGAAATATATATACAGGCCTTAGGAAATCAGGCAAAGGATGAGAAGAAGTGTGTGGGGGACCCTGATCACCCGTTGCTGGAGTGAAGTAGGGTGAATAGTAAGGAAAGAAAGCAGATCAGGAAGGTGACCTCAGTTCATCTCCGGCGCCTCTGTAGCTGCCGTCATCTCCTGCCTTGCAGCTTCGTGCATCCCTAGTCTCTATTTTAAGGAGCCATAAAGATTAAGAAAAATTAAAAAAAAAAATTCTCAAGTTACTGAGGAATAAGACTCCTCAGAAACGGTCCACCATGGAGCCCCGGTGGCAAGTCCCGTTTTGAAAATTCTTCTTCTGGTGCGTTCTTAGTAAAGCTGCACTGTAGGGAAGTCACCGGTATAGTCTCTTCTTTTCAAGCCAGGAATGCTTGCTGCCGGACCCTTTCAGACAGTCATTTCAAGCGGCCCGACAATTGAACAGCCAAGCAGAAATTTCGGGTCTCTGTTTGTTAAATGCTTTTGAGGTCCTTACATAAAAGGTTGATAATGAAGTATTAAGAGAAACATGTCAAAGGCTGTGGTTGGTCACATTTCTCCGCTTGGCACAATGGGGATGACCTTATACAAACCTCAGAGTGTTTCGTTAGAGGAATAATCAATATTTAAAATGTTAAACTTTAAAAATCACTTTCAAACATTACCTAAAAGCAGAATCTTGGCCAAATATACGTTTTTAATTCCAACTGAGACTTACAGGAAAAAGCAATTAAAGTGTAAGTGCGTTGCATTGGAGATTTGGGCCCTTCCCGACTAAGTCAGGCCGGGCAAGGAGGGGTTCTCAAATCCTGTGTTTAAATTAGCACGAACTTTCACATCTCTTTTCTCTTGTTTTCTTTTTGAATCCAGACACTTGAATTTGGACAGACAAGCCAGCCAGCCACCCTTCAGTGTGGCATGTCAGTGTTGGAATGAAACGCACATGACCCCCTTCAGCAGGGAGGGGGCACACAGTAAAGGTATTTTTTAATGGAACAATTCTTCACACTGCCCTGGTGACTAGGGAGGGGCATCTCGTGTTTCTCTTTTGCTGATATTGAATCAGCTGAAGAGCATGATGGGCACCAGGAGAAACGCCCTGAAATAGTCTCTGGGCCCTTTGTCATTTTGTTCTCATGAGACAGAGATGGCTTCTTTTTTTCTTTTTTCCTTTCCTTTTCATGTTGAAATATTCAATTAAAAGACCAATTAAAACTGACCAATTATTTGGCGGTTTTGCTCATAATCAGGAATGTTGCAAATCATTACGCTTAGCCGTGAGTAGTTGTGCTAAGTTGGCGAACTTTGAAATCAACACTTTAATGGAGATTGCTAGGCTCATTTACGATAAGAATACACTCTCAATTAGCACAGGAAGCAGGTTCCAGCAAAGGCATTTCTATTCTGGCTTGCTGGATAGGATGTGGAGCAGTTGGATTTGTATCTTAAGTAGATGGTCGAAGTGAGAATTGACTGGGGCTGGGGGTTGATTGAGATAGCATCTGAATTGAGGAGAAACTCCAAATTGCCTTGCTACGTGTGTTCCTCAGGTTGTGCCTCCTTATATTATCATATTCTTGCTGAATAACAATTGCATGTGCGGATGCCCTTCATGGTTCCCAAGACCAAGGGTAATATCCTTTAGTACTTGTCCTAGAGTTTGCAAAGTACTTTCACGTTATCTGGTTTTTAGGAGTTTCTGTACATTGAACAACTTAAATACATTTGTAGAAAAGCTCAGGTTTCTAGAATATCTGCCTTCAAACCTGTTTGCTGACCCAATGCCAATAACTCTAACTCATTTATAATGTCTAGGGACTGCTAATGTGAGCAGTTTCTTATAATATTCTAAAGAAAAGTCAGAAAGTGCAGAATCAAATCCTGCCTAGTCTGTCTCCAGACCTGCCTGCCTTCAAGCGTCTCTCCAGGCCATGGCAGGGTAAAAAGTTAGTGCCCCGGGCTACTGTCTGTTTCTCCCCAAATCACTCAAAATTTGCAGGATAGTCATTTATAAAAATATACAAAGTCCCTTGTTTTAAGATCCAGTCTTTTATTGGCAAGAATCCTAAAGATTTGCTGAGACCAGCCACAAACTTAGGGCAAGCCCTACTGCGTAGAATGGCTTTTCCCAAGAGAGATCTCAAGGCCTCCTACCTGTCCGGAAATGAAAGCTAGCATTTTCCAACATGTCAGATACCCTTCCATACCTCACATCCGAGTAGGTTACTCACCAGGCGTGGCTGAAGTGGAGAACAGAAGTGAGGAGAAAGATGCACACAGGCTTCATAAGGAACATAATCTTCTGAGAAACAGAGGGAGAAATTCTCAGAAACTGGGGCACAGGGGAGATGGGATGTAGTCTTCCTCAGAGGCAGAGGGATGGAATTCTCCTCAGAGCTCGACTTCCTTGGTGTGTAAACGATCCCAAGCAGAGTTAAGGGGAGGTGAAATGGAGCTACCTAACATCCAAAGAAGAGATTATCTACTTAATTAAAGTTTTTCCCCCTCCAAGTCCTTCAGCCAATCAGAACTCAAGTGCCAGAGAAAGATTGAGTCGATCAAAAGAACACTCCAGGATCCTCCCAGACAAATGCAGAAGGGGACGAGGAGAATGGGGACAAAGAGGGGGTGGGGGGACATAGCAAATCCCCTCACATAATCACTGCGTGGAGTTGCCTCTCTCTTGCTGTTCTCTGCCCACCACACCACAGCCGTCCCCCACCCAAGCACATGCACACACAAACGCATCCACACGGGGAGAGGCTGGTCCCCAGGAGGGATTTAGAGCGGATCATGCTTTCCTAGTTGGTCTTTGTAGCACTTTGAGACTGAATTTGCATTTGGGATAGCTTTCCTCTGGCCCAGGGGAGCCACAGGCCCTCTGATCTGGGGTTGCTGGCTGTGTATCTAGCTGAAAAGAAGGTTTGGAAACTTCGGGATGTTGATGTTCTGACAACTTTTCCATCAATAACTGAGTGCCTGCTACATTCTCAGACCAATAGAAGACACTGTGAAAACTGCACCCACATCCCCCAACACACACACACACACACACACACACACACACACACACACACACACACGAAATTGTGATTTCGACTTGAAATATATGTATGCATAGTATTGTGATAATAAAATGATGTGGGTGAAAAAATTACTACACAGCAACAGACTGCTTGTAAATCACACTGGGTGATCCAGAAACACTTTCTGGAGAACATAAAACATAAAACATGGGTTTCAGAGAAGGGATGCGATTTCAACCAGCACATGAAAGTGGCCCCAGATTCCCCAGCTTCTGGGGCTGGGGCCAGGAGGGTTCCTCTAGCTCCCACTGTTCTGAGTGCTCCCGTGGGGAGGAAGAGTCACGTCCATCTTAAAGCAGGTGCTCCTCAGAGGGCTCTAACCTCACTCACTGTTCAAGTCCTCTATCTGAGCATCCCCGCCACCTTGCTTCCTGGGCTCCCAGAGTCTGCACTCTGCTTCCAGAGTTCCTCTTGTTCCCGAACTCTCCAGCCAGACTGATGCCAACAAACCAAAGAATTATTGAGCTGAATTATTATCTGTATTGATCAGGCCTGGTAAGTTTGAGGTCTAGCCTTTGGCATTCTGGATAAATTTATTGTCCACTTGGAAACCTCCAGACCAGGTCTTCATTTGAGACCACAGTGAGCTCAGTCATATGAACTACTTTGGGTCTGTCCATCTGTTCATCCAGAAAGGCAGCAGCAGATTTGTGGGGTTAGTATCTGTTTCTCTTTCTTTGTTGACTTGTTTTCAACACTGGGACAGGATGAATTGCCAAGTTTGCAGGTAATCTGACTTTGTGTTTGAGATAGTCTCCCACTGTAGTTCAGGCTGCCTTTGAACTCACAGTAACTCTCCTGTCTCAGCCCCCTCAGCACTGCATACAGGTCCAAGCTACCATACCAGGCAAATCATCTTATTTGGCTGAATATTTGAAATCAATCTCTGTACATTTGTGTTTTAATGTTGGGATCGTGTAAACTGTCAGGCATGTAATAATAAATCTTATTTTGCTGAATATCTGGCTTATTTTCCTTCTAATAAAGGACTTAATAACTTTTAAACTCATTTCTGTCTTAAGTATTGCTACTACATCAGTTTGACATAGAATAAAAGACACTGATTTATTGAGATAAAGCTCTTATCTCAGTGGATTAGATACAATAGATTATCAATATCAATATAAGACCCACTGTCCTTTTGTCCCAACTTTATAGCCCCATGAATTTCCTCTCATCATTTCTAGGTCCCAGGGCTGAAGATCCTTCCTGCTGTTTCAAATCAGGGGCCTCACGGCACAGTGAACTACATTCATTTGCATAATTCATCAGCAATTTTCTCATTTGATTGTTTTTACTACTATAGAGACAAACATTAGATTTTTTTTTTTTTTTTTTGAGACAAGGTTTCTCTGCATAACAGCCCTGGCTGCCCTGGAACTAGCTCTGTAGACCAGGCTGGCCTCAAGCTCATAGAGATTTGCCTCTGCCTCCTGAGTGCTGGGATTAAAGGCATCACCACGCCCGCTTAGAACATTAGATGTTCTTTAATCTCCTGGGATATACCAAAAACTGATATATTGAAACTGTTTACAACTTAGACATTGTTATTACTGTGTATAAACTGTACAAAATCGGCTTCATTTTGACGTTCCCATACTTGTGTATCCCATACTTTACCATATTTTCTTCCTATTGCCCTCTCTACAACTAGCTTGCTCAATCTTTGTCTATTTAGTTTATTTTCCTTGGGTGTTTTCTTGAGAGTATTTTTGACATAAAAATATGACAATTAAGATAGGCAACCAAGAAGCAAAATACTGACCACACCCAGTGATGTTACGGTTCTAAATTATTAATACTGACACTGCACTAGATCGTCTAGTCGTACTGTTCCGGTCACTGTAACTTTGGTCCACTGAAACTGATCTCATCGATGTAAGAAAATGCATGGGTGCTGTTTTAAGCCACAGTGTCTGTGGTTGTTTGTTACAGTCCTCCCCATCAATCATCAGTGAAGAAAACGCGCCACAGACTTGCTTTCTGTCAAATTGGGAGGAAGAAAAAGATATACAGTTTCTTCTGCTTGTCTCTTTTTCATGTTTTATTTTACCTGCTAAGACCACTAGTGAGTGTTGACTAGAAATGCTGATAATGATAACTTTTGACTTCTTTGTGAAATTACATGGGGGAAATCTTCCTGTTTCACTATGAAATAAGATACTCCATATTGAGGTGGAGAGACGGCTCAGCGGTGAAGAGCATGGGTTGCTCTTGCAGAAGATCTGAGTTCGATTCCAGGCATTCTCACCAAGCAGCTCACAATCATCTGTGACTCCAGCTCAGGGGGAGGGGGGAAATCTGTCACCTCTGGGCTCCACTGGCACCAACACTCACTTGATATACCCCCCCACCCCCCCACACACATCATTTTTAAGAAAAGATATGTGATGTATGGGGCGATTGAATAGTTATGGCCCCCATAGACTCATGTGTTTAAATGCTTGACCCATAGGGAGTGGCACTATTAGGAGGTGTGGCCTTATTGGAGTGGGTGTGGCCTTGTTGGAGGAAGTGTGTCACAGTAGGGACAGGCTTTGAGGTCTCATATGATCGAGCTATGCCCAGTGTGGCACACAGTCTCCTTCTGCTGCCTGCAGATCCAGATGTAGAACTCTCAGCTCCTTCTCCAGCACCATGTCTGCCTGCACACTGCCATGTCCCACCATGATGTCAGTGGACTAAACCTCTGAAACAGGAAACCAGTTCCGATTAAATGTTTTCCTTCCTTTATAAGAGTTGCTGTGGTCATGGTGTCTCTTCACAGCATTAAAACCCAAACTAAGACAATGTGGCATTATTGATCTTTGCATGGTATTCATATCCCAAACCAGAACAAAGTCATATTGTAGAAATGATCACATGTGACTTCTGAGGCTGAATATAACAGATGTGCTGTTTCCACCTGGCTTTCTTGGTTCATTTGTTCTGGGGAGGCCATGTTGGGAGTGTTGATGGGACACTCGAGCACCCCTTTGGAGGCACCAATGCAGCCAGAATGCTCCTGCCAGCAGCCAGCACCAATGTGTAACACCACACCTAAGTCACCGTGGGGCCAGCCTCGTCGGCCAAGCCTGCAGGTGACTGTAATGCTGCCTAGCATTCTTGACTGTGACTTCATGAGAAACTCCGAGCTAAGACCCCCTTAGACTGCCCTAGTTCCCAGCCCGCAGAAACCGGGACAGAACACAGACGCTTATCACTGAGTTACTGTTAAGCTTCAGCCTGATTTGTCATGCCCCAATGGATAATTAATGCCAGGAGGTCTGCAGAGGCCGTACTAGATCAAAGACCACACATCTCTGCCTAGTGTTACACAACTTTTTTTAAATGAATGAGGGGGCTAGAGAGGGAAAGCTCAGTGGCTGAAAGTATTTGCTGCTTTTGCAGAGGACCCGAGTTCAATTCCCGGCACCTATATGATGGCTCATAACAATTTAAACTCCAGTTCCAGGGGATCTGATGTCCTCTAGAGGCATGCAGAGAAAACACTCATATACATAAAATAAAATAATAACTGAAAAAATAAAATAAAATAAATGAACTTATTTTTTGTTAGATTCAGTTTACCCATGTAGTGGACTCTCTGTCTTTAGTATTGGAATGTGATGAATTCCATTGGACTTTTCCAGTGATAAAGTGAGTATTACTGGGATTACAAACAATTTACATCATCAGGCCTGTGCTCAGGCGTCTCTACCCACTTAGCCATCTTGCCAGCCCCCAACGATGTAGATTTTTTAAGAGTCCGTTTACCATTCTACTTTCCTAGCTCCCATTCCTGCCAATCTGTTGCCATTGTGTTTGGGGTGTTCTCAATGTCCGCTTGTGTGTTCGTCAGCTCTCTATCTCACAAGGCAGTGGAGAGAAGCCGCTGTAAAGAAAAATGGGTTTATTTTGGTTCATGGTTTCAGTGCTGTCAATGGCTTCTCTCTTGGCCTCACTGCTGAGGTGAGGCTGAGCATCACGGCAAAGAGGAAGTGGAAAGCAGAGCCCCTGGGAAGCAGAGGGAGAGGGAGGTCAAAGTGGAAACAGGGTACCCCGTTAACACCTTTCCACACTGGTCTACCAGCCTCCGCCAGTAAATTTTTAAAATTTAAACTTAAAAATATTCGTTTATTTATTTTGCACATATCGATGTTTTGCTCACATGTACATCTGTGCACCCTGTGTGTGCCTAGTGCCTGCAGAGGTGGGAAGAGGACATCAGATCCCCTGAGACTAGAGTTGGCTGTGAGCTGCCATGTGGGTGCTGGGAATCAAACCTGAGTCCTCTGGAAAAGAAGCCAGTGATATTAACTGCTGAGCTATCGCTCCAACCCCTCCCTCTTAAAAAAAAAAAAAAAAAAAAAGAAGTGTATTGTAGCAGAAGTTTCTTCGGTCCCCGGCCCTGCAGTCCAGTAGCCGCTTATAAAACTATCACTCAGAGGCTTATATTAATTACCAACTGTATGACCTATGGCAGGCTTCTTGCTAGCTAGCTCTTTCATCTTAAATTAACCCATTCCTATTCATCTATGTATTGCCATGTGTTCTGTGGCTTTACCTGCATCCCATTACATGTTGCTCCTTGGACAGCAGTTCGGCATCTCCCCCACTCTCCTTTCTCCTCTCATTATCTCTCTTGGATTTTCTCACCTGGCTCCATCCCGCCCTGCCATAGGCCAATGAGCTTTATCTACTAACCAATGGGAACAGCATATATTCACAGAGTACAGAGACATCCCACAGCACTGTGTGTGTGTGTGTGTGTGTGTGTGTACGTGGGTGCACACCTGTAAGGCAAAGGAATCCCTGGAGCTGGATTTACAGGTGGTTGTGAGCAGCCAGAAGTAGGTGCTAGAGACTGAACTTGGGTCCTCTTGGAGAGTAGCAAGAGCTCTTAACTGCTGAGCCCTTTCTCCAGCCCTTAATTTTTCATCACATTTGTTTGCTTATTGAGGAAGTGTGCCAGAGCACACACATGCGTGGAGGTCTGCTGTGGGAGTTAGTTCTCCCCTTACATCACAGAGATCTTATTCGGGTTGCCAAACTTAGTGGCAAGTGCCTTTGTCTGCTGAGCCATCCCAGAGCCCCAACCCTGGTTTTACGCTCACCTTCCCTTCTTCAGAACTCTCCTCCATTATTAATCATGCATTTGATCTTAGAGTATTCCTTATTACTTTGTCATCTCACTGGATTCATAAGAAGATGCAAGTATTTTGTCCAGCATTTCCAGATGTTCTCAATGGAGAGATGCTCTGGTTCGCGTTTGGCCATGTGCTGGAAATGGTAGACAGGCCAAGCTTCTTGATTGTATTATTGCATTTCTGATCTTCTATGCTATGCACTTCCGTGTTTCTAATTATTTTGCTTTTAAGGATTTTCTTATTTTTGTATTTTTATGTACTGGGTGTTTTGCCTGCACTGGTGTATGTGTATACAGTGACCATGGAGACCAGAAGAGGGCATCAGATCGTCTGCAACTGGCATTGGTAGTTGTGAGCTACTATGTAGGAACTGAACCTGAGTCTTCTGGAAGAGGAGCCAGTGCTCTTAACCCCTGAGCCACCCCTTCAGCCCCACATAAGACCTTTGCTTTTAAAAAAAGGTTTTATTTTTAGGACAGATTTATATTTATAGGAGAAATGTAGAGGTAATATAGAGTTCTCATATGATTCACATTCACTCAACCCTGTTGCCAAAATTTTAGGTGAATATGATACATTTAACCAGTCAATAATGGTACAGTATTATTAACTGAAGTCCACAAGACACTCCTATTCACTTACCTTTTGTTTCAACATCTTTTTTTTCTATTTTAGGATCCATCCAGCTCATTACATTACATTGAATGGGAATGCCTCCTTGTGATCCTTTTGGCTCTGATAGTTTCTCAGATTTTCCTTGTTTTTGACGACCTTAACAATTCTCAGAAGTGCTAGTCAGACATTTTGTTTCATGTCCTTCAGTTGGCAATTTTCTAATGTCTGTCTTGTGATTAAAAAATAATAATAATCCAAGCACTCAGGAGGCAGAGCCAGGTGGATCTCTGTGAATTTAAGGCCAGCCTGGTCAAGATCCAGAACAGGCACCAAAACTACACAGAGAAACCCTGTCTCAAAACAACAACAACGACAAAATCCTTTGTCAATCTGAGAGGGAGGGAGGGAGGGAGAGAACCCAAACTTATAAAGCTAGTGATGATAAAAAGGGATGCTACAATCAATTCTAATGAAACCCTAAATAGATCATTAGGGAATATTTTGAAAACAGAAAAAAGCATTTAGAAAAAAAATGAATAAATTCATAAATCAGGAGGATTAAATGATGTAAACAAGGGGAGTTTAAAATAGTTGGAGTCTCCTGAAAAAAGAAAGCCCAGGACGAAATGGTCTCATCGCCTATTTCTGCCATAATCTGTGTCATAAAACAGAAAAGAATGCTATCACGTTCCAGAGTCAAGAAAGAAAGGAAGAAGGAAGAAAGCTAGTAACCCAGCAGTTATGGCCAACACAGTGCCAGCTCGGAGACGTTGTGGACTTCAGTCACATACTGCTTCATCTGGGGTTGTTGTTGTTGTAGTTGTCTTATTGGTCTTTTGCTTGTGTTTTATGGTTTCCAATTTAGTGTTTTTGAGTTTTTGTTTTGTTTTTTGTTTGTTTGTTTGTTTGTTTTTTTTTTTTGTGTGTGTGTATGAGAGAGAGAGAGAGAGAGAGAGAGAGAGAGAGAGAGAGAGAGAGAGAGAGTTTTCTGTGGATTTTGGGAGGATTGTTTTGTCATAATTGTTGTGTCTTTGGAATTTGCTTTTTTTGTTTACTTCCTGGTTTGTTTTCTACAGAGAGAAAGAAATGGCTGGGTTGGGAAGGCCTAGGAGGAGTCGGGGCAGGTAAAAAGCATGAACAGAATACATTGGGTGGAAAAAATTTTTCAATAAAAAATGCAAAAAGTAATTTAAGAACATTAAAATAATAAATAAACTACCTCAATCTGAAAAATAAACTGTGTACATATATATATGTACATGTGTGCATATCTACGTTTATACATACATATCTACTTACAGCCAGCATTATATTAAATGGGAAAACAGAAAAGCATTTTCTCTAGAATCAGGAACCACACAAGGTTTCCTGACTTCTCTGTTCCTAAGAGAATGCTTGAAGTCTTGGCTAGAGTTAGCTAGGAAGACAAGATGGAGAAATTCAAGTGATACAAATCACTGGAAGACGCAAAGCCCTCTGGGATCATGGATTGGCAGAATTCATATTGTAAAACTGCCTATATTACAGAAAGCGACCTAGAGATTCAAAGCAATCCCCACAAAAATTCCAGTGACATTTCTCACAGAAGGAGCAAAAGCGTTCCTAAAACGTATATGGTGGCCTAAAAGACTACAACAGCCAAAGCAATCCTAAGCAGAAAGAGCAATGCTAATACATCACAACATTCGACCTCAGGCTACACTGTGTAGGCACAGGAACAACAGCAGTAAAGCTGCCACACAAACAGGAGGGTGGGACCCGTGGGATGGGACAGAGGACCCCAAAACAAGCCCACATAGCTGTGACTGGTCCGTCTTTGACAAAGGTGTGAGACATGTGAGCAAAGACAGTCTCTTTAACAAGTGGTTCGGAGAAAACTGGGTAGGCGTGTATACAAGATTGAAAGTGGATTCTTGTCTTTCACTTGGCACAAAAACCAGTTCAAAATGGATGGAAGACCTGTATCTTTGAAACTGTTGGAGGGAAATACAGGTGGAATGCTTCCTGAGACATCGGCGAGGACTTTTTGAAAAGGGTTTGGAGTTCACAGGAATAATAGCAAACACTGGCAGATCGATCCGCTTGCATGGAACATAGAAGTTCTGTGCAGCGACAGAAGCAGCCCGCAGCAGAGAGGCAGCCTGCAGAACAGGAAAACCTATCTGCCTGCTATACATCTAACAGGGCATCAGTATCTACACAGGGCATAATGATAAGAAGGCATAATGATATATATGCATAAAAATGACACAATGAAATCCATGTCTTTGTTAACAAAAAATTAATTAAAAAATTTTAAACTAGATTGAAGAAAATAAGAATAAAACTTAAACCTATGAAAGTTACTGAATTTTGAGATGTAGACTTTTCACAGTGGTGTTTTTAAGAGCATCGAGCAGAGGCTGGAGAATTGGCTCCGAGGTTAAAAGCACCTGCCGCTCCTGCGGAGGACCCAGGCTTGATTCCCAGTGTCCCTTAGTCGGCTCTTGCCTTCCACCCGGTTGAAGCAGGGTCTTTCTTGTTTCTGCCGATGTCAGGCTTAATCCAGGCTAGCGGGTCTGGAAAGCCGCTAAGCTACTAGTTCTCAACCAGTGGGTCATGACCCCCACAGGGTCGAATATCAGATGTTTACATTACGATTCATAACAGTAGCAAGGTTACAGTTATGAAGTAGTAACAGAAAATAATGTTAGGGTTGGGGTCACCACAACACGAGGAGCTGTATTAAAGGGTCGCCACAGCACTAGGAAGGTTGAGAACCACTGCTCTAGGCAGTTCTGTTCCTGTCTGCCATCTCATCGCAGAAGTGTTGAGATTACAGATGTGTGCTTCTACACTGGGTCGTTCCTTTTTTGTTTTGCTCTGACTTTAGGTTCCAGGGTTTGGACACCTGTCATCAGGCCTGTGTGACTAAAGGCCTCTCTCTACTCACTGAGCCATCCCCTTACTATTGTTTGTTTGGCCGTCCTCTGGACCACTGAAAATTCAAATTCAGACCTGTTCCTATAACCTGTTTTTTTGTTTGTTTGTTTTTGTTTTTGTTTTTTGTTTGTTTTTGCTTGTTTGGTTTTGTTGTTGTTGTTTGGTTTGGTTTGATTTGGTTTTTCAAGACAGGGTTTCTCTGTGTGGTTTTGGTGCCTGTCCTGGATCTCACTCTGTAGACCAGGCTGGGCTTGAACTCACAGAGATCCACCTGCCTCTGCCTCCCGAGTACTGGGATCAAAGGCATGCGCCGCCACCTCCCAGCTTAACCTGTTTTTTGATGCTGTTGTTGTTGTTTTTCAAGACAGGGTTTCTATAGCCCTGGCTGTCCTGGAACTCACTCTGTAGACCAGGCTGGCCTCAAACTCAGAGATCCCCTGCCTCTGCCTCCTGAGCGAGTACTGTTTTAAGTAGAGTGGCCAAAACACAGGTGGGAAATTCTAGAATCTTCATCCTCTTGTATTTTCAAGTCTTCTGCACTGTTGACCCTGCTGATCCTTGAGAACATCCAACTATGTTCACAAAGGCTAATACCTGTGGACCCCATAGACAAAGACTGAGAAAGGGATAAGGGCCCCACATGGTGGCGCCTTTCATCCCAGCATCGGGAGGCAGAAACAGGTAGATCTCTGTGAGTTCCAGGCCAGTCTGGTCTACACAGCAAGTTCCAGGCCAACCAAGAACTCACTACTACATAGTGAGAACTTACCCCCCCCCAGAGAGAGAGAGAGAGAGAGAGAGAGAGAGAGAGAGAGAGAGAGAGAGAGAGAAATGTGGGGATGTAAAAAGCTGCCCTCTAAGATGGATACTTAGAAGTGGAGTCTTTCCTGCATGGGCATTATTTCAAGCAGGATATTTGCGTGACTACTGGGCTTCGCAGAGCATGGACGAGAGCAGCAATGTCAGGCTCCTGAGAGCCACACCTGGTACCGTGAAGCCTAAGCTTCTGGCTGACTACCAAAGGGTGACTTGATAGCTTCAGTGAGGACCAGATCAATGGGAAGGACAGCAAGTCCTCTGGGGAGTTAGGTTCCTTTCCAAAATAGGACCTTTCCAGCAAGTAAAAGTGACTGGATGCCGGGCTTCCCTGTCAGAAAAACGCAGCATCTTCTCTGTAGGTGGCAAAGGAGAAAGCAGGCTGCTTCCATCAACATTGCTCCAACATAGTCCATTCCTTCACTCAGCATGTGGGTCATGGGTGCCCATGACATGCTAGGTGCTGTCTGGGCACTAGGGACTCAGCTGTGATGAGCAAAACTAACTCTTGTTGCCATGGAACTGGTGATGTCGTGGAGAGGTGGAAACATGAACCAATGGCAAAGGATGTCATATGATACACAGTATGGAAAAAAAAAAGATGATTGACAGCAAGTTAACCAAAGGTCTACTGTAGCTGTGTCAAATAACCGGTTCTGGGGTGATAGCCAAGGTGAGAGACAGGAAGGACAATCAGGAATTAGACCTAGGGAAGAGATGCCATGGAGAGGAACTAAAAATGCAGAGAGGTAGGCAGGTTAGGGGGTAAGGAAAGGGGCTGGATGTGAAGCACAGTAACTCAGGAGAAGTGAAGAACCTTCTGGATGCTTTGGTCTTGTTCTAAGAGCACTTGGAAGCAGCGGGTGGGTTTGAAGCACAGCTTGTATTCAGAAACACGTGTTCTGATTTGATTGCTGTGCAAGGAAAGGATTAAAGGACTCGTGGTCCAGGATCAGGGAGGACCATGCAGGCAGGCTCTACAGTGGTCCAGGATCAGGGAGGACCATGCAGGCAGGCTCTGCAGTGGTCCAGGATCAGGGAGGACCATGCAGGCAGGCTCTGCAGTGGTCCAGGATCAGGGAGGACCATGCAGGCAGGCTCTACAGTGGTCCAGGATCAGGGAGGACCATGCAGGCAGGCTCTACAGTGGTCCAGGATCAGGGAGGACTATGCAGGCAGGCTCTGCTGTTGTCCAGGTGAGAGACAAAGGGTGATTTTGCCAAGGGCAGAAGCAGTAGACAACAAAAATTTTCTAGAAGTTTGGATCCATCATTTCCAAAAGGAACTATATTCCTATTATTTGTAAAATTAAATCAATCGAACATGTGAGAACTTTTTTTTTTCTTGCTGTTATTGTTGTTTGAGACAGAGTCTCTCTATTTAGTCCTGTCTGTCCTGGCAGTTGGTATGTAGACCAGGCTGACTTCAAACACAGAGATTCCCCCTGCTTCCACCTCATGAGTGCTGGGATTTAGAGGTATGTGCCACCAGATCAGGCTTTTGTGAGAGCCATTTATATCAATGCTTTCCAAATGATGTGTGTGCATCCATCATCTGAGGCTTGGACGGACATTCTTAGAAACGAGAGCCCCGGTCAAAGCAATGTCACTGTGGCGTTAGGGAAGGTCTTGAGGGAGATGCGTTTTTTGCTTCTTACATCAGCAATGGCACTTTCTTTCGGTCATGTCCCTGAAATCACCCCATCCGTGCCTATTGGAAATAAGGTCAGAAGGAGGAGTTCGGGCTTGTCGAACAGGAGCACGTGTGCCAGGCTGATGTGTCACTGAGAGTTTGTCTTTGCAGTATTCGGCATCAAACCCAGGGCCTTGGGCAAGCTAAGGAAGTACTCTGCCACCAAGCTATCTGCTGCCCTCTTCTGGCCTCCGTGGACACCAGGCATCCATTCTGTGCATATGCGTCCATGTAGGCGAAACACTCACATACAGGAAATAAAAATAAATCTTTAATAATAATACCACTATTAAATTACTCTGCATGAGTGTATATGCACCATATTTATACTGGAGCTACAGGTAGTTGTGAACCACTGTGTGGTACTGGGAGACTCATTATTAATTATGAAAGCCGGGCCTTAGCTTAGGCTTGATTCTAACTGCCTTTTATAACTTAAATTAAGCCATATTTTTAAATCTATGCTCTTCCATGAGCTCCTTGTCTCATCTGTGTTTTGCCCATCCTGCTTCCTCTGCACCCGGCTGGCGATTCCCCCTTTCTTCCTCCCAGCAGTCTCTCTGTCCGCCAGCCCTGTCTGTCCCTCTTGCCTAGCTGTTGGCCGTTCAGCTTTTTATTAAACCAGTCACAGTGGCACAGCTTCACACCGTGTAAAGGAGTAGTCCACAACAGGTGAGGCCCTGGTTTTTACCCCTGCCACGCCTCCCTCCCACCCCAGCGAGTAAAACGAAGACTGGAGCGAGAGCCCCTGAGACGAGGAAATCGCTTAGAAAACTCGTGCATTGAACAGAGGAGGAACCATGAAGATCCAGATTAGAACGGTATTTCCAGAATTGGGCAGGGAGCAATGGGGTGAAAGGTCTTCCAGAGGCTGATGAAACCCACAGAACACCACGGAACCAGCGAGTGTCAGTCAGCGGTCCACACAGATGTTGAATCAATTGTACTTCACGAGCAAGTAAGATGCTGAAAAAGGATGATTTGGGGGTAAAATAAGTGGATAGAACTGTTTCACAGCTATGTGGATTAATAGCACTTAAAATGGTTAAGCCTATAAACAGTATGTTATATTTTTTAGGAAAAGAAGAAACAGAATAAAGAACTGAATGGTAACAGTATACTGTTCTCTTAGCCAGCAGCAGGCTGGAGGGAAGAAGGCCATAGTTGTGACTTGTCGGACACGTCAAGGAAACAAGTGGAGACCATTAGGCTTGAGCCTTGCTATGGAGCAGTGTGATGCCCAGTGACCATAGGAGCTTGTCCAAGAGCCAGTTCTTGCAGACAGACCTGGAAAGAGAAGAAGAATGGATAAATAAATTGATAGTGCCTACCTGCCTTGGTTCTCAGGAGGATGGACAGGTCTTGGCTTTCTTTTCTTCACAGGATGTCGGCGCTGAGACTAAGCAGCTGTCCTCCATGCGGGACATGAAAACCATGTGCACCGTGGGTTCTGATCACTGGGTGGGGACATTGCAGAGATCTTGTGTCACAAGAGCAGCATGGCTGTCCCCACTGCTGGGAAGAGCTAACACTGGACCCCACAGGCAGCCAGGGTGCTCAGGACACCCGGGATCACATTTCAGGCTTACTGAGGCAGGTGACTGTCTCCTACTGCAGGCAGGATTAGGAAATGTTAGTAGACATTTAAAATCACCCCACAGGTAGCCAGTTGTGAAGTCAGGACTCAAACCCAGGTCTGAATGATGCTGAGGACAGCCAGGCCCTGTCCTATTTCCCTCCCTAGGAAGCACAGAGTGGGGCAGTGAGGGTTGGTTCCTGGAATCAGTGGCATGGTGGGTCACAGGGCCACTGCACTAACTAAATGGGCTGCAGGAAACTGAACAGACTATGCTCAGCAAGCAGATCCCTAGGGGATAAGGTGGGGGTCCTCCAAAGCTGTGCGCCTGTCTTCTGGAGAACGCGTCTGCACATGGGCAATTCTGTTGGTTGTTTCTGAACTGAGAAAAGGAAGCCCTGTTCACAGAGTCGCACAAGGACCAAGGCCCTTAAAATGGCCTCTGCTCTCGCATTTCTTTATAAACCACACATCAAGATCATCTGGAGAGATTTTAGGGAGAGGTGACCAGGTGTCTCCCTAAATTTAGGAACCAGAGTTTCTTTGGGAGTCTGTACTGGCAATTGCGTGGGGAGCCAGGTTTGGAAACTGTTGATGCATCTCAAAAACTGTTTGGAATCGGAAGAGCTTTCTTCATTGAAAGGGTCAGATGGGGGAGCCTAAGGAAGCCCCGTGGGTAGAAAACCCGCTAGCTTTCTTCCTAAACCTCCCCCTCCTCTCCCCTGCCAGTCATCCCCCTCTTTAAGCTTGATTCCTGCAGTCATGAAGTTTTCCGTCCTTGCTGGCAAGACAGTGACATTTGGAACAGCAGCGCTGCACAGTGGAAAGGAACGAACACTACAGCGCTACGCGCATCTCAGGATGGCTGCTTAGTAGAGCCAGGGGCTGCAGGTGCCCGCATGTCCTGCAGGGGGCAGCACGCCCCCACATGTTTAGGTGGCGTCGGTCCTCCCCAGTTGCAGGTGGGTGATTTCAAGGGAAATCCCTGGAGAGGACGTGAGGTTGAAGATCTGTTCTAGATCGGAAACCTCAATCCCCCTCGTTGTGAAACTAGAACAAACCTGAAAGAGACCAAGTGCAGCGGCACGAACAAGCCTTGTCTCGAAGTTAAACCCGTGGTGCGTGACCGTCGTGGTTGGTGAGACTGTGGTACCACCAATGTTTCGGTAGGCTTTCCAAATACAAGTCTGACACGGACCCACGGTCAGACATTCCCTTGGAGAGAATTTTTTTTTGTGTGTACATGAATCAGACATTAATTAACACATTAGGCCGGTTTTCTAGTGATATCTCAACACGATGACACGTAGGTTTGTGTTGGTGGGACAGGGTTGGGTGACTGTAGTACTGGTTTTCTTGTGGTGAGGTGGGTCTGTTTAAGGTTTATTTATTGATTTCTTTATTTGCATGTGTGTGAGGGTACATGAGTTTATGAGTACGTGCCCTCAGAAGCCAGAGGGCTCTTATCTCCTGGAACTGTAGTTATAGTTGTGAACTGCCTGAGTGTGGAAACTGAACCCCAGTCCTCTGCAGGAGCAGTACATACTCTTAACCACTGGGCCCCTGTCATCTCTCCAGCCTGGGTAAAGTTGTTTTAATTATGTTTGTTTGTTTTTAGACAGGGTCTCTCTCTCTCTCTCTCTCTCTCTCTCTCTCTCTCTCTCTCTCTCTCTCCCCCTCCCTCTCTCCCTCTCTCTCTCTCTCTCTCTCTCTCTCTCCTCTCTCTCTCTCTCTCTCTCTCTCTCTCTCTCTCTCTCTCTCTCACACACACACACACACACACACTTACGTAGCTCTGGCTGACCTGGGACTTGCTATGTAGACCAGGCTGGCCTTGAACTCAGATTTGCCTGCCTCTGCTGGGATTAAAGGCATGTGCTACCACATCTGACTTAATTAAGCATGCTTTTTGTTTGTTTGTTTGTTTGTTTGTTTGTTTGTTTCAAGACAGGGTTTTTCTGTGTAGTGCTGGCTGTCCTAGAACTTGCTCTGTAGACCAGACTGGTTTTGAACTCAGAGATTCACCAGTCTCTGCCTCCCAAGGGCTGGGATATTAAGGTTGCTTTTATTGGTTCCCACCTGGCAAAGTTCTCTCCCTCCCTCTCCCCTCCCCTCCCCTCCCCTCCCTCTGCCCTCCCCTCCCAGTATACATTTCTGATGTCTGTACTGGACGTACTCCTTTCAATGACATGCTTAGTAGTTCAGCTAAATTATTACAAGTGGGATGAATATATAATAAAGTGTACATAAATCTGCCAACTACCTGGCTGTTTTCTTTTCTTTTTAAAAATTAACTAATTACATTTTATGCTGCATAATATTTGTGCATCTTTTTTTTTCCAGAGCTGAGGACCGAACCCAGGGCCTTGTGCTTGCTAGGCAATGTGCATCTTTATAGAGTGCAAATGGTAATTTATGGTAATTCAATACATACAATGTATAATAATCAAATCAGGATGATAAACATTTCCTTCTCTTCAAACAGAAGTTATTTCTTTAAAATTTTTATTATATTAATATATTTATGGTGTGTATGCGTATGGGCATGCATGAGCCATGGCACACATGTGAAAGTCTGAGTCTCTCCTTCCATTTTGTGTGACCTGAGGATCAAATTCAGGTCATCAGGTATGGCAGCAAGTGCTTTTACCCACTGAACCATCTGGTCTACCCAAACATTGCTCATTTCTATAGGTTGGAAATTTTATCCTTTTTTTAGTCAATTTTAAATAGATTAAAGTTGTTTTTAACCTACCATCAGCTGTACTAAAGAGGAACCAGAGTGATCCCTTCGCCCCAGCTGCATTATTTGATGACCCTTACTCAACTTATTTCTGTCCCTCCTCCCCATTCTCCCCTTCTATTCCCAATGCTAGTGATCACTATTCAATTTCACTCTGTAAAAGATTAACTTAACAGTTTCCACAAATAAATATGAGGGCAGTGAAGCTGTAATTTTGTGTCTGGCTTATTTCATTTAACATAATTACCTCCAGCTCTATCCATGTTGCTGCAAATCACAGAATTTCATTCTTTGGCTGAATAACACTCCATTGTATACTCTATTGTTTACACCATTGTATACTCCATTATATACACCACATTGCAAACTCCTGTCATCCACTGAAAGGCATGTGAGTTGATTCCACATTTTCACTCTTATGAATAGCTCGGCAATAACCATGGTAGTGGAAGTGTCTTTTAGGGTTAACAATCTTTGAACATATACCAGTAGTGGAGTCACTGATTCCCGTAGCTTTTTATTTTCAGTTCTGTGAGAAATTTTCAAATTGTTTTTATAACTGTTTAATTTATGTTTCCTGTAACAACTTTCTTATTGGGTTTTGTTGTTTCTTGGGCTTCTTTGATAATAGCCATTCTAACTGAATGAGGTGAAGGTCAAAGAGGGTATTTTTTGTTTGTTTGTTTGTTTGTTTGTTTTCAAGACATGGTTTCTCTGTGTAGTTTTGGTGCCTGTTCTGGATCTTGCTCTGTAGACCAGACCGGCCTCTAACTCACAGAGATTCATCTGGCTCTGCCTCCTGAGTGCAGGGATTAAAGGTGTGTACCATCACCATCCGGCCAATGAGGGTATTTTTAAGAGTTATTTTTATTATTTTTTAGGCATGTGCATTTATTTCACCTATATGTATACATATGTGGCTGTGTATGCTCTCTCTCTCTCTCTCTCTCTCTCTCTCTCTCTCTCTCTCTCTCTCTCTCTCTGTGTGTGTGTGTGTGTGTGTGTGTGTGTGTGTGAACATGCAGGTACTTGCCCAGGCCAGAAGAGAGCATCAGATACCCTGGAGCTAGAGTTATAGCCAGTTGTGAGCTGCATAATGGGGGAGTCAAACCCAGATCCTCTGGCAGACCAGCCAGTGCTTTTGACCACTGAGCCATCTCTGCAGCCCCTGGTGTCCAGCTTTTGAGTTCATTATACATTCTGCATCTCCATCACATGCAGAAGAATGAAATTAAGTCCTGTACTCTCTGTACACAGTCATCAGCTCAGAGTGGACCAAAGGCCTCCAGGTCCACACATGTTGCAAAAGACAAGATTTCACCCTTTTATGGCTGGACAGTATTCCGCAGTGTGTCGATACCATAGGGTTTTATTTGCTTGTCTGGGTTGACTGAATTGTTTTGTCATTTATCCCCTGATTGGCATTTGAGCTGCTTCCATAGCTTGGCCTGTGAGAACGATGGTGCAATAAACGTGAGGGTGCAGGGCCTTTTTGGCTAGAGGTCCAGAAGCAAGGTCTCTGAGTGCTTCAGTAGTTTGTTTGTATGGGTACCTGCCTGGCCTCGAACTTACTACACAGCTGAGGATGACCTTCAACTTCAGAACCTCCTGCCTCTACCTTCCTAGTGGTATTTTTAATTTTTAATTAATGTGTGTGTGTGTGTGTGTGTGTGGTGTATGTGTGTGTACATGTGTGCTGGTGCATGTATGCATTCATGACCAGCAAAGGACATTGGGTGTCTTCCTCAATCACATTCTGGCTTAGCCTCTCACTGAACCTGTAACTTGCTGTTTGGGGCAGGTTGGTTGGCCAGTGAGCTCCAAGGATCCCCCTGTCTCTGCCCCACAACACTGGGGTTACAGGTTACCTGTGTACTGATGCCCCGTGGTGTTCTTGGGTGAGGCCCCGTGATCTGCCTTTCTCTACACTGCAGTGCTAAGGTCGAGCCCAGCTTTTCCCGTGAGAGCTTGGGATTTCAACTCAGGCCCTGGTGCTAGCACGATCAGTGCTCTTACCCACGAGTTGTCTCCCCAGCACATTTTCCCTGATTTTTAATTTTGCGGAACCTCCAAAATGTTTTCTATAGCGCCTCACTGATTTTCATTCTCACTAGCAATGTTCCTGTTTTCTCACTCTATTTTGTGTGAGATTGAACCCAGGGCCTTGCACATGCTAAGCAAACACTGTTCCACTGACCTACATCTCTAGATCCTTATTTTAACAGAGGTACCTGGGCCTGTACTTGGGAGGAGCCCTAAGAAGGCTGCCATTTTTCTGAATTAGCATGACACTTTCTGGGAGACGGCCAGGTGGTTTGCTTCTCTGCTTTACCTTCTAGCTGCTCGGCACTCCAGTGTTACCCCCAAAGCCGAGGTCCTATGGTTTTCTCGGCACTCTAGAGTTACCCCAAAAGCCGAGGTCCTGTGGGTTCCTGTGATGGTTTCTGCATTGACTTGTTTCTTCTAATACGTTATCTGTCTCCCTGATTAGACTCAACTTCTACAGCGGGCCTCACACCAAGATCTCTCATGGCTTCAGAACACTTGCCTCATGTTGCTGAACTTGCCTTCCTGCACGATATAAATATTAAGGTTGATGTTTTGGATGATGTGCAAAGATATTTTAGAAGAATGAGGAATAACAGAAAACTAAGAGAGAAAAGCAAGAGGAAATTTTAAAAATGTCTCTGAAAGACTAATTCACCAAGAAAAGGAAGTGGTAGATTCCAGAAACCTGATGATGGAGTGAAAACACAACTGAAAGCTCACACCTTGAGCTACAGCTTCAGACAGACAGACAGACAGACAGACAGAAAATACATTGGGAATAGTGTGAGTTTTTTCAGCCTCAAAGCCTGCCTCCAATGTCACACTTCCTCCTCTTCTCACCTCTTCCTCCTCACACCCCCTCCTCCTCATACCTCCTCCTCCTCACACTTCCTCCTCCTTCACACCTCCTCCTCACACCTCCTCCTCACACCTCCTCCTCACACCTCCTCCTCCTCACACCTCCTCCTCCTCACACCTCCTCCTCCTCCTCACACCTCCTCCTCACACCTCCTCCTCCTCACACCTCCTCCTCCTCACACCTCCTCACACCTCCTCCTCCTCACACCTCCTCACACCTCCTCACACCTCCTCACACCTCCTCCTCCTCACACCTCCTCCTCCTCACACCTCCTCATACCTCCTCCTCCTCCTCACACCTCCTCCTCCTCCTCACGACCTCCTCCTCCTCAGACATCTCCTCCTCACACCTCCTCCTCCTCACACCTCCTCCTCCTCACACCTCCTCCTCCTCACACCTCCTCCTCACACCTCCTCCTCCTCACACCTCCTCCTCCTCACTCCTCCTCCTCACACCTCCTCCTCACACCTCCTCCTCCTCATACCCACTCCTCCTTCTCACACCTCCTAATGCTTTCTAAACAGTCCCACCAGCTGGTGACCAAGTGTTCAAAGATATGAGTCATCCTTATTCAAACCACCACATTCCACCCCCTTGACCCTCACTGGCTTGTAGCCATATCTTAATACAAAATTCATGTAGTCCAATTACAAAAGTCTCCACAGTCATTCACAATCTCAACACTGAAAGTCCCAAGTCCAAGCCTCTTCTGAGACTCAAGGCAATTTCTTGATTGTAAGCCCTTTAAAGTCAAGAAGTAAATGATAAACTTCCAATATACAAATTGTAGTGACATGTGCCCTCCCCATGGCCTTGGACTATATGGAAGGAGGCCTGAGGGAGGCGGTGCTTCTTGCCTTCATACATGACCTCTTAAAAGGAAAGGGAGGGGGTCACATGTTCCCTCTTTCTTTTCTTCTTTTTCGTTTTATCCTGGTGTGATCAGATACCGGCCAGCCTAGGAGTTGAACCAGGTTCCTCTGGAACATCAGGCCATGCTCTTAACCACTGAGCCATTTCTAATTCCCAGGGAACTTTCCTTTAAGAGGTCAGGTAAGAAGGCAAGAAGCACCGCCTCTTTCCAGCTGTACAGCCCAAGGTCGTGGGCGGGGCACATACCACTACAATACAATGGCACAGAATATACATTCATTCCAAAAGGGAGGAATGGGGGCATGGTGAGGAAATACAGGACCAAAGCAGGACTGAAACCCAGAAGGGTAAACTCCAAATCCTGTATTTAATGTGCAATGTCAAAGGGCTTAGATGGCCCTGCTTTTCAACACGCAAAACACTTCTCTGTTTTTGTTTTTTTTTTTTGGTTTTTTTGTTTGTTTGTTTGTTTTTCGAGACAGGGTTTCTCTGTGTAACAGCTTTAGCTGTCCTGGAACTTGCTCTGTAGACCAGGCTGGCCTCGAACTCACAGAGATCCACCTGCCTCTGCCTCCTGAGTGCTGGGATTAAAGGGATGTGCCAGTATACCTAGCTACACTTCTCTATCTTGAGCTGGTTCCACTCCTTGTATGCAGATCTCCATAATAAATGTCTCGCAGCTCTGGCGTCTCTAACGTCCGAGGGTCTCAAACACAACCAGGCTTCACTTCTCCTTTTATAAAATGGCCTCTTAGGGTGTCTTGTCCTCTCAAGGCTTTCACACAGGGACTTCCCTACCACACAATACCTGGCCTCAGCAGCTCTCTGAAACCATGAAGAAAGACTCCATGACCCCTTTACTCTTGAATCCTTGCCACATGATGACAAAGTCAGCTTGGGGTGGATCCCCACCCCACAGAACCACATTAACATCAACCTTTGTTGCAACTGTGGTTTAGGTCTTTTCCTTCCCCAGGTTGGAGGCTTGGCCAAGTGGGGTCTTTCCCTGAGGGCAGCCTTCCCTTTATTCCAGTGCAGATCAGGCCACTCCTCCTTTTTATTATCTCATTTAGCAAAGCATTGGCTGGAACATAAAGCTTCCTGGGGCTCCTTTCCTCTCTAAATTGTACATTTTTTTCTACCTCATTGATCTTTTTCATTGTAAACAATAAAAGTGATCACTGTGATCTGTAGCAGAAAACTTAGATGGTCTTATTAATAAAATCAAACCTGAGGCCAGTTATTGGGGTGTATGCTGGAGGGTCAGAGAACCAGAACAAGCCACAGCTAACCTCACCTGGCCAACTTCTCAGCTGTTTCCTCAGACTGGAAGCCTCTGAATCTCAGCTAAACTGTTTTCTTGAAAGCCTGAAAGCTTAACCAGACAAATGCTTAACCAGTCATATGCTGCTAGTTTCTCGTCCTCACACCTTATATACCTTTCTGCTTTCTACCACCACTCCCTGGGATTAAAGGTGTGTGTCACCATGCCTGGCCATTTCCAATGTGGCCTTGAACTCACAGAGATCCAGAGGGATTTCTACCTCTGGAGTGCTAGGATTAACGGTGTGAGTGCCACCATTTTCTAGCCTCTATATCTAGTGGCTGTTCTGTCTCTGACCCCAGATAACTTTATTAGGGTGCACGATATTTTGGGGAACACAATACCACCACAGTGATCAGACACCATGACCATGGCAGTTTATAGAAGGAAGGGTTTATTGAGCTTACAGGTCCAGAGGGATAAAAGCCCATCATGCTAAAGAAGCTGGCAGCAAGCAAGCATGGTGGCTGCAGCAGAAGCTGAGGGCTCTCATTTTAAACTGCAATAGGCAAGTCTGGCCACTGTGAAAAGCAACGTGAACACTTCTAAAAACTTAGACTAGAACTTTCACATGACCCAGCAATATCTCCTCTAGGTATATGCCCCCAGGACACAGCTTACTAAGAAGTACCAACACACAAGCACACTCTGTTCATTGCACAGCCACAACAGCAAAGTCGTGGAACCAGCCTGAGAGTCCATCAACATGAATAAAGCAAATGTGGTATGTAAACTTCACAGAGTATTGTTTAGTCGTTAAAAAAAAAAAAGAATGAAGTGTCATTTTCAGGAAGACAGCTGGAACTGGAGATCACCATGTTAAGCAAAATAAGCCAAATGGAAAGATAATTATCACATTTTTGTCTCTATGTGTAGAAGAAGAAAGGGGAGAGAAAGAACATGAAAGCAAAGGGATACGTGGGGGCATGAGGAGCATCATTTACAGGGAGTGAGTATGAGCCAACTACATTACGTACAAGTATGAAAATGAAGAACACAACCCCATCTTGTATGCCAACTTAAAATGAAAACACACTCGGAAAATAACTGTTTAACTCATTTTCTCATACACTCATTGTGCTGGCTAATTTTATGTCAATTTGCCATCTGCTAGAGTCATCTGGGAGGAGGGAGCCCTATTGAGCTCTGCAGGCAAGCCTGTGGGGCATTTTCTTAATTAGTGATTGATGGGGAAGGCCCAGCCCATGGGGGTGGTGCCATCCCTGGGCTGGTGGTCCTGGGTTCTATAAGAAAGCAGGCTGAGCAAGCCAGTAAGCAGCTCCCCTCCATGGCCTCTGCATCAGCTCCTGCCTCCAGGTTCCTGTCCTGTTTGAGTTCCTGTCCTGATGTCCTTCAGTGATGAACTATGATGTAGACGTATAAGCCAAATCAGCCCTTTCCCTCAAGATTATTTTGGTCATTGGTGTTTCATCACAGCAGTAGTAACCTAACTAGGACACTAACGCTACTTCTAGAGTTTTTTAAAGCAAAATTCAGGCCCTTATGTGTCATTTATATCTGTTTTTAAGAAGAACTCCCAGTCTCTGAGGTGACTGTTTCTCTCTGGAAGCTTTTTCCATACTGTTGGGGCAAAGTAGTCCATTGATTTCGAGGTGTAAATGTGAGATGGTGGAGTCAGGACCAGTGATTCAGTCACGGTTGTAAAGAAGAATAAGTAAGTCTGGAAGGAGTGAAATCCTGAAGCAGAGCACCTTGGTTAATTGGGTTTCTGATTAACTATGGGTTAATGAGAAGACACTTTTTGTCTGGAATCTCTCTAAATCGCCCCAGTTCATTGCCTAGCTGTAATAAGTAGCCTAATGAACATAATTAAATCTCCTCTTACCGATTCAGCATCCTGCAGAGTGTCGGGATCATCACTCTGAACACAATATGTAATTCAGTCCTGCACTGTGGCTGCAGAAGGTATACATATCCTTACTTAAAAATGTAAACACAGGCTGGGGATGTGGCTCAGTTGCAGAATACTTGCCTGGAAGGCACAGCATGGCATAAGTAAACAAATATTAGATTAATGAATCTATGGGATTTGTGTCTTTCAATGTATGTAAATTTACCATAGATAAACAAATAAACGCCTAAACTGTATCCTGGAATAGCAGATCAATCCTTCATTCTACTGGGACTACTTTCAAATTCATGAAATTTAACACCATTGCATAAAAGCAAAACAAACAAAAAAAAAACCTGAGGGCCAAAAATAGCAAAGGGAAATCTTCACAGCCAGAGCTCAATGCAGTCTGCTGACTGAAGAATACCCAGAAGCCCTGTAGCCATGTTGGGCTGCACTGTCCATTGGTATAAGATTTTGTTCATTCTCGCCCCCCGCCCCCCCCCCCGCCAACACACACACAAAGTGGAATCCTTCTCAAAATGGGTTATTCAAGAATGAATATAAATCCCACTAAAATGTCAGCTCTGTGGGGGAGGGGTATGTGTCTGTTTCATCCACAGATATATTCTTGGGACCTGGAATGCCTGACGCTTAGAAAACCCCCAATAAATGCCATGGCTGCCTGGGGGACCAGCCTCCAGCAGCACAAGGCTCAAAGGGAATCCACTGAGTCGGAGAGTCCCCTGACTTTTTTATCTGAGGGGGTCAGGGAAAAAACACTCACACTCTTGTGGTTTCCTTCTTTATTCTTCTGTATTCTTCTCTTGTGTTCTATATTCTCTTTTCTTATCTCCATCTAAAAATGTCCCTTCTGTCTCTCTTGATGTTTTCCTCCTAATTCTCTCATTCTTGATGTTTTCCTTCTTAACTCCTTCTAACTTTATTCTTCCCCTTAGAGCTTATATGCCCCAGCAAAATCTTTCAGGCAATATAAAAATTACAATGTGGTTATATTCTATTTTTCAAGTTAATTATTACAATGAATACAAGTAAAGAACAGCATGTTTTCCATATCCTTTACACGATTAAACATGTTATGTATTACAGGTGAAAAACAAATTATCCCAAGAACTCATATACGTTCTTACCCAAGCAATTTGTTATAAATTAACAGTGCAGGCAAGCAAGGTATTCTTTTACTTGCAGGCTGTGTTTTGTGGTTACAAAGATAAAACCAATCATTTTATTATTTATCTCAAAAGGTCATCTTATAAAAAATCTTAAAAGAACCATAAATCTAAACTTTATATATGAAAAAGATTAATCGACTCTACTTTAAATCATTAGGGTACATACTCACTCATCTATAGTTTTTTATATCAGGAGTTTGAGGGCAAAAATGGGCACAAGGAATTAATCATCACCCTTGGTCATCAACCAGTCCTAGCAAGAAAGGCATGTCAGCTAGTGATAATTGAGTTGCTTTGTTCTTGTTCCCTGACTTTAGTGACTTCCCCATTCAACTGTGTGCCTTTCTAAAAATTTAGACTTCTTGGATTTTTTTACCTCAAAGCTATTTGACAAAAACATCTTAGTCTAACTTTAAGTTATTTTTAAAGCTTTGTTTCAGCTATGATGCACTCTGAAACCTGTGAACATACCTCCCAACAGTAAGATTAGAAGAATTTAAACTAGCCGGGCTAAAGGGATTCAGTTGTTTTTCTTAATATTAACCTAAGCCACAGTCTATCCAGCTCCTCAATAGAAACACATATGTTCTAGCACATATGTTCTGTGTGATAGTTCCTTGTTTTATTTTTTACCATCAAAACTCTATTTAAACTCACATTATAAGCTGGGCGGTGGTGGTGTACACCTTTAATCCCAGCACTCAGGAGGCAGAGGCAGGAGAATCTCTGAGTTCAAGGCCAGCCTGGCCTAAATAGTGAGTTCCAGGAAAGGCGCAAAACTATACAGAGAAACCCTGTCTCGAAAAACCAAAACAAATTAATTAATTAATTAATTAATTAATTAATAAATTAAAAATCCAACCCAAAACAAAACAAAACCTCACATTATTATCAATTAAACAGCACGTCTTAGGAAATCACCTTCATAATAATCCATAGGTAAAAATGCCCAGTAGAGCAGAATGTATCCATGAGAAAAACACACTACCTCACAGGCAGTGACGATCTCCCCACACCCATTCGTACCACACCAGATACCAGAGAAAGATGTCAGCAAACATGTAAAGGCACAGCAGAAGCAAAAGACATTCTGGAGTCTGTGGTCTCAGGGCCTTGCCTATCCAAGATTGATCTATCAGGAATTCAGGGCCTTGCCTATCCAAGATTGATCTATCAGGAATTCACTTCCTGCTTCTGACACCCTGAAGTCAACAGCAATCTGCTTGCTGCTCCTCTGACATGACCACTGGATAAATGCTAAGTGTATGAAAGAATAAAGTGGAGATGAGGTGTTTATTATGTACAAGGTAATGACTTTGGAGCATGTAACAAAACCCATGGCCTGTGTTTTACAACATCCAGCTCTACATTAACCTATTGGACAGTCATTAGGATTGATGCTACATGGACACAAATTAATGTGTGGGCTGGGAATACAGCTAAGTGGTAGAGCACTTGTCTAGCACATGCCAGGCCCTAAGTTCATGTCCCAGCATTGAGAAGAAAACAATCTTCCTTCCTTCCTTCCTTCCTTCCTTCCTTCCTTCCTTCCTTCCTTCCTTCCTTCCTCCCTCCCTCCCTCCCTCCCTCCCTCCCTCCCTCCCTCTCTCTCTCTCTCTCTCTCTCTCTCTCTCCCTCTTTCTCCCTGTCTTAGGATTTGTATTGCTGTGAAGAGACACCATGATCATGGCAACTCTTATAAAGAAAACATTTAATTGGGGTGGCTTGCTTACAGTTTCAGAGGTTCAGTGCATTATCATCATGGTGGGGAACATGGCAGTGTGCAGGCAGACATGGTGCTGGAGAAGTAACTGAGAGTCCTACATCCTGCAGGCAATAACTTGACTGACACACTGGGCAGTACCCTAAGCATGGAAACCTCAAAGCTGCCCCACAGTGACACACTAACAAGGCCACACCCACTGCAACAAAGCCACACTTCTAACAGTGCCACTCTCTGTGAGATTATGGGGGTCAATTAACTCTGAGGATAGAATTATAAAAGGAAAGAGAAAAACACTAAATAAGTGCTCTGGTAAAACATCTTAAACTTTTGTCTCCTTTGACTATGTGTGCTGGACTCAGACACCACATGGTTTTAATTAGGAGCCTAGGTAGTAACCTTACTGTAAAGGCTCTTTACCGAGGCTGGGCACAGAGGTGCTCGTATATTATCCCAGCGTGCTGGAGACAAAGGCAAGAACAAGTCTGAGACTCTGTCTACAGACAAATAACAGAGAACCAAAAACAACAAAGTCACTCTGGTGACACTCCCAAGAATTCAGTAGACAGACAATGCCAAAATTCAGTTTGTAAAGCTGCTTCTCAATACACCGTCTTCAGAATTGACACACAGTCCTTCAGTCAGGCCAACAGAGCCATCGAAACATGGAAACAGAACATGCTGATGCTGTGCCAGGTGCTTATTATCAGTCGTGCCCTTGACTCTCAGGGCTGGCGAGTGTGCTTAGAGCGCCTCCATCTGAGGAAACACCTCAGACACGAACCAAGAAGGAGGGGCCTGCAAAAGCACTTCCCCAAGGACTGGTCTACAGTCGAGGGGTGCAGGCACCTAGGGTGTATAGTTGCTGTATTTGGACACAGACTCTTGGTTTCAATACTACAGACCAAAGATGGTGCTTCACAGGGTGAAGCAGTGCAGTGCACAGGGTGAAGCAGTGCAGTGCACAGGGTGAAGTAGTGCAGTGCACAGGGTGAAGTAGTGCAGTGTGAGGGGTGAAGCAGCGCAGTGCAGGGGGGAGGGCAGTGCAGGTGGCAGGCAGGGGGTGAAGCAGTGCAGTGCACAGGGTGAAGCAGTGCAGTGCACAGGGTGAAGCAGTGCAGTGGAGGGTGGCAGTGCAGGGGTGAAGCAGTGCAGTGCACAGGGTGAAGCAGTGCAGTGTGAGGGGTGAAGCAGTGCAGTGCACAGGGTGAAGTAGTGCAGTGCACAGGGTGAAGCAGTGCAGTGCACAGGGTGAAGTAGTGCAGTGTGAGGGGTGAAGTGAGTGCACGGTGGAGTGCAGTGGGGTGAAGTAGTGCAGTGCACAGGGTGAAGCAGTGCAGTGCACAGGCTCCTGACTACAGGGCTGATGGGATCCGGGTGGCCTACTGTAACAAGGTGCAGTCTGACACTAACCTTGGAAGGCATGGGTGTTTTGAGGCCCTGGTTTTCTGCTCTATAGTCCTGGAAAGACACACTGCGTGCCAGGATCCCTTGATTGTATAAGTCTAGAAACTTTGAGAGGGAAGAGAATCAGTGCCACTTAGCAAGGCAGTTTCTTTAGCAACAGGCCGATGAACAGGAAGCCACGGGTTTACTGTTCAATACCCTTGGGTTAAAGCACATCACACAAATTCTTTTAAGGTTTATTTTTAATTATGAGTGTGTGTGTGTGTGTGTGTGTGTGTGTGTGTGTGTGTGTGTGTGGTGATGTGTAAGCATGAGTGTAGGTATCCACGGAGGTCAGTGGGGTCAGGTCCCCTGGAGGCGGAGTCACAGGTGGTTGCAGGCCACCTGCTAGGCACTTGGTGGGAATCAAAGCTGGATCTTGGGGAGCAGTAAGGACTCTAACTGCTGAGCCCTCTCCAACCCACTATGGTTTCATCGCTGTGCCAACACCCCTGTGACAGGAAAAAGCACAGGAACGAACTTAGAGCAGAGGCCAACTGTTCGCCAGAGTCTCTCAGCCGAAGATCGCCTGAGGCCTGTCTCTGCTTCCTTTGCTTCTTTACTCTCCTGTGGGCCAGCTTCGTGGAGACCAGTCTGGGAGCCTCTCCGAGACCCACAGAAGCTGCCCGCAGTACTTTGTCTTCTTGCTCTTTAGGACCTCACTGAGAGCTGCCTGTGAGTGGGAGAATTCCAGACCTGCTGACCACTGAAGGTGAGGACCACAGTGACCTAAGACAAAATGCTGCAGCAATGTGAGATGCCTCAGATGCCCACCCTCACTTTGGGGCCCCCTCCTTGCCAAGGACCTTCCCTGGGGTTTTGCCTTCCCCACTCCCACTCTTTATTTTTTTTAGGGTCATTTATTTGTTTGTTTGTTTTTATGTGCATTGGTGTCTTGCCTACATGTATGTCTGTTTAAGGGTGTCACATTCCCTGGAACTGGAGTTACATATAGTTGTGAGAGGCCATGTGAGTGCTGGGAATTGAGCCTGAGTCCTCTGTAAGAATTACCAATTCTTAACCACTGAGCTATCCCTCCGGGCCTTGTTTTTGTTTTTTGAGACAAGGTCTAACTATGTAGCCTTGGCCTGGAACTTGCTATGTAGACCAGACTGGTCTTGAACTCACAGAGATCCACCTGCCTCTGCCTCTACCTCTCAAGTGCTAGGATTAAAGGCGTGGACCAGTATGTCTGGCTTCTCTTTTTAAAAAAACTTGAGTTGTTCTCTCTGAACAAAACTTTTTACTAATGTATTTTTAATTTATGTACTTCTTGTGGGGGTGCACATGGGGAAATCAGAGGGCAACTTGTAGGGGTCAGTTCTCTCCTTCCATCTTAGGAGTTGTGGGGTTGAAGTCAGGTCGTCAGGCTGGATAGAGAATGCTTTAACCGACTGAGCCATCTTCCTAGCCGTGAAGAAAACCTTCAAAGTAATAATAGAAAGCTAGGTCGTGGCTCAATCAGAGCTCTTGCCCGGCACATTGACAACTGAAATCTTTAGCACACACACACACACTTACAACTGGTCGATTCATGAGTGAGTTGCTCATATATGCTAAATCTGCGTCTCTCCTTTTCACTTTTACCCAAATAATTCTGCCCTTGTCCATCACTCCACTGAGGCAGTCTCATGCTTACCTGGAAGCTTGCCTTTTCAGCTAGAATGGCCAGCAAGTTCCTGAGACCCACCTGTCTCCACCCACCTTACTGATGTAGTGACGGACACACACAACCATGCCGTGCTTTTTTCATGGGTGCTGAGGATTCAAACTCAGGTCCTCAAGCTTACTCACTGAGCTGGAGTCCTCTCCAAGCTTGCACAGCTAGTGCTCTTACCCCCTTAACCATCTCCCCAGCCTTTCTGCCATCCATCTTTTAAGCCCCATGACCATTCACTTTCTCTAATCCAGAACATTGGCCTCCCCTGTCTTGGCTCTACACCTCTGTATGACTCATGCAAGTACTGTTACACAGACTGAGAAAAGAGGCATGAACTAGAAAGAGTGAGAAGGGGTATATGGGAGGACTTGGAGAGGGGAAATAGAAGGAAACAAGGATGTAATTATATTAGAATCTCAAAAAGTAAAAACATTTTAAAAAAAATAACATCTTGCCATATAGTCCAAGCTACCCTGCAACTGCCTATGTAGCCTAGGCTGGTTCAGAATTTCTGATCTTTGTGTCTCAGCCTTTTGAGTGTTGGGATTACAGGCACGGCCCCCACATCTGCTTCCCAGTAGCCTTTCCCTTGTTTTCTTCAAGTCTCTAGAAGGTTTAGCTGGCTATCTCCTCATGCCAGAGCCTGTCTGAGCTCCACATGTTCTGGCTGGTGACCTTCACTCTGGCTGTATTACAAGCTCTCTGAGCAGAGACCACGCCTGTGTCCTTCACTCTTGTCTCCCTGGTACCGAGGCACAGGTCAGGTCTTCAATCTGTGTGTGATCCTTGACCTTGTTTCACAAGCCGCAGATAAAAGGTGCTTAAAGGCTCTTTCTTTAGGCAATCGATGTGCATTCTAACAAAGACTTGCTGGAAACAAGTGGCACCTCCTGAGAACCAGTATTTTCGGAAGTGGAGAGTAAGGAGATGGTGTGTCAACACAGGTTTTGTCCTGCTGCCCTTGGGAGCTTACCGCAATCCTCAAATCATGCTGTGCATTTACTACTGATACCTCTCATTTTTTTTTAAAGATTTATTTTATTTATTATGTAAACAGTGTTCTTTCTGCAAACTTGCCATATTCCAGAAGGGGGCATCAGATCCCATTACAGATGGTTGTGAGCCACCATGTGGTTGCTGGGAATTGAACTCGGGACCTCTGGAAAAGCAGACAGTGCTCTTAACCACTGAGCCATCTCTCCAGCCCGATACCTCTCATTTTTAAATCAAAAGCAGCAGCGAGCCAGGAGCAAGTAGAGATGAATCTAGTTTCGTCCTAGCTCAGCGCATCACAGGCCTCGAGACCTAGATAAATCCTTTCTCTGTTCTGCCATGACAGATGAGTATTGCAGCATAAGCTCGTCTTCCTGAGAGAGAGGGAGAGAAAACAGTAACTCAAAGACAGTGTAAGTCATTACTCTTTACCATTTTCAGATGCAAAAAAAAAAAAAAAAAAATTATAATGTGGAGTTGAGATTACCTCAGACTGTTGTCACGTTCTCCAGGATGAAAGCCAATCAGAATCTCCATCCTTCCTCTTCTCATCCCTCCCTCCCCCCGTCTCTCCTTCACTCCTCTCTTTCTTCCTTTTGTGATTTCAGTTCCAATGTTCTTAGACAGGCAAGGCAGATGTTTCTGCTGTGGTTGGGATCTGGAGGGCAGGGGTGACTAGAATTTAGTGCTCAGTGTAAGCAGATGAGTGGGCTTGTGCAGTGAACTGTCTGTCCCTGTGTCCTGGGGCTGTAGAGGGTTAAGCAGACCACCCTCACGGGCGGAGAGGGGCAGCTTGGCATGTGGTGCTGGACCCCAAGTGCAGTGAGAAAGATGAACATTTGGTGTAAGGGGGATATTCCAGTGGTCCTGGAAGAGGCTAGGGATATTTCCACTAAGAAGCCTCATAGGAGGACACTGGAACTCTGAGTCGTTCAGAAGTCTTCATTTGTTGTCTGGGTGGTTTTTTGTTTGTTTGTTTTGGTTTTGGTTTTTCGAGACAGGGTTTCTCTGTGTAGCTTTGGAACCTATCCTGGAACTCACTCTGTAACCCAGGCTGGCCTCGAACTCATAGAGATCCACCCGCCTCTGCCTCCCGAATGCTGGGATTAAAGGTGTGCGCCACCACCGCCTGGCTTATCTGGGTGGTTTTAAGGAAGGGTCTCACGATAGCCTCAGCTGGAGCACTCCAGATCCTCTTCAACTGCTCCTGAGGGCTGCTATTACAGACACACACACCTCTACATCCTGTTTCAGTTTGAGGGTTCTAAATCCAGGTATTGCATCCAAAGTTACGAAGGTGGGTGTTTTAAGGTAAGGAGCAAAGGGCACATCTTTACCCTACTTTACTTGACAGTTTGATGGATTGCTTTATAAATGCCAGCACGGAGCCCTTCTTTGGTTCTCTGGCTAGGGTCCTGTGATCTGGAGGACAGGCTTATTGAGACTCTCTCCGGGAAACTTAATTTTCTTACTCGTTATTATAAAAACAGAAATTAAGTAAGTGGAGTTTTAAAAGCCCGTTGGGCCTGGCTGTGCCTTTCGCCATACTCCCATAAACGGCTGGTAAACATTTCATAAGCCAAGTTGGCACAGGGCTAATCCAGCTCTGGGAACAGCCGATTTCTGCCAGGCAGCCACTCTGGAGCCAAAAGTCATGACTGGAGATGGCCTGACCTGATTCAAGGGCCACAAGTCCCTTCCACATTTCAGCAAGGGCACGTCACTGGGCCAGCGCTCTGCAGATGGAGCCTCATGTTTCTCGTGTGTGATCTTCTACATGACTCACCTTGCTCGACAGAAACCAAGTGTTGAATTCAACTTACCAAAGGCTGGCTCTTTCTGGTTGGCCAAAGTTGAAATTTTTCTGAAAGGTGAACCTGAAACTACTCTGAGTCTGTCTGTCTTTCCATGTCTTCTGTTCTGTTCTTGGCCCCTCCTTCCCTCTAGCCAGGCAAGTACAGAAAAACAAAACAAAACAGTGAAAAGAATGGAAATTTCTTCCATCTTGGGAGATGAAAAGAAGAAATTAGTTTTATGGAGGAAGCAGATGATTGCACCTGGAGCCTGGGACTTCTGCTACCATCTCATTTCTAAAAGGGTCTGTGTCCCTTCACAAGCCCAGATGCTTCTTAGAGCTCTTGCTTCATCTTTGATAACCACGCTGAGTAGACAATCCTTGATCTTTGGCCTCACAGAAGCAGCTCTCTGCAGGGTCTGAATGAAGAAGGAAAAGTACCGAGTGTCATGTGAAGATGTTTTATTCATGAGAAACACTGTGAAAGCGGCACACTGTGAAGAGAGGACAGGCTCACACAGAGCACACCAGCCCTGTCTCCACCCTCAGGATACTCTCTGGCAGGCAAATTACAAAGAAGTAACCCCAAAACTTTTGGCCGTGACAGAGACTGACTCAGTTTTAAAGACAACTCTCATGAATAGCAAGACTGAGAAATAGTCACACACAAAAAAGAGTCCCCTCCAGTTCAGAGATTCTAGAATCTGATATTTTGAGAGTTCAGGAGTGTCGTGCTCCGCTGAACATGAGAAGGATTCCTTTGTCATCTGTTCGTGTTGAAATTCTGACACAGCCCAGTCTGGCTGAGGTCACGTTGGACACATTACCTTAACTTGAGCTTATATTAGTTGTGATCACACAGGTTACAAACACAGCATTTTCAAAAGGCTGTTTTCTTTGGCTGCACACAAGAGATTGGAAAGTAAAACTTTCACAGGCCGAGGAAGAGGATGGACCAACATTCTTAGTAACTCATTTAATACCAGGCTGGGGAGAAAGACATTATGGACACCTGAGACCAAAGATAACTGAAGGAACGCCTCAGAGGGTTAACTAGGTGGGGGGGCTGACAGGGCTGGGCTCCGGGGTCTCTTTCCTCACAGCAGCAGGTGAGCAGAGCGCAGTGAACACAAAGATCTCTGACAGAAACTCGGCTCTCACGGGACTGTGGGGGAGGCAGCTCCCTCAGCCCTGCTCCTGCTGCCCTTCTGGCCCTGCCCAGCACCAGCCTGTCCCCACGCGGGCTCAGAACTGCACCAGCTGAAGGGACCCTCATCCTTGGCATTCCACAGTGTCCCGAGGAACTTCTCTCTCTCCCTCGGTCCAGTGGCTGAGCAAAGTGTCTGCCTCACCTTCAACTCTGTCCTCATCCTGAGAGAGAAAGGCCAACTCCTGCCTGTTTCCTCTGACTCTCCTGGAAACTAAATCCAGGGTTGTAAAGGAATGTTCTGTGAACTCTGGGAAGGAAGGAAGAAACACTGCGGTTGTTATGCAAATGCATTCATAGGGACCTCTTCTTCCTGTTGCACACCCTGGCCTAAACTAGATGCAAATGAAATTTCCTCCTGAAGGAGGTCAAAGCATCCTTGCAGGAATGCAGATCCTGGCCTCTGCTTCTCCTCAGGGAAGGAGCATCACTCTGAGGGGCTCTGCATGTCCACCTGCCAGGAGATGTTGGTTCCAAACCCAGCTTGTACACTTGTGTCCAGGTGACCTGGTGACTCGGGGACAACAGAGACTCTGACATGTCTTTGTGTCTATCCCATGCTAACCTTGAACCTGGGAGGGATGAGGGCATTATATAGGGCATGGACAAGCCAGTTTGGAGAGGTTTCCACTGACATTTCCATAGCTTTCAATTCTTGTCCATATAGATGATGATATTAGGTGGATCTCTACACAATGCTATGTTCTGGAGTTAAGAGCGGGTAAATGCATCTCACAAGACCCCGGGGCAGAATCTGCCTCCCTGCTCCCATATGCTCTGGGAGCTGAGTCTAGATGCTGTGACACAGAATAGCAGCTCAGCAGCCACCCCTGAGTATAAAGAAGAGTCTCTGCCAACTCTCTCGGAGATCTGTTCTTTCAACAATGTCCCCGAAGTCCAAGAACAGTAGAGCCACACTGCAAGCTTAACTTTTTTGTTTGGTTGGTTTTTAGTTTGCTTTTGTTGTTGTTATTGTTGTTTTTGTTTTGTTTTGGAAACAGGGTTTCTCTGTGTAGCCCTGGCTGTCCTGGAACTCACTGTGTAGACCAGGCTGGCCTCGAACTCAGAGCTCTCCCTGTCTCTGCCTCCCAAGCCTGGGATTAAGGGTGTGTGCCGCCACCACCTGGCTCTAAGCTTCACTTCAAGTCACTTCAGCCCCAGTTTACAATGCAGCTTTACAAATCTACTGTACGTGTTACAAAGCTCAAAGCGGATACCGTTGGGTTGTCCCTCACTGTTAGAGAGAGGAGGACTCACTCTACACTGTGGAGTCTACAGGGACTAAGTCAGCAGCCCCTGTGTCCCAAACTCATTCCTACCTCATTGCCCACTGCTAAAGCAGACAGACCCACAGGCATCGCTTGCTCCACAGCTGATGGCCACAGCGGCCATGGACTAACAAACACTGCTCGAGTGTTGGAAGTGGAACTTGGCATGATTGAAGCAAAAAGCAGAACACCAGAGCAATATCCACGGACTGATGGGATTTTAAATACTGCATGAAATGCTTACTGGACCACGGAGCTAGAGAAGAGACTTTGGGGAGAGCTGTTTTGCTTTGTGTTTTTATCACGCTGGCACCAGCAAAGAGCGGGACAATGACTGGACACTTCTGAAGAGTCACGTGTGTGGGAGACTGAGAGGTGTAAACGCAGCCCCTCTGCCTTTTTAAAAGGATGTGCTTTAAACTATGTGTAACTGGACTGGAGGGGAGGGGCCTTGTGAGTGACGGCGAAGGGCCCTTGTAGGCCTGAGTGCGGCAAACGCGCCTCTGGCAGATCTTGCCTTCGCCCATTCCCTCTGCCTCGCTAAAACCAGCAGGTTACATTCGTGAAGGTAGCCACCAGGTCTGTTTCCCTATTTGGCCGCTCTCCGATCCTAAAGCCGACCGTCAAGGTCCAACCATCAAAGTACTCAAGTCCAGCAATCAAAAGCCCCCTTTGGCTGCCCTAAATAACATACCTGATCAAAACTAAACACCTCATCCTACCACGGGAATTTCCCCCTTTACCTTTGTAACCCGCCATTTCCCTGTGGGCCGTGTCTGTCTCCTCTCTATCCTTTGTCCTTTGTCCCTGAAGGACACCTACCCTTCCCCCTCTTCCTGGTTTCTTTTCCCTTTCTCCCTCATCCTCTGTCTCCCATCTTTGTCTCTTATTCTCTGCCCTCTGTCCCTCTGTGCTGAGAACCTGGTCTTGGGGTTTCTTGTGCCAACTCTGGTCCTTTCCGTGGTGTCCTTAGAGAGGTGTCTCAGCCCTCTGGAGTTGTGAGCCGCTTGACATGGGTGCTGGGAACTGAACCTGAGTCCTCTGCCAAAGCTGTACGTGCTCGCTCTTAACTGCCGAGCCATCTCTCCAGACAGACCTGGTGTGTTTTCCTCTTTCCTCCCACAAACGTTTATTCCATGCTGGCAGTATTCTAGGCAGTTGGGAAGAAACGAAGACAGAAAGGGGGACACCTTCCACCAATGAGCTCAGAGTTTAGCAGAGACGGTAAGATGCACCACGTGACTGTCTAGTGTGAGACAGTGTGATCCAGGCTGGAAAAGGCACGCGGAGCTTTCTTGGTGTGATGGGCGTTATGTGGGCAGCTGGCCCTTGAGCTGAGTTTGAACAGGAGACTCTAACAGTCACAGAAAACCGTAGGGATGGTGTTGGAGAGGGCTCAGCAGTTAAGAGAGGGGACTTGGGTCCAGTTCCCAGCACCCACAATAAGCGATTCACACCTGTCCGTACCTCCAATGCCCTCTTCTAGATTCTGAGGGCACTTGCACACACATGGTACACAGACATACACCCAGGCACACACATGTACACCTCAAACAAAATAATAAATAAATCTGTAAGAAAGTAAAAGGAAACCGTGAGGTGGGAGCAGGGTCTAAACCCCTCCTCGGTGAGGTCTTCCCTCCTGTCCTGATTGAGGCGGACCCCCCCCTTCTGATTTCCTGTACAATGTCATTTGTGCAGTTCCACCATAGCAGTTATGTTGTGAAACCGGCAGCAAGACTGCCTTCCCAGTGAACTATAAATTCCTCAGGACAGAGCCCCTGCCCGGCCATGTTTGTTTCCTGACATTTAGTAGTGTTCCTGACAGGGATTCCACTCAGTAAATTCTTGAGGGAGAAGCGAAATCAAGCAAAGCATGCCTTCAGGGAGCAGAGGGTATTACAATCTGCCAGGGATAAGATTCATGAGGAGGAGCGCTGGGGATTAAAGCTGCAGAAGTAGGGTGGTGGGGAGGTGTGGCGGGATCAAGTGTTGATGGGGAAGTAGGACAAAGGAACCGCCTCCAGCACTGGCGAGGCTGAGAGCTGGCACAGCAGCCTTGGAGGACAGGGTATCAGTTTCTAAGAAGACACTCAGGTCCCATGCACCAGGTCCCAGTTCCAGTGAAACGCCTATGTGTGCACACAAGAGAGACACAGAATATTCATAAGCCAGGTGTGGTGGCACATGTCTTTAAGCCCCATACTTGGGACGCAGGGGCAGGTGGACCTCTGAGTTTAAGGCCAGCCTGGGCTACATAGTGAGTTCCAGGACAGTCAAGGATACACAGAGAAAGCCAGCCTCAAACAAGCAAAAAAAACAACAACAACAACAAAAAAAAAAGTAAAATATTTGTAGCAAACTTGGAAGTAAACTTAGTGTTCATCAACAGAGAATAGAATGAGTAACTATACATAATTGCATCATTGTGGGAGAATGGCATAAATTCAAACCCAAGGCTATAGGAGAATCCATATGATCTTTTATGTAAGGATTAATCCATATTATGGTTATAAAATGCTAGCTTTTTATTCTAACATTCTTGTTACATTTCCTGTTGGCATCATTTTCTTTTTAAAAATATTTATTTTATTTTTAGTTTTGTGGTGTGTGTGTGTGTGTGTGTGTGTGTGTGTGTGTGTGTGTGTGTGTGTTGGTCTGAGTAGGGGTACCCATGGAGGCAGGACAGTGTTGTATCCCCTGGAGCTGGAGTTACTGGTAGTTGTGAGCCTCCTGATGTGGATGCTGGGAACAGAACTCCAGGCCTCTGTGGGAACAGCCCAGGCCCACTGACCTGTCCAGTCCCTCAGTGGCATTCTTTGCAAGGAGGCTTGTCCTCTCTTCCTTATCCCTTCAATCATTTCTAAACATCAGGGCCAGCACATGCTACCTTGAAATTTTTTTTCATCTAGGTTATAATGTGTCCTTATGACTACATTCTACCCTACTGATAGACAAGGAATAACTAAAGTACTTTCATTAGATTAAAAGAGACTAAGTAAACAAAGAGTATGGGGTGGTGAAACAGTCAGTCAAGTGCTTACCTTCAAAGCTTGAGGACCCGAGTTTTAACCCCAGAATCTGTGTAGAAAGTTGGATGCACAGACAAAATGGTGGAGATCCACAAAACCGCTAACAAATGCTGGAGAGGTTATGGGGAAAGGTGAATCCTCATTCACTGTTAGTGGAATTGCAAAGGGATCTAGCCACTCTGGAAACTGGTGTGGAAAATTCTCAAAAAGCTAAAAATACATCTACCAGATAACCCAGCTGTACCGCTCGTAGGCATATGCCCCAAGGACTTGACATCCTCCTCCACAGCCATGTGCTCAGCCATGTCCATTGCTGTTCTAGTCACAACAGCTGGAAAATGGAAGCAACCTAACACCCTTCAACTGATGATGGGTAATGAAAACGTGGCCCCCACACACTATGGAATACTGCTTATTCAGCTATGAAGAAAGGTGAAATCATTAAATTGCTGGTAAACGGGTGGAACCAGAAAATATTATATTGAGCAAGGTAAACAGACCCAGAAAGACAATGTTGTGTGCTCTCATCTGTGGTTCCTAGCTCCAAATCTTCAGATGTAAGTACATAACCTGTAGTAACTGCAGAAGCCAGGAAAGTGTAAAAGGACCATGGTGGATGTTTGGTGGGCCATTGTTTAGAGAAGGGAAGAGCAAGACACAGTGATATGAAGGAGGAAGTGAAAAATTGAGGAAGAAGCTTTAATTTGGAAGGAAGAAGGAGGGTAACACATGGAGACAGAGGAAAGAGGGATAAATAATATTTAAGATGTTTGAAAAAGCCTTCAGGAAACATATTATTTTATATTTACCTAAATCACACATGATATGTATAAGTATGTGAAGTTATGTCACTTGGGGTGACAGTGCTCCCCCGAGAGTCACAGACCGTCTAACAAAAACTCAGCACCAGGAGTGAGAAACTTCTTTTCAAGTTGTTGGTCAGGAAAGCCAAGAGGCCTCCAGAGTGATACATAGACTGTTGGACTTGCCCCCAGCTGCCTCCCAGAGTCCCTGTTGCTGGAGACTCCGTATGCAAGGCAGAGGAGTTGGAAGATTTAAGCCGGATGTGACCAGAAAGCCTCCTCCCCGAGGACTAACTTCCATAGTACCACAGGCACAGCACAAGCTGCCAAAGAGAGAACCGGCCAGGAGTCCGGCAGAGCTGTGAAGTCTGAACGACAGTATGGCCAGGTATCTCTAAAGGCGCAGTCGCGGCACTGGTATCTTGTCAGTAACCAACGACGGTCTGATTGGACTTATGGCTTGCTCAATTGGAGGGAAATCGTGCCTGGAACGGGAACTGGAACCGGAAGCCCTAGCCAACTACCGTGGGCTAGTGAAGTCATGGATCTCAGAGGAGAATCTACAGCCACTATTTTACTAGGCCAGCACAATTCTAATTGTACCCACAGATAAACGTAGTCCTCGTCTCAGGCAGGTAAGGCCGAAAGCACTGGACCATGCCTTAAGCAAACAAAGAGCTCTGACATGCGCAGTAGTGTCCTGACCCATAGGAGCCTGAAACTGAACCCCCAAGATGACAACTGCCCACGTAAGACCCAGAGCCAACCAGGAAACAACCATGGCAGCTGGAAGCACATAAACACCCGAGTCCTTTGTTTAATAAATGAGATTGCTTGTAGTCTACCAGAGCCTGTGCCGTTGGTTCTGTGTCTCTTCACCCCCTTCCCCCCCACACACACACCCCGGGATCAGAAACAGCGGGATCCCAGCTGCAGAGCTAGCAACACTCATCCATCTCAAAGGAGCTTCTCTTTGTGGCAGGCAGAGGTCATCACAGAAAATCACGACTGATCCAAGTACAGAGACCAACTGCTCCTGGAGTACTCAGCCCCACCGGATATCAACAACACAACTCCTGCACCCAAGGCTTGGGGAACATAGTGGAAGAAGGGGTGGACAGATGTAAGAACCAGGGGAATGGGAAATCTGCTGTGAGATTGTGTCTCCTAGAAAAGACTGGGAAACCACATCCACAGTAACACCTTAACAACATGAATGCCTAAACAAGACACAAACGACACCATTAGGCACACTAACATGGAAGAGCGAATTCTCACAGGGCCCCTGCTCACAAAGAACTATAGGTAACTAAGGACTGCTGAGAGACAGAGAAATTGTCTTTTCTAGAAATGAGCCCCCTGATAGGTTATCTAAAACTACATGGTCAGCCTTGAAGTCATATACCTATAAGGAACGCTAACAGACTCAGCAGATTGTAATTATGTGGTGTGTTATATATATACATATACATATGTGTGTGTGTGTGTGTGTGTGTGTGTGTGTGTGTGTGTGTGTAACAATGATCAGGAAAAAGAGGGCATGAATTTGAGAGGAGTAAGGGAGGGGACACAGGAGGGGTTGGAGGAGAGGAAGGGAAGGGGGAAATGATGTAATTATGTTTTAATTAAAGTTTAAAAAAATAGGAAAAAGAAACTAGGTTGAGGTTTGTGAAAAAATACTTTTATTATCTTAGAATCACAATATCAACCACTTGGATATTGATTTTTTTCCCCTTGTATTTGTGTGGTTCTTTTAAATTTAAACAATTAATAATTAAAAATAAATATGGCTCTCATTGTCTTGTAAAAAAAAAGCAGTAGGGGTGGGGGACTGGGGGCTGGAGACATGGCTCAGTATTTAAGAGCACTGGCTGCTCTTCCAGGGACATGAGTTCAGGTCTAAGCACCCAGGCTAGGTAGCTCAGAACCATTTATAACTGCATTGCTAGGGGATCTACTGCCTTCTTCTGGCTGTCTTAGGTGCAAGTGATGCACAAATAAAAAATAAACAAGTAAACAAAATAAAAAAAATATTAAGAAAAGGAAAGAAAGCTGGGTGTGGTGGATCACAGATGTAATTCCAGTCCTGAGGAGGCGGAGCTAGGTGGATCTCTAGAGGTCACTGTCCAGCTAGCCTAGCTTAATCGGTGAGCCCCAGGTCCTAGGCAGAGACTGTCTCAGAAAGAGAGAGACAGGGGAAAGGTGGATGTACGCAGGAGGATGACATCTAAGGTCCAATGTCCTCTGGCATCCACATCCGTGCACACATATGTGCATGAACGCACATACCCACATGAACCCTCCCCATGTGAACACACATACACCCCTCACACACAAAATTAAACGTGTGATCATGGAACGGCTCCTGGGCTGTCTGTTCCTTTTACTCTATTGTTGATTGTGAGCCTTTAACAGCTGAGCTATCTCTCAACCCTGTTCCTTTCACTGTAAAGACTGTTAATGGCATGTTGGCGAGAAGGTGGTGAGGCCTAATGGGGGAGACGAGCCCCGAACAAACTTGGTGTAGCAGAACGGTCGAGGACGTGGGGCAAAATAAACCCAGACAGAGCCCAGTTCTGCTGCTGACAGTCAGCCTAGGGTCTCAACTCTGCTTTCCCAGCTAGAAAACGGGGGCTACAGTATCTTATAATGTGAAGACTAATGCATGGAACACAGCGGGTCCCCAACAAACAGATTACTCTGCCTACTGCATGGCCCTCAGGAATAAGGACTGTAGTTTATTCATTTTGCACAGTGCTTGGAATTTAACATGGTCTCGGTTACTGTTGTTTGGGGATTGAGCCAGGAGTGAAAAACTGAAAATTAGCTATGGCGAAGGTCGAAATGGAACTAGTGCAGGACTTCTCGTGCAGGGCCGTGCTACAACTTCACGTCCGACCCTTAGGAGCAGCGCCATCAAAACCGTCAAAGACAGCTTCTATTCAGCGGGCAATGGAAAGAAGCTGGAACATTCCTTAATCCTAAGCGGGGGACGGGACACAAAGTCCAAGTCTTGGGTAAAAGAAAGGAAGCCAGACCTTAGCTGCCCTAACAAGCAAGCACAGTTGTCCAGCAACCTCTGCACAGAGAGAGGCAGGAACAGTGCTGGCCGAGCTCGGCCTCCCAACCCAGTCATCCACCAACGCGCTGGACGGGCTTTGAGGATGGCGCTCAGTGGAGGGCGCTTGGCCAGAACACAGGGTGGGCCTCGGATGTGGAGGCTGCTGTCATCCGAGTCCAAAAGCAGGTCAGGGAATGCCCAGGGCTACGCCACAGAGTGGTGACTGTCCCTCCTTGCCCCATGGCTTACCAAACCAACAAGTGGCAGAATCACCCTTGAGGCTCATTAAAGGACACTTTGTCAGCGTGGGTGGGGCTCCACCCGGACATTTCTGGTAGGTTCTTCTGGATCACTGGTGCTATGGGGCCGTGCTGACAGTCACTGCCTTGACCTGCTGTGGTCGATCAGACAGCAGCTGCGGCTTCTGGGGAGATGTCAAGAGGCTGTGGCTTCCCACTGTTTCAGTGACTCTCAAGACTGGGAGAAATACTCTTCTCTTGAGGTTCCTCAGAGCCTTCCTGGGCTCTGGAGAGCCTTGACAAAGTACACAGACCACTTAGGATGGGTTCTTCCTACCTAGGAGAGAAAAATCACTGAAGGTTCCATTACATCACATGACAGTGTGGGGTCGGGGGAGTTAATTCAGGAGGACTTGAGGGGGAAGATATGGTCAAAATTCAACACACATGTATAAAATTCGCAAAGAATAAATTTTAAATTATATTAAAAAATAAAACAGAGTACTCTTCCAGGGACTGGGATTCAATTCTTAGCACCCATGTGGCAGCTACCATCTATAACTCTAGTTCCAAGAGATCTGACACCCTTTTCTGGCCTCTAGAGACATCAAGCACACATGTGGTGTACAGACACACATGCAGGCAAAACACCCATACACATAAAATAAAAATAATCTCGTAAAAATGAAACAGCCTTATGCTGTGAGAGACATGATGACCCCCATTTTCCAGTCTCAGGAGAGTTTGTGGCTTGCCCCCTCCCCGGGGCAGGGGGGAATTAATAAAGCCGGGATTCAAGTGCAAATCTGCCTGCCTCCACAGTGGACCGATTGTGTTTGCCTCCAAGGGCCGAACTGTTTCCAAGGAGTGAAGTTACAGTCAAAACTCAGGCGCCGTGAAGGCAGCCCTCTCCTGCCACTGTTTTTGATATGAAATGGGCAGGGTGACAGGCTGTTCTCATTGCTGGGGGTTGTCTGCTTGGGCAGACAGGCTGCCTGTGCTGGGTGGGGTTGGCCTTTCTGCTCCTTCCTCTCAGCTCTGGTGAAGGGGCGGGTCCCTTTACTTATTCCTCAGGGTCACACGAGGCCAGGGAGTGGAAGGCATCAGAGTCAACGCCAGAGTGTCAGTAAGACACCTACTTTTTTTAGGGCCTCATCTCGGTCAACTTTTACAGCCTGGACTAACAATGTAACTGCTCTGAGGTGGTCAGAGGCCAGAAGAGGCATTCATAAACTATCACAAATCGCTTTTCCCCCCTCGAATAAAAATAAATTTCCTCTATGCTGAATCGTGTTTTCTACTTGTAGTAGCCTCAGGTCAAATCCACGATTGCCCGAGTGTCATAATAACCCCCACAACAGACACTGTTTGTTATTGACTAGCTTTGGTATATATTTTGGTATATATGTCTCTCACGATGCTGACAAAAACCTGAGAAAGTAGGAACTACTACCTCATTTTATGCAGATAACCTGACATGCAGGCTAACTAAACTCTCCAAATGTCATAGACCAGGCTACCAGAAGGGGAATTCCAACTCACCTCTGCCTTACTCCCAAGGCCGGGGATTTAACACCACTCTGCACCATACAAATGGATAACTAACTCTACAGCCATACATTCTCCTGATTAGGGACTCTGGCTCTCCCAAGTGCCGATCCAAATGTTCAGAACTGTGCACATTTATAAGGTATCCTCATGAGCAAACTCTATTTGAAGGGTTTACTATGTGAGTCAGAGGATGAATTGAGAAAGCACTTGGTAAGGTTAAAAACAAAACAAAACAAACAACAAAAACTACCATCATCGAAGAAGTGTAAAAAGTCTTCATTCTGGTATCAAATGGGTAACAGTACACAAATCTGTGTCAAAAGCCATACTCGAAGTACAGAGTGTGACACGAGCCGATAAATTCAACTCTCCCAAGGATGAAACAGGATTAAAATTCAAGGCCAGCATGGGCAACAAAATTGGATTACCTCAAATGGAAAAATCCAGCAGTTGGGCAATTGTGAAGTTAATTGTACAACCATTGAGTCACTCGGTGGAGTATGATGAAGTGTGATACAGCCACTGAAATGGAATCAAAACCAACGCAAAATTGTATCAATATTATTATAACTAAATCTTTTTTCAAAAGGTTTGAGATTGATTTTAATTTGTGTGTAGTAAGTGTGTATATGAGTGTTTCCTCTGCGTGTGTGTGTGTGTGTGTGTGTGTGTGTGTGTGTAGTAAGTGTGTATGAGTGTTTCCCCTGAGTGTGTGTAGTGAGTGTGTATATGAGTGTTTCGTCTGCATGTGTGTCTTCACATTATGTGTGTACCTGGTGTCCACGGAGGCAAGAAGTGGGGGTCAGGTCCCCTAGAACTGGAGTCACAGGTTATTAGCTATTAGAACAACAAGTGCTTGTAACTGCTGAGCCATGACCTTAGTCCGATAAATCTTTTTCTTTTTCCTACTATATCTTCTTTCTTTTTTTTTTTAATGCTAAATACTTGGTAGGCTGAGGCAGGAGGATCACCTGTGTGAGGCCAGATAGAGCTACATAGAAAGTCGGAAGCCAGCCTGAGCTACATAGCAAGACCCAGTCTCAAAGACAGAAAGAAACAAATAAATGATTTTAAAAGGTGGGGGGAGGGGCTGGCACTGTGGTTCAGTGGTACACAGCCCTTGCCTGGCGTGCGTAAGGCCCTGAGTTCAATTCCCAAGCCCACATTCTCCCCCAAAATATTAAAAATACTAAGAATGGAAAGCTAAAGAGATGGCTTCGTGGACCTGAGTTTGATTCCCAACATCTGCATGGTGGCTATCAACCCCTGTAACTCCAGTTCTAGGGGATCTGACTACTTCTTGCCTCCATGGGTACCAGGCACACAAGTAATGTGAAGACATACACACACACACACACACACACACAACACTTATACACACTAAAAAAAATAATTGGGGCCATGGTGGTGCACACCTTTAATCCTGGCACTCAGGAGGCAGAGGCAGATCACTGTGAGTTTGAGGCCAGCCTGGTCTACAGAGTGAGTTCCAGGCTAGCCAGGGCTATTATACGGAGAGACTCTGTCTCAAACAACAACAACAACAACAACAAACCAAACATAAAAATCAAAATAAAATTTTAAAAGGAGGCATATTCTGGGGAGGCAGAGGCAGGTGGATCTCTGTGAGTTCAAGGCCAGCCTGGGCTACCTTGACAGCTGTACAAAGAAACCCTGTCTGGGGTGGGGGTGGGGAGGTGTATAAAAGAAACAGCCACGGGGCATAAGAGATGACCTAGAGTTATATCAGGGGCTTAGCATGAACAAGGTCCTGGTTTCTATGTATACACACACACACACACACAAATATAAAATATTTTAAAAAATTTAACACTTGAGTTATGCTGTTCCTAGAGTGAATATCTTATCGTTAATCTGGTGTGCATTTTTCTTACTCAACACTAGAACCCCAGCCATTAGTTTCTATTTTTTTCTTTGCCTCGGCTGCCAGGCTTTGTTCCCATTGGCAGTGTTTGTCTCTTAAGTTTCCTGGTGCAAATTTTCTTCTGTTGTTTCCTCTTCTGCTGCTAAGTCTTTCATAATTCTGATGGTTTGTGCTTTGTGCTTTTTAATGTCAGGTGGCCCAGATTCCTTTCAGACATGGGCAGGGCATAAAATACATGGTTGCTAAAGGAGCCAGAGTGTTGAAATCATTATTAATCACCATCATCGGGAGCTTGGGTAAGAACCTGATTTTATCTGCTCCTGTGCTTAGAGACAGTCTAGTCCTGTCTTTTGAACTGCTGGGAGATGAGCCCAGCTCAGAGCAACAGGCACAGTGCTTTGTGCTTCTTTCCCAGGAACTGTCACACGGGCCACCAAGTGCTGCAAGATGCCTTCCCTGCCCCCAATTATGGCTGAACAGAGCACAGGTGTGCCCTTCTAGCCAGCCTCTCCTTGGGCAGGACCAGGATCCGTTCCCTGCACCAGCTGACAGTGACCGCTGGAGAGATGGGTCACCTCTGGCAGCAAGTGTATAGATCTTTCATGCACTCAGTTGGAACTTGTATGCGTCCAATTTTTTGACACTCAAAAAACAACCGTTCCTTCCTGAGCTTGGTAATTCTGAGGGCAAACACTGAAGAAGCTTCTCCAGCCGTCCGGGAGGCTCTCCCACCACCAGCCCTGACAACCAATGTAGAAACACAGCCTCCACTGTTCTGTGGCTGTCTGAGGAGTAGAGTTGGAATTCCTTGAGCTTAACTGACCCTCTAAATCAGTCCTGTGGTGCTTCCCAAGGCCTTCTCTGGAGCCCCTCACAGAAATGGTTTGTCAGAAGTTCTCTGAAACAGTGTTCACCTAATTCTTGGTTTGGATCCAGTAAGGCCTAAGTCATATAAAAAATAAAAATAAAAAAAAACTTAGGGTGTGTGGTAGGGAGATCTTTGGTATCCTGCTACCTTCTTGTGAGATAAAATACGATGTAATGAAACTCTCCTTGTGGTCTGATAGCCTCTGAGAATAGTTTCATAAAAGCTTAACTAAGAACTGAAATATGACCAGGCAGTGGTGGGCGCATGCCTTTAATCCCGGCATTTAGCAGGCAGAGGCAGGTGTATCTCTGTGAGTTTGAGGCCAGCCTAGTCTAAAGAGTGAATTCTAGGACAGCCAGGGTTACACAGAGAAAGTCTGTCTTGAAAAACTAATGGAAAAAAAAAACTAATATAATTTGCTGGCTGAAAAGATTCAGCTTTTACCAAAGTCCCTAATGATTTTTATCTCAAGAAAATTACTTAAGGTTAATAGTAATTCAGTTTCTCCAGGTTCTACTATGCACTGCTGTCTTCAGTACCAAATGATGGATATGATTTCTTATCAGTATTTTCAACACAAATTGCAATATCTGATACTCTTCTTCAAAATTATAATAATAGAATATAACCTGGAGCATATTTCTCTCCAACTAAACACCATGTGACCCTGCCTCCCTTGCAGCTAGATGTGTTGAGTCCATAAGTTCTGAGCATGGAAATAGAAGTGGAATGGCAAATTCCCAACTTCTGGCTCATCTCTGTTAAAGGAACAGAGCATTGTTTCCTTTCTTCTTTGCTGCTTCCTACTAGCTGGAGCATGAGTCTGAAGGCAGCCCCAGTGGCAAGAGACAAAAGCTGGATGTTGAGAAGCCTGGGCCCCAAGATTGCACAATTCCATGTTAGTCCAGAGCTTCCTGTTCACCAGACTGGTATTTGATAAATTATCACTGTTATTTTAGTTCTATTGATGCAACTAAATTGAAGTCCCAATTGAGGATTTCATATGAATACATGTGTCAGGTAGATACTGTAGGAGGAAAAGCATTTCTAAGAAAATAGAATAGACATAAAGTCAACAAATGGAGATCATAAAATCTCTTTCTTGAAACAGTCAAATCCAGTTATAATTTTCTGTGTTAAAGTAATTTGCTGAGATGAAGTTGGTGGTACATGTATGTAATCCCAACACTAGGGAGGTTGAGGCAGGAGGATTGCAATTTTAAAGCAGCTTGAATCATATAGTGAGTTAAACAAAAAGAGCTAGGAATGTAGCTCCATGGTAGAGGGCTTGCCTAGAGTGAATAAGGCTCTGGGCTCACTCTCCAGCAACAAGAACAAGAGAAAGGGAAAGAGGAGGGAGGGCCCAAGAAGAAGAATTAGGACAGCACTAATAAAGTATTTATTATTTTTATTCAGGTGTGTGTATTTGTGTGTCTGTGTGAGTGAAGGCTTCATGTGTGCAAGTACCTTCAAAGGCCAGAAGAAAGCATCAGCTCTCTGGGAAGTGCAGGTACAGTTGTGAGCTGCCCAGTGTAGGTGCTGAAAACCAGATCTGCTCTCTGGAAGACCAGGAAACACTCTTAAGCACTGAGCTATTCAGCCAATTCCAGAAAAAAAACTGTTTATTAGTGGTTCTACTGGAGTGTTCTTTTGTTGGTTTGTTTGTTCATTTGTTTGAGACAAGGTTCTGCTATGTAGCCCAGGCTGGCCTCTAAATAGAAATCATCCTTCCTTGTTCTCATGAGTATTGGGGTACAGTGTGCCATCACATCTGACTTTCAATTCTCCTTTCTATCCTGTCTTATGGCTCTCCTACCAACAAACTCTGGTTAATGTCTTTGGGCCATTCCCAGAACTAGTTAGCAATCTCCCTAAAGGTTCCAGTAGCCCAAGATCTTGGCATAGCAAGAAGAGCAGACCCAACCATACTTGTGGATGCTGAGTCAACATAACAGACCAGCTCAGGGAGTGAAGTGCTGAAACCAGATACCTAGAAGACTGGAGATAGGACTAGACAGCAAGGCACAGGCTACACTTGTGACAGCTGCAGGAATGTCTGGGTGCATAAACAAGAAAGAACACAGCAATGGATGTTTACAAATTTGGTACAGACTTAGCAGAGGGTTGGTCAGTTCTTAGTGGAATTTATTAAGAAATCAGTCACCTCTGGTCGTCTAAACACCCATGGAAACTGGATAGTCTTCTTCACAATCATGTAGAAAAGCATCTCTCCCCAAACAGCATTGCTTTGTGTTATTAAAAGACTCTAAAATGTAGCATGACTTCTTTAAGTCAATGTCATGAGAGATGTCTAAGACCTTTTTCATAGCTATGGACTTCAGGGAGGAGGGGGAACTGCTTCAAGACACTAGATGTAGGCTGGCGGGCAAGTCCTGCCTGAGCACAGGGCTTTCCCTGGCCGATGGCTGTCCACATGCCCCCGTAGAAGGGTACAGAGGAAGACCCATAGCTGCTCTTACACTTTCTTTGAAATGTGTTGCTGTTGCTTACAGTTTCTTTGAAATAATTTCCAGAAGATTGAACATTTTGGAGAAACTAAAGCCGCAGTGTACAGAATCCAAATCCGAAGGTTTTTTGCTTCCTGTTGCTAGCTGGGCCAAAAGCACTGGAAAATGAGAAGGCAAAAGATGATCTTTTTATGCTAAAGATAATCAAGGACATGTTCTTTGTGGAGCCAGAAGAGTTGGGAATCCATGTATAAAAGGGGTTACAGCCGGGCGGTGGTGGCACACGCCTCTAATCCCAGCACTCGGGAGGCAGAGGCAGGTGGATCTTTGTGAGTTTGAGGCCAGCCTGGGCTACAGAGTGAGTTCCAGGAAAGGCACGAAGCTACACAGAGAAACCCTGTCTCGAGAAAAAAAAAAACAAAAAACAAAAAAGGAGACCAAAACAAAATCACCTATCCAAGTTAGGAAGTTCAATCAAAACCTTAGGAAAACAGGTAAATCTTCAAAAAAAGAAAAAAGGGGGTCACGCCAATTAGGTTCCACCATGTCATGCAAATGACAGCCTAGCAAGTGATGAGGCAGAGGTGCCCAAGCTAGAAGCATTGTCAGTCCGTGACTGCGCTGTGCAGAAGCCCCAGGCTTCACCTGTATTTGGACAGCCCAAGTCACATGGGTCATTAATATTCGGTGGCAATCAAGGACAGTAACACATGACCAAACCATGTGTTCCCCTCATGCCAAGAACTGGCTCTTTCTGGAGTTACTTGGTCTGTTATGGGAACCTAACAACTGACTGGTTCACGAAGATTGGAAAACAAAGGTAGTCTTGGAAGACCTGGAGTCAGCTTTGGTCACCCCAGGGAAATATATCATCTTCCTTACTGATGGGCTTGCTCACTCATTACAAGACAGGAAGCCCTTGAATGGATCCATTTTAAGGGAAAGCACATCTTGGTAATTAATATGTGGATTGATCTGAAAGTTTTTTATTTAGTTTTTTAAAATACTTTATATTTCTTTACTTAATTACTTATTATTTGCTTATTCAATTATTTATTACTTATCAATTAAATAATTGTTGATAATTAAATACCTGCTTTTTAAATATTTAAATATTTTTAGAAAATTTAAATGATATAAACAGAAGCTATATCATTGTCACTTGGGAAGACATGAACCTCCTGAAACACATCTCCCAGCTTCCACTGGGCTTCAAGACCCCAAAGTGGAACCCATGACTGGTCCATGTGCATGGAAGAAGTGCTTAACGCTAAATGGGACATTCATCCCCATGCCCAAGGCTCGGGAATCACTGGGGAAGAAGGGCAAGAAAGACTGTAAAAACCACAGATGGGGGATGTCTGCACGGAAACAGTGTTTGCTGGGCATGACAGGCCTTTGCACACGGGAACTAACAGTACCTGTGACTGCATGCACAAATCCCACACAAGATCAAGCCAGTTCAAATCCTAGCCTGGCTGAGAGATGTTCTCGTGAAGTCTGGCCCTGAGCGAAGGAGTTACTGGAGATGACAGCTGCTAGGAGATGGACGATCAGTAGTCCTCAGAGCTGATGCCCTGAAGAGGCTCCCCTGGTCCAGTGGATTGTTCTTCACCCAAGCACATGCAAGTAGCAATAAACGGACTCAGTGAGCTTTAAAAAAAGATAGAGAGAGAAAGAAAGCGTATGAAGTTGGGAGAGAAAGTTGTTGGGGAGACTGGGAGGAAATGGGGAGACAGAGAGGGCTGGAAGGGAGAGAATGGGGGAAATGGGGAGAAAGGGAGGGCAGGAAGGGAGGAAATTTTGGTGAATTTGATCAAAATATAATACATGCATGTGTGAAATTCTCAAACAATAAAAAGGGGAGGAGAGGATAAGAACCCAAGGTGGAAATGTCTTTCCTTGGAGTTCCAGAAGACTGAGGCCTCAAAAACACCCCTCTGCCCCTGTGAAGAAGCGGGACACAGGTGACACAGAGCACCAGAGAGTAAAGAAGAGACCAAATATGAGGACAGGAGAGGGGGGGGGAGGGAGAGAGAGAGGGAGGGGAGGGGGGGGGAGAGGGAGGGAGGGAGAGGGAGAGGGAGGGAGAGGGAGAGGGAGAGGGAGAGGGAGAGGGAGAGGGAGAGGGAGAGAGGGAGAGAGGAGGGGATATGGGGGTGGTGTTGGGAGAGTCAAGCCAGGGCTTACAAATATCCAACAAGAAGCAGTTCCTGGTCCAGCCTTGCCAAGAGCTGTTCTCGCTGTTATTCTGAAGGAGATTTACTTCTCACAAGGCCAGCAGCTTCTCTCAGGATGACTATTCCCAGCAGCCCAGCAGCAGGCAGGAAGGACCCTACCACTGTAGTGCACCCAGAAAGCACTCACCTCACATATCCCTCAGACAGAAGCCCAGGCTCTTGTCTAAACTCACACAGATGTGTGAGCATCTGGAGATAGCTATACAGTGTGCACCAGACTTCTCGTGGTGACAGAGAGAGGAACTTGGCCGTGATCTGACTTTTTACCTAGTACAGAAAATACTAGGTAAACATTTAATAATGATATTCCCAGTTTTATTTTTGTTATTTCATAACAAAATGGGATTATTGTTAAACATTTTACCTTTTTATTTGTCCTCTGAGGCAGTAAAGTTCTCAAACAGTCATAGCCCGAGGTCTTAGCTGGCAGGGCTTCATCCTCCAACCCAGCCGAAGTCCAGGATAAGAGCCAAATGATTAAAACAAGGAAGCCAATGGCACTAGCTTTGGGCATCCCTACCAACACCTCTCGGGCCTCCTCAGGCTTGGGGATATCTGCCTCTATGATCTGCATGAGTTCCTGGGGCTCCCTGGCCCCAGAGTATCCCTGCACAGAGGCCCTTGTCATGTTTCATGCCCATGATCTTTGCATGTCAGCTTCCCTTGTCCTGGAGATAGAGAATTTGCCTCGTGTGTTCAAAGCCCTATCGCACTTGCACATAGTAAAATCCCATACGTGTTTAAATGTGTGATGGTTAATAGTGAAAAGTTTCTGCACCTCAATAAGCCTCTCCGCCGACACAGCAATCCAAATCAGACCAAATCAGACCGAATTAGAAAAAGCCCTGGTTTAATGGGTAAATGTGGGCGCCATGGGCCCTGGCCCCCGGCCCCCGACTGGGAGTGGCTGCAGCCTTGCTTGCTTGACCTTGATCAGATGTCCTCCCTATTCGGATTCCCTACCGGTATCCACCCTTCTGAATGCTTAAGGGAAGTTCCTTGTGTCCTCCCTATTCAGATTCCCTGCCGGTATCCACCCTTCTGAATGCTTAAGGGAAGTTCCTTGTTGTGTATCCTGCATTTTGGGCAGTTAACTACTTAGATGCAAGAATATAGAACATTGAGTCTGGAATGTGGACCATTGACAGCGAACTTCTGCCCTCCGGGGGTTCCTCCATTTGTGCTGTAAGCCTGTATGTATTTAAGGTTTCTTCCCTCTTTCAATAAACGGCATTCGACATCCAATCGTACGGATGACCCGCTGTCTTTTGTCTCTATTTTTTAATCCGCAGCCCTTCGCTCGGACATGGTGAACGGTTATCGGTAATGCGGGCGTTACCGCTACAGGTAAAGTGTTCCCTGGTGATTCTCAGGCCCCCCAGAGAGGAGACAGGGAGGAGAGACCGAAAAATCATGTGTCTGTTTTGGGGGGGTGGGGGGCGTTTAAATACCCTACGGAAGTGGTCTTGAGCATCTTTGGATTTTTGTTTTGTTTTGTTTTTCGAGACAGGGTTTCTCTGTGTAGCTTTGCGCCTTTCCTGGATCTTGCTCTGTAGACCAGGCTGGCCTTGAACTCACAGAGATCCGCCTGCCTCTGCCTCCCGAGTGCTGGGATTAAAGGCGTGCACCACCACTGCCCGGCTTGAATTGTTTCTAAGGTATTTGGAAACCTAGCCCAGACTCAGCCAATGTTTACCCCGCTCATCCTTATTGGTTACTTTCCTCTTTGCTGTGAGATAATCTCACTTGAGCAGCTCAGGTGCGATCTCTACCACTGGCTCACAACTGTCTCATTTTCAGGGGCCTTTTGAAACGATAAAATTTTTGTTTATCTGCATTACATCATTATGTCACTAGAAATTAAAACTGAGGAAAATGGGAGGCTGGAAAGATGGCTCAGTGGTTAAGAGCACTGGCTGCTCTACCAGAGGACCTGGGTTCAGCTCCCAGCCTCTGCATGGTGGCTCACAACCATTTGTAACTCTAATTTCAGGCCTCCAACACCCTCTTCTGACCTCCTGGGGCACCAGGCACCCACAGGGAGCCCAGACACTCATGCAGGCAAAGCATCTTCACAAAATAAAAAATACAATAAGATAAAAAATAAAACTGAGGAAAATACATCAATTAAATTAATTTACTAATTAAGCCATTCAAAAATGGTGATTATAAATCCAACACATGTCAGCACAAGTAACACTTTTATCTTGAAAAGCTGTAAGACCTGGCAGTGTGGCTCAGTTGGTAGAATGCTTGCTGCCATGCCGGGCGCCCTGGCTTTGACCCCCAGAACCACACAAAATCTCTGTGGTGGTACGTGTCTGTAATCCCAGCACTCAGGAATTGGAGTCAGAATGATCTGAAGTACAAGGTCATTCTTAACTATGTAGCAAATTTGAGGCCAGCCTAAGGTACACAAATATGTAGGCTGTGGTGACTCTACCAGATAGTCTGTGACATGAGCGGGACATGCTGTGGACCGGCGTTTCTTCCCTTCTGTGTGTCCTGACGAGGGGATCGCAACGGCCACTTGCCTCGCATGCCTGCTGTTCTCTGACGTGGACTTGTGAGTCCCTGTGTCTATTTGTTCCAGATTTAATTCTAAAATACCCTTAATGTTTCGTCCGCACAAATAAGTCTTTCTGTCTCTGTAAGGTAAGGTGACGCTGGGCAGTCGGAAGCTGTACATCTGAGTAAGTGAACACAGGGCCATTCTGCCTCAGGATGCTCAAAATAGAGAAACCCAGGGAAGCTGCCGCTCTGGACAAATAACTCAGGGCAAAATGGAGTAGCTCGAAAAAGGGAAGGAATGTCCTTCTCTAAGAGAATTCTACAACAAATTAGCATTTTTACTGAGGAATATGGCACCATGTTACAGGTTTATGAGTCTTCTTCATGTCTGACTAAATAGAAGGTGACTGGATTTTCATTGCGGCTTCTACATCCAATCTGTTGCTCCGGGTGACTGATTTAAATACAGTCTGTCTTCTTTCTTGTCAGTCTTAGAAATGTTCAGTCAGAAAGCCCACAACTTTTCCCTAATCTCCAAGCTTACTTCATCCTCTCCTGATGATGCAAGATTCTCCCAGAACCTTGGAACCCACTGGAAGAAAACAGAGCGATGAGCAGGCAAGACGATTCCTCAGGAAAAGGTGACTGTTGCCAAGCCTGACAACCTTTCGGGTCCCAGACACACACACACACTCCTCCATGCTAGTAGGAGAGAACCAACCCTACAATTTAGCCCTCCATCCTGTGTGCTCTCCTTGAAAAAATAGGTAACTAAATAAGGAAAAACAAACGAATAAAACAAAGCAACAGAGTGAGGCGAGGCAGGCACACTTCTCAACAGCCAGCAGTGACACAGGTCAATCAACCCACAGTGATTGATGAGTAGACAGGAGTCGTGAAAGGCTGAGGTCTCTAGACTCCTCCCCAGCTCCTGGTGACCAGATCCAGCCTAGGTCATGGCTCAGAGACTCTCCCATACAGGGACAGTCCCAGGTGCACCTTTGAGATAACAAACATGTTTCCTAAAACAAACAGCCATTGTTTCTAACAAAGACCTTCAGTGTTTCCTCCATCAACAAAAGGCCACGGGCCATCCTTCCAAGAAGACAAAGGGCTGGAAGAGCTTTCATAAATATCATGATGGGAGGCGGGGAGGCTGGGGAGGGGCAGGACCATCATTCACTCCCTGTATGTCTCTGCTGGACAATACTTATGACAGGATGGACTCCACTAATATGAGCCTTTCTGAACAGCAGGTCATTCCTGCACTATTCATAATGACAAGAATGACATTTTCCTCATCTTTTGGCATGGAAATAATGATATCTATCCCTTTCAGAATTGCTGTCATGGTCAAGTGAGGTCATAGGTGTGAATGCTCTTTGTGGGGTTTCTAGGGCTGCATAATGACATTATGAGGAGGTTGATGGCTCCCCCCTGCTGCCTGACTAAAGATATAGCTCTGTGTTAGCCAAATGAGTCACCAGACAGTCAAAGCTGCTAGAGCAAAATGTAAGGGAGAGAACATTGGGTCGGCACAGCTGTCTGCAACCGTGAGATCCCGGGGCTCATCCCAGGCCCAGATGGCACTCAGATGTGGTGGTTTGAATGTGACATGGTCCTCCTGCATTTGAACACTTGGTCCCCAGTTGGTGGCACTCTTTGGGGAGAGTTAGATAAGGCAGCCTTACCAGAGGAAGCTCACTGGGCCAGGCTTTGACAGCAAAAATGCAAATAAGCAAATGCTTGTGTTTTGCTCTTAGGGTTTCCTGCAGCAGTTTGAAGATGTGAGCTCTTAGCTTCCTGCTCCTGGCATCATGCCTGCAGCTCTCTGCCATGCCAGCTCCACTGGTATGGACTCAAACCCACTCAACTAAAAGCCAAAATAAACTCTCTCTTCTCTAAGTTGACTTGGTCATGGTGTTTTATCACAGCAACAGAAAAGTGGCTAAGAAATCAGGTGAAGTGGAACTTCATTGGCTTTTCTTACCACTCTGAGGATCCCAGTTTGTTATAGTCAGGGTTCTCTAGAGGAACAGAACTTATAGAATGAATCTCTCGCTGGGCGGTGGTGGCACACGCCTTTAATCCCAGCACTCGGGAGGCAGAGCCAGGCGGATCTCTGTGAGTTCGAGGCCAGCCTGGGCTACCAAGTGAGTCCCAGGAAAGGCACAAAGCTACACAGAGAAACCCTGTCTCGAAAAACCAAAAAAAAAAAAAAAAAAAAGAATGAATCTCTCCCCTCTCCCCTCTCTCCCCTCTCTCCCCTCTCTCCCTCTCCCCTCTCCCCCTCCCCCCTCTCCCCTCTCCCTATATATGTATGTATGAAAAGAGGATTTATTAGAATGGCTTACAGGCCTCAGGCTGTGGTCCAGCTCATCCAGCAACAGCTGTCTACCTATGGAAGGTCCAAGAATCCAGTAGTTGCTCCATCCGTGAGGCCAGATGTTTCAGATGATCTTCAGTTTATGCCAGAATCCCAAAGAAGTAGGCTCTAAGACTGTAAAAATGGACTTTCCAGCAAGGAGAGAGCAAGCAAAGGGAGAACACACTTCCTCCTTCCGTGTTCTTTGGGGGCCTTGAAATAAAGGCGTTTTCTTGAAGGCATTTGTTCCCCACCACCGTCATCAATAATTATACAGACACATTTTTGTTGTTGTTATTCTTTTGTTTTTTCAGACAGGATTCCACTATGTAGTCCTGGCTGGCCTGGAAATTGCTACGTAGATTAGGCTGGCTTTGAACTCACAGAGCTTCACCTGCCTCTGCTTCCCAAGTGCTGGGATTATGATTTCTCTTTTAGTTTTGTTTGTCTCTCTATGTAGCCCTGGCTAGCCTAGAACTCACTATGTAGATTAGGCTGGCTTTGAATTTCTCTTTTTGTAAATATATACATTTATTTATGTATGTGGGTGGGTGTTTTGCCTGCATGTATGCCTGTGTACTACCTATGTGTCTGGTGCCCTGGGTGGCCAGAGGAGGTCATTGGATCTTCTGGAATTGAGGTTACAGATGGTTGTGAGCCACCACGTAGGTGCTGGGAATGTAATATCTGGAAGAGTAGCCAGTGCTCTTAATTACTGAGCCATCTCTCCAGGTTCCTCTATTTCTTTTTCAAGGCAGGTTTTCTCTGTGTAGGCATGGCTGGCCTGGAACTCTCTCTATAGACCAGGCTGGCTTTGATCAAGGGATCCACTTGCCTCTGCGTCCATGCAGGGATTAAAGGTGCACGTCACCATGCCCCGCTCCTGTCTTAATTTGTAATACATACTTGTTTTGGGTGAATTGCATGTGATAGGTGCTGAGGAGACAAGTGAAGTCTTTCAGGAAAGCAGAATCATTATACTCTTGCTCGGAACAATGACCAGCTACCAAGGCCTTTATTTCTAGGAATTGTGTGATGGCTATTCTTGGTTGTCAACTTGACTACATCTGGAATGAACTAAAACCTAAGTGACTGGGTGAAATGATTGTTATTTATTCATCCATCTATCTATCTATCTATCTATCTATCTATCTATCTATTTATTTATTTATTTATTTATTTATTTATTTATTTATCGGAGCTAAGGACTGAACCCAGGGCCTTGTGCTTGCTAGGCAAGCGCTCTAACCCTGAGCTAAATCCCCAACCCTGGTTGTTATTTATTAAGCAGCACAATGTTATTCATTAAGTGGCGCTGTTTACCATGTGAGAAAAGCCATGAGGTACGACAAAACCCACTATAAGAGTTTATTAAGGGAAGGGAACAGGAAAGATGTGCATAGGCTTATGGAAAGATCATGCAGGAAGAAAAGGGTGGAGGGATGAGTGGGACCCGATTTTATAAATTTCCCCTGCACATGCGCATATGGTAACTATGCCACGCATGCCCATAGATTACACGATCATGCTGCACACAAATGACATGATCACGCAGCGCATGGATCCATAAGGCCCTGGACGACGAGGCGTCTTACCTGCACATGTGTGGTCATGGGGGAGCAGCTAGGAACTCTAACAATGATTAATAAAAAGAAAGGCCAAGTGGGTACCTGTCGGCAGGTATATGCCACTAAGCAAGAGTTAGTGCAAGAGGTTTATTGGGGGAGTGGGGAGGGTGAGGGTGAAGAGTGGGGACATGACAGAGGCAGGCAGACAGACAGACAAGAGGAAGAAGAGAGGCAGGCAGACAGAGAGACAAGAGTTAGAAGAGAGGCAGGAGAGGAGCAAGAGGGGTAAGGGAGGAAAGAAGAACAAAGAGAGGAGTGAGAGACGAGAGAGTGAGCTGTGCTCTGTGGGCACTTTGTTTGTTTGTTTGTTTGCTTGCTTGCTTGTTTGTTTTTCCAGACAGGGTTTCTCTGTAGATTTGGAGCCTGTCTTAGAACTCACTTTGTAGACCAGGCTGGCCTCGAACTCACAGAGATCCACCTGGCTCTGCTTCCTGTGTGCTGGTGTTAAAGACATTCACCACCACCATCTAATTCGGATCTTTGAGGTGGAAAGACCTACCTTTAATCTGGGCCACACCTGCTGCTGGCCGCCTAGATAAAGAACACGGAAGGAGGAAGTGTGTTCTCCCTTTGCTTGCTCTCTCCTTGCTGGAAAGTCCATTTTTACAGTCTTAGAGCCTACTTCTTTGGGATTCTGGCATAAACTGAAGATCATCTGAAACATCTGGCCTCACGGATGGAGCAACTACTGGATTCTTGGACCTTCCATAGGTAGACAGCTGTTGCTGGATCCATTCTAATAAATCCTCTTTTCATACATACATATACAGGGAGAGGGGAGAGGGGAGAGGGGAGGGGAGAGGGGAGGAGAGGGGAGGAGAGGGGAGGAGGGGGAGGAGAGGGGGGAGGGAGGAGAGGGGAGAGGGGAGGAGAGGGGAGAGAGGGGAGAGGGAGGAGAGGGGAGAGGGGAGGAGAGGGGAGGGGGGAGGAGGGGGGAGAGGGGAGGAGAGGGGAGAGGGAGGAGAGGGGAGAGGGGAGGAGAGGGGAGAGGGGAGGAGAGGGGAGGGGGGAGGAAAGGGGAGGAGAGGGGGGAGAGGGGAGGAGAGGGGAGAGGGAGGAGAGGGGAGAGGGGAGGAGAGGGGAGGAGAGGGGAGAGGGGAGAAGGGGGAGTGGAGGAGAGGGGAGAGGGGAGGAGAGGGAGGAGAGGGGAGAGGGGAGAAGGGGGAGGGGAGGAGAGGGGGAGGGGAGGAGAGGGGAGAGGGGATTAATTCCATTGGCAGAGGAAATCTCAGAACAGCCTACTATACACTCTGTCATGTGGTTACTAGTGTTAACTCTGATGAAGATGTACAATGAAAAGGAACAAGCTGAGCAAATAAAATACAAAACATACAGATTGAGAAAAGGGGCACAGGAAGTGGAATGGAGCTAAATCCTGTGTTCAATGAGATAAACAGATTAAAAAATAGAATAAAGGAGGTGGTGACCTCAGGGCAAGATCCCACCCAGACAAATTTCCAACTTGTGAAAAGGAACTAAAGAATAGTTTAGAGCTGGGTGTGGTGGTATATGCCTTTAATCCCGGCATTCAGGAGGCAGAGGCTAGCATACCTCTGAGTTTGAGGCTAGCCTGGTCTACAGAGCAAGTTCCAGAATAGCCAAGCTTAGGGCATATAGGAAACAATCAAAAACAGAAAGTTGGTAAAAATGTAACTGAATGAGGGCCATGTTCCAGCTCCAGCAAGCAGCAGAACTTGGCAGCTTTGGCCACATGGTTCTGGAGTTAAGGATAGAGGAAAAAGGGCTATGGAATTTGCCCCTGAGACTAAGAAAAGCTGCTGAAACCAGGCATGTGTCAGGAATGTCCCTGAATGGAGGCCAAGAGAGGCCCTTGTGTGAAGCCATGAAGTTGAAACCTGGATTGCCTTGGAGACCCGAAGATGTTGGAGATGCCAGAACTGTGGGATACCTGCCAAGGAGAGCTGCTAACAGGGAGTGAAACCAGACCAATAGATAAGTGTGTTGCAGTCAATAGAGCTGAAAGGAGTTGGAGATCTGAAGAGCGTTTTGACATCAGACACAGAGATATAGAGTTTGGAGTTTGCCCAGCTGGTTCTCGGTCTTGCTTTGGTCCAATATTTCCTCACTATGCTCCTGTGAGACCAAAATGAGCTATCTTAGAAATAAGACCAAAATGCTTTCACCCAAAAACTAAGGCCTAAGATTTCTCCTTTTAGGAATAGGCCATTAGTTACTGAAACCAGTCAGTTCAGATTCCAGAAACCAGGAAGTGTAAAAGTACAGAGTCACAAGATAGTCACAAGGAGGTAATGCCTGCCAGACTATGGAGTGTCCTCTCCCTGGTTTCCAGGGTAACTGACCACAGAAATGACCCCACCTGAGGGCAGCCAATGAGAAATGGTGGCGGGCAACCACTCCCTTAGAAGTAATTTCTAGAAGTCCCTAGAAGCAAGCCAATCAGAATTGTACCCATACTAGCACCCCTAAATGATGTAACCTTGTGATTTTTCCCTTTAAAAGCTGAGCTTGCAGATAGGTGGGCACTTCCTCCAGCCTCCACTGCGTTGGATGTATTGGACAAAGTCCCTGCCTAGGCTTGTATATCCAGAATTAAACCTTGCTTTTGCATTCCGGCATGCTCATCTTTGGTGGTCTCTCTGGGGGTCACGATCTGGGCACAACACTCCCTTCCCTACATTTTGGAAAGGTAATGTATATCCTGTGCCATTATATGTTGTAAGTATGTGATTTTTTTTATTTTGATTTTAGAGGGCATTATGGTTAAGAGACTGTACAAATCTCAGAAGAGACATTGAACTTTGGACTTTTAAACATTGTTGAGACTGTTGCTATAGACCATGGGGACTTCTGTAGTTTGACTGAAAGCATTTTTTGCATTATGATATGGCTTCAAACATTTGGAGGCCAAGGAGTGGAATGTGGTGGTTTGAAAGAAAATGGCCCCCAAAAGGAGTGGCACTATTAGGGGGTGTGGCCTTGTTGGAGGAAGTGTGTCACTGTGGAGGTGGGCTTTGAGGTCTCCTGTGCTCAAGCTATTCCCAGTGAGACAGTCTACTTCCTGTTGCCTGCATATCAAGATGCAGCCAGTACCATGTCTGCCTGCATGCCACCATGCTCCCTGTGATGATGATAATGGACTGAATCTCTGAAAAATGTAAGTCACTCCAATTGAATGTTTTTCCTGTATAAAAGTTGTCATGGTCATGGTGTCTCTTCACCAGCAATAGAAACACTAAGACAGGTCACTACAAGTATGCGCTCAAATGATACTGTGTAGGTGGTAGCACCAACACAAAATCTGACAGACATTTTAATTTTTTGTTATGGATACAGGTGTTTTGTCTGCAGGTACACCTGCACACCAGAGGAGGGCAGTGGATCCTACAGGACTACAGTTGAAGAGGATTTTGTGGGTGCTGGGAACTGAACTCAGGGCCTCTGGAAGAGCAGCCAGTGCTCTTAACCACTGAGCCATCTCTCCATTTCCCCTATGTATTCATGTTTTAGGAGATTTACTCTTATTTATATGTGTGTGTGTATCTGCATGAGTGAATGTATACCACATGTTTGGGTGCCACAGAGAGGGCCCCGGACAAAGGTGCTGGACCCCTTAGAGCCCATGGGAGACAGGAACCAAACGCAGGTCCTCTGGAAGCATGACAAGTGTCCTTTACTACTTAGCCACTTCTCTCCCCCGACTAATTGATTTTTGATTAACAAACAATATTGTTTGCATACATGGGATACTATGTGATGCTCCATGCATACATTGTGGGTTGATCCAATCAGAGACACACATCCATGTGGAAAGTTTTATTGGGGGAGGGAAAAGAGAATAGAAGGATGGAGGAGAGAGAGAGAGAGAGAGAGAATGAAAGGAAGGAAGGCAGAGGTACGCACCCTCGTGAAGAGAGAGGGAAGGGGAAGAAGGAGGTGGAATGCACATGCCTGCGAAGCCAGAGTTGGAATTTTCCCATGGAGCTGGGGTTGTAGGTGGCTGGGATGTGGGTGCTCAGAATCAAGCTCAGGTCCTCTTCAGGAACAGCCATCTCAACTGCCGAGCCATCTCTCCAGCCACTAAATTAGACTTTTGAAAAGAACAGTTTGGGCCATGAGCCAAAAAAAAAAAAAAAAAAAGGTACACACTGCTCTTGTAGAGAACTCAAGTTTGATTCTTAGCATCAATGTCTGTAACTCCAGCTCCAGGGGTCTCTCATTGACCTGGAGCTTACTGACGTGGCTGGACTAGCTAGCCAGCTAGCCAGGGGATCCACCTGTGTATTACTTCAGTGCTTGCATTAAAGGTACTGCCTTAGTTAGGGGTTCTGTTGCTGTGAAGAGATACCATGACCACAGTAACTCTTACAAAGTAAAAACATTTAATTGGCGCTGTTTTACAGTTCAGAGGTTTAGTCCATTATTATCATGATGTGGCATGGTGGCATGCAGGCAGACATGGTGCTGGAGAAGTAGCCGAGTACCCTACATCTTGACTTGCAAGCAACAGGAAGTTGTCTGTGTGTGGCTTGAGCATATATGAGACCTCAAAGCCTGTCTCCACAGTGACACGCTTCCTCTTCCAACAAGGTCACATCTACTAAAAGGCCACACCTTCTAATAGGGCCACTCCCTTTGGGGGCCATTTTCTCTCAAACCACACAGGCACCTGTGTGCCTGGCTTTTTACATGGTTGCTGGGGATCTGAACCCAGGTTCTCCTGCTTGCATGAAAGGACTTTATCAACCAAGACATGGCCCCATCGAGAGTACACACACAGGTACACGCACACGTACACACACACCCCACTAAACAAACAGTTTCAAGGACCAAGTGGGCACTGTGAAATTTCACTAGAAAATATAAAAATAATTGCTATCAACAACTGAGTAAGACTCTTTATACATGCTATCTCCTTAGGGATTATTTGTTTCGCCAGAGGAAGTGCCCAAGGTCACAAAGTGCATCAGAGGCAGCTAGTGCCTGAAGCCAGTTTCTCTGACTGCCCGGTTCTTATCTTTCCGTTAGACTGCAGGAGATATCAGGACAGTCCCTTCTAGTGTCCTGAAGTGTCTGAACTAGTCACCAGAACTCTCAGAGTCAAGCACACCACAAAGAGACTTAGCCATCAGCATGGCAGTCCAGGTCTCAGAGAGCGATATCCTGAGAGAGCAACTTCTAAGCCAAGACTTGATTCTGTCCTTAGGCTAGAGAGATGTTATCAACCTCTTTAGACATTTCCTTCCCACTCACCCCACCCCCAGGCATATTTTAACACCACAGAGAGGTCTATATTTGCTTACGGGCAGTGGCCTTTGGGAGGACCAAAAACCATGCCTTTGTAATGTTAAGTATTTTCACTGCCTCTGGGACTCCATCATTCTCACTAAGAATTCATCACCTAGTTGAGAGCAGAGCCCAGGGAAGCCAGCAGAGAGCTAGAGGCCGGGAAGGTAAGGACCAGGGTGGTAGAGAGCTTCAAAGTAGCTGAGACCCTGCTCAAGGCCCCATTTTCCTGAAGATTCACGTGAGAGGAGACAAAGGCAGGCAGAAGGGAAGCAGGAACTGTTGGCATTGTGGCCCACCCCTGGGGGGCCCTCCCTGCATCCTTTAAGAGGAAACCTCCCCCCTCCTTCTTCTTCCCCCCCCTCTCTCTTCTCCACGAGGGTGTGCTCACCTCTGCTTTCCTTCCTCTCCATTCTCTCTCTCTCTCTCTCTCTCTCTCTCTCTCTCTCTCTCTCTCTCTCTCTCTTCCCCCCTCTCTCCATCCTTCTATTCTCTCTCCCCTCCCCCCAATAAAACTTCCCACGTGGATGTCTGTATGGTATGAGTGACTTCACCGCTCCACGCCACCGTGTCTGCATGGCGTGTCTCCCTCACCCACCAGGGTACCTTAGCCCAAGGCCTCCCACGTGCAGTATCTTAGCAGGAACAAGCCGAGTATTATTTTAGTAATTTTGTAGGAAGCTTCAAAACACAAACTTCTTGGGCTGGGGAGATGAGGATCGAGCTCTACAAAGGCATGAGCACTGGAGTTCAGATCCACAGAACCCACATAAAGCCCAATGTGGTAGCACATGTTTGTAATTCCAGCGCTCCTTCAGGAGAGATGGGGCCGACAGGAGAACTCCGGGAAGCTCAGGGGCCAGGTAGCCTGGTGTTCACAGTGGTGAACAGTAAGAGCTATGGCCTCAGAAACGAGGTGGGAAGCAAGGACCAACATCTGATGTCCTGTGATTCCCACATGAGCTGTGACACATGCATCCTCTCCCTACGTGAATACTCATACATCTGAAGTGTATATATATATATATACACACAAAAGGGGGAAAGCCGAACTTCTCTAAATATTGTTTCAGAAACAGTTTTATGACAGTTGGGATTTGTGGATGCACGCTTTAATTCTCAAGGTGAAGCTGAGGTAAGGGACATATTGGCAAGTAGTAGAATGATTTCGAGACTTACCAAGAACCCATTTCAGAGGAGATGGAGTTTTCAGATGGTTTAAAGTTTCACGTCAAGTCTTGCCCTGCCCTGTGGCCTTCTGGGTTCACCTGCAGCGTGGTTGCACAGTGTTGATTCTGAGTGGAAGGAAACAGGCTCATTCACCATGTGCTAGGCAGACTCTGTGCTAAGCGCATAGCACAGTATCAATGGGTTCTATTATCTTTCACAACAGTCTTATCAGGTGTGAATGATCAGGGCTAACAGGTGAGCAAACTCCCTCAGATCACACAGCTAACACCTGGAGTGCCAGGCCTTGAACCCAAATAAGCTGATTTCAGGCCCAGGTGTTTAATCAGCACGCCATACTAATTTGACTAAATTGATTTGGTGGCCTAATAAGGTAGTTTGGAAAGTAAAATAAAATATTCCAGCAGGATGTGGTGGTGCACACCTTTAATCCCAGCACTCAGGAGGCAGAGGCAGGAGGATCTCTATAAATTCAAGGCCAGCCTGGTCTACATAATGAGTTCCAGGGCAGCCAGGACTACATAGAGAGACCCTGTCTCTGTCACTGTGGTGGTCAGTTACAGTGTCCACTGTGGTGCTCAGCTACAGTGGTCACTGTGGTGAAAAGTTTTAGTGTTCAATGAGATGAAAGTCATAGTGGCCATTGTGGTGTCCATGGTGATGGTCAGCCATAGCGATCATTGGGGTGGTCGGTCAGTTGTAGCGTTCACCCTAGGGGTCATTTGTACTGCCCACTGTGAGGGTCAGCCGTAATGGTCACCGTGGTGGCCACTGTGGTGGTCAGTTGCAGTGATCACTATATATGTGTGTATACATCTGCTCCTCTAAACTTGCCTGGGGATATCTCTAACCCAATACCCAGAAACCAGAAATAGAGCTTTAGTATATCCTGTCCAGGCCTATGCTTTGAATCCCTCAGGGGCTACTTCCATGGCCCTCAGCACAAAGTCCAGTTTCATATCAGTCCCTATGAGGCTCTCCAAGGACTCCTCAACCTGGTCCTGATCATGATTCTGCCATTCCCAATCCTTGCTCCATCCACAGATGTGTGTTCACTAAACTTGGCTTTGGCACACACTGCCCCCACTTCCCAGAAGCTTCCATTCTCTTTCTGTCCCTTTCAGGGACAGAAATTAGGCCACCAAATCAATTTAGTCAAATTAGTATGGCATGCTGATTAAACACCTGGGCCTGAAATCAGCGTGTTTGGGTTCAAGGCCTGGCACTCCAGGTGTCAGCTGTGTGATCTGAGGGAGTTTGCTCACCTGTTAGCCCTGATCGTTCACACCTGATAAGACTGTTGTGAAAGATAATAGAACCCATTGATACTGTGCGATGCGCTTAGCACAGAGTCTGCCTAGCCTCTTCATCTTTGCTCAGCTATCACTTCCTGTGTGCGTCCTCACCGGCCTCCCAAATCTAGATACAATAGAAGTAATGACGTCACAGGACATTGTGCCAGTCAGTGCCCCTCGGTACATTCTTCCAGGAAAGGGCATTGAGTTGATCGGGGCTGAGACGGGAAACCGCACGGTGAGCGTTCTGAAACTGCCGTCACATGACAGCCAGGCTGAGTGAATGGCCCATGAAATGGCCACGTGACCCTGCTAGGTCAGGTGGTGACAGACGGGGAAATGGGCTCAGAGAAATGAAGCAACTTGCTCAAGGTCCCTCAGACGGTAAGTGATAGACTGTAGTGTTTGACTCTAAATCTGTGCAAATTCAGAGCTCAACCCTTCAATCTCCGCTAAGGGTTGTAATAACTGTTTTTGAGACAGAATAGAAATGATTTCGTTTGGGCCCACCAGCACCAATCGGACTAAGAGCTGAGTCTTTGTTCTCCTAGCTGATCATCCCAGCCTCTAGGCTTTGGGCCCAGAAGCAGAACCCCCCACCTCCACACCACCACCCATTGCAGCACCCAAGCCAGCGGGCAGGTTTCCTGCAGGCAGGCCAGACGACCACCATCCCCACCTCAGCCTGCAAACCCACCTGTAGCAGGAATCTTAAAAAGTTCTTATTAATAAAATCAAACCTGAGGCCAGTTATTGGGGTGAAATGCTGGAAGGTCAGAGAGACAGAACAAGCCACAGCTAACCTCACCTGGCCAACTTCTCAGCTGGTCTTGTTTCTTCAGACTGGAAGCTTCTGTGTCCTCATCCCAATGGCTGTCAGCTGAACTGCTGCTCAAAAGCCTGAAGCTTAACCAGCTAAAAGCTTCTAGTTTCTGGTCCTCACACCTTATATACCTATTCCTTTCTACCACCACTCCCTGGGATTAAAGGCTTGCTTTCTGGGATTAAAGGCATGAGTCACCATGCTTGGCTATATCCTTGAACAGATGGATTTCTGCCTCAGGAATGCTAGGATTAAAGGCATGTGCTAGCACTGCCTATCCTCTATGTTTAATATTGTGGCTGTTCTGTCTATAACCCCAGATAAGTTTATTAGGGTGCACAATATTTTGGGGAACACAATATCACCACATCCACCCACTCACCCTCCGAGACTGCAGCTTCTCCCTGAGACAGAGCCCACCAACACTGATTGGACTAAGAGGACTAAGAGCTCCCATTGGACCAACAGTGTCAATTGGACCAAGAAAGGCCCCCTCAGATACAGACACTGTTTGCACCGAGTGGAGGAAGAGATGGGTAGACACCAGTGCAAAAATACAGTCAGCAACATAAAGACCAGTATGGCACCACCAGAACCTAATGGTTCTACATCAGCAAGACCTGAACATCCCAATGCAGAAGAAGCAGAAGAAATCGACCTTAAAAATTACTTTAAGAAGATGATAGAGGCCAACAGAATGCAAAAGATGAAAGAGAGAATCTCTGGCATTGAAGATATGATAGAGGAAATAGATTCATCAGTCAAAGAAAACATTAAAGCCAACAAAATCATAATACAAAACATCCAGGAAATCTGGGACATCATTGAAAAGACCAAACCTAAGAATAATAGGGATAGAAGAAGGAGAAGAATACCAGCTTAAAGGCACAGAAAATGTATTCAACAAAATCATAGAAGAAAACTTTCCCAACCTGAAGAAGGATATGCATATTAAAATACAAGACGCTTACAGAACACCAAAGAGACTGGATCCAAGAAAAAAGTCCCCTTGCCACATAATCAAACCACTAAACATAGAGAATAAAGAAAAATATTAAGAGCTGCAAAGGAAAAAGGCCAAATAACATATGAAGGCAAACCCATAAGAATAACGCCTGACTTCTCAATGGAGGCTCTAATGGCCAGAAGGTCCTGGACAGATGTTATGCAGACACTAAGAGACCACGGATGCCAACCCAGACTATTATACCCAGCAAAACTCTCAAGCACCATAGACAGAGTAAACAAATATTCCAAGATAAAACCAGACTTAAAACAATACTATCACAAATCCAGCCTACAGAAGGCACTAGAAGGAAAAATCCAACCTAAGGAAGCTAGATGCAACCCATGAAAACACAGGCAATAGATAATCTGACATCAATAAATGTGGTGGTATTGTGTTCCCCAAAATATTGTGTACTCTAATAAATTTATCTGGGGTCAAGAACAGACAGCACTAGATACAAGGCTAGGAAATGGTGGCACTCACACCTTTAATCTAGCATTCCAGAGATAGAAATCCCTGGATCTCTGTGAGTTAAGGCCACATTGGAAATAGCAAGCATAGTGAACACCTTTAATCCCAGAAAGTCACCTTTAATCCAGGAGAGTGGTAGAAAGCAGAAAGATATATAAGGCTGAGACTAGAAATAAAAGCATTGCTGGTTAAGCATGTGCGTTAAGCTTCAGGCTTTCCAGCAGCAGTTCAGCTGAGAGCCATTGGATGAGGGACACAGAAGGCCTCCAGTCTGAGAGACAAGACAGCTGAGGATCCGGCGAGGTGAGATAGCTGTGAGCTGTTCTGTCTCTCTGATCTACAGCATGGACCCCAATAATCGCCTCGGGTTGACTTTATTAATAAGAACTTTTAAGGTTCATGCTACAAATAAATACCAAAGAAGAGGAACACAAAACATTACCACCAAAAAATAACAGGAATTAACAATCACTGTTCATTAATATCCCTTAATATCAATGGACTCAATTCACCTATAAAAAGACATAGGCTAACAGAATGGATACAAAAACAGAATCCATCCTTCTGCTGCATATAAGAAACACATCTCAACTTCAAAGACAGATACTACCTCAGAGTAAAGGGCTCGGAAAAGTCTTTCCAGTCAAATGGACTTAAGAAGCAAGCTGGTGTAGCTATCCTAATATCTAACAAAATAGACCTCAAACTAAAATCAATCAAAAGAGATCAGGAAGGACATTACATATTCATCACAGGAAAAATCCACCAAGATGAAGTCTCAATTCTGAACATTTATGCCCCAAATACAAGGGTACCTACATTTGTAAAAGAAACATTACTAGAGCTTAAACCGCACATCAAACCCCTAACGCTAGTAGTGGGAGACTTCAACACCCCACCCTCACCAATGGGCAGATCTGTCAAATCAAAACTTAACAGAGAAATAAGGGGCTTAACTGATGTTATGACTCAAATGGACTTAATTGATATCTACAGGACATTCTACCCTAACACAAAAGAATATACATTCTTCTCAGCACCCCATGGAACCTTCTCTAAAATCAACCACATACTCAGTCACAAAGCAAATCTCAACAGATACAAATAAGTTTGAATAACTTCCTGTATTCTATGAGACCACCATGGCTTAAAGCTAGTTTTCAACCATAATAAAAATTACAGAAAAACTACAATCTCATGGAAACTGAATAATACTCAACTAAATCATCACTGGGTCAAGGAAGGAAGGAAGGAAGGAAGGAGGGAAGAAGGAAGGAAGGAAGGAAGGAAGGAAGGAAGGAAGGAAGGAAGAAGGAATTAAAGACTTCCTAGAATTAAATGAAAAGGAATGTACAACATACCCAAACTTATGGGACACTATGAGAGCAGTGCTAAGAGGGAAATTCATAGCCCTAAATGCCTATATAAAGAAGTTGGAGAAATCTCACTAGTGACTTAACAGCGCACCTGAAAGTTCTAGAATAAAAAGAAGCAAACTCACCCAGGAACAGTAGACACAGGAAATAATCAAATTGAGGGCTGAAATCAGAGAAAATACAACAATAAATAATCAAAGAGAACAATACAAAGAATCAATGAAACAAAGAGTTGGTTCTTTGAGAAAATCAACAAAATAAACAAGCCCTTAGCCAAAACTAACCAAAAGGCAGAGAAAGAGAGAGAGAGCATTCAAATTAACAAAATCAGAAATGAAAAGGGAGACATAACAATAGACAACAAGGAAATCCAGAGAATCATCAGGTCATACTTCAAAAACCTGTACTCCACAAAATTGGAAAATCTAAAAGAAAGAGATAATTTTCTGGATATGGTACCACATACCAAAGTTAAATCAAGACCAGATAAACAATTTAAATAGACTAATAACCATTAAGGAAATAGAAACAGTCATTAAAAGCCTCCTAACCAAAAAAAGCCCAGGACCAGATGGCTTCAGCACAGAATTCTACCAGATTTTCAAAGAAGAGCTAATATCAATACTATTCAAGTTGTTCCACACAATAGAAACAGAAGGAACATTACCAAACTCTTTTTATGAGGCTACAGTTACCCTGATACCCAAACCACATGTAGATGCAACAAAGAAAGACATTTACTGACCAATCTCCCTCATGAACATTGATGCAAAAATACTCAATAAAATACTGGCAAACTGAATCCAGGAACACGTCAAAAAAAATTATCCACCATGACCAAGTAGGCTTCATCCCAGAGATGCAAGGATGGTTCAACATACGACAATCTGTTAATGTAATACACCATGTAAACAAACTGAAAGAAAAAAACCACATGATTGTCTCATTAGATCCTGGAAAAGCCTTTGACAAAATCCAACACCCCTTCATGATAAAGGTCTTGGAGAGAACAGGAATACAAGGAATGTACCTAAACATAAAAAAGGCAATTTACAGCAAGCCAACAGAAAATTAAATGGAGAGAAACTCAAAGCGATTCACTAAAATCAGGAACAAGACAAGGCTGTCTACTCTCCTCATATCTATTCAATATAGTACTCAAAGTTCCAGCTAGAGCAATAAGACAACAAAAGGAGATCAAAAGGATACAATTTGGAAAGGAAGAAGTCAAACTTTCCCTATTTGCAGACGATATGATAGTGTACATAAGTAACCCAAAAACTCTACCAGGAAACTCCTACAGCTGATAAACAACTATGTTGCAGGATACAAGATTAACTCAAAAAAATCAGTAGCCATCCTATATACAAATGATAAAGCAGGCTGAGAAAGAATCAAAGAAACATCACACTTTACAATAGCCACAAATAATATAAAATACCTTGGGTAACTCTAACTAAGCAAGTGAAAGACCTGTATGACAAGAACTTTAAGTCTATGAAGAAAAAATTGAAGAAGATATCAGAAAATGGTAAGAATCTCCATGCTCATGGATAGGTAGGATTAACATAATAAAAATGGCAATCTTGCCGGGCAGTGGTGGCGCATGCCTTTAATCCCAACACTCAGGAGGCAGAGCAAGGCGGATTTCTGTGAGTTCGAGGCCAACTTGGGCTACCAAGTGAGTTCCAGGAAAGGCACAAAGCTACACAGAGAAACCCTGTCTCGAAAAAAAATAAAAAATAAATAAATAAATAAAAATGGCAATCTTACCAAAAGCAATCTATGGATTCAATGCAATCCCCATCAAATTCCCAAAACAATTATTCACAGACCTGGAAAGAATAATACTCATCTTCATATGGGGAAAAAAGACTAGAACAATTCTGTACAATAAAGCAACCTCTGGAGGCATCACCATCCCAGACCTCAAGCTCTACTATAGAGATATAGTAATAAAAACAGCTTGGTATTGGCATAAAAACCAACACGTGGACCAATGGAATCGAACTGAAGATCCTGACATTAATTCACACACTTATGAATACCTGATTTTTAACAAAGAAGCCAAAACTGTACAATGGAAAAAAGAAAACATCTTCAACAAACGGTGCTGGCATAACTGGATGTCAACATATAGAAGACTGCAAATAGATCCATATCTATCTCCATGCACAAAACTCAAGTCCAAGTGGATCAAAGACCTCAACATAATCCAGTTACACTGAACTTGATAGAAGAGAAAACAGGAAGTAGTCTTGAACACTTTGCACAGGAGATCACTTCTTAAATACAACACCGGTAGCACAGACACTAAGAGCAAAAATTAATAAATGGGACCTCCTGAAACTGAGAAGCTTTTGTAAGGCAAAGGCACAGTCAATAAAACAAAACAACAGCCTACAGAATGGAAAAAGATCTTCACCAACCCCATATCTGACAGAGGATGATTCCAAATATATAAGACTCAAGAAACTAAACATCAAAATACTGAACAACCAATTTAAAAAATGGGCTACAGAGCTAAACAGAGAATCTCACAGAAGAATATCAAATGGCCAAAAGACATTAAGGAATTGCTCAACATCCTTAGTCATCAGGAAATGCAATCAAATGACACTGAGACACCATCTTACACCTGTCAGAATGGCTAAGATCAAAAAAACTGATGACAGCTTTTGTTGGAGAGGATGTGGAGCAAGGGGAACACTCCTCCACTGTTGGTGGGAAATGTAAACTTGTACAACCACTTTGGAAATCAGTATGGCGGTTTCTCAGAAAATTGGAGTCAATCTACCTAGGACCCAGCATTACACTCTCGGGCATATACCCAAGGAATGCTCATCATACACAAGGACACATGCTAACTATGTTCATAGCAGCATTGTCGTAATAGCCAGAACCTGGAAACAACCTAGATGCCTTCAACTGAAGAATGGATAAAGAAAATGTGGCACATATACACAATTGAATACTACTCAACAGTAAAAAAAATGACATCATGGAATTTGCAGGTAAATGGATGAAACTAGAAAATATCATCCTGAGTGAGGTAACCAGACTCAGAAGTTCAACACTCATATGTACTCACTCATAAGTGGATACTAGATGAGAGGCAAAGGATAACCAGACTACAATTCACAGCCCAGAGGGGCTAACTAAGAAGGAGAACCCCAAAAGTGATGCATGGATCACCCTGGAAGGGAAAATGGATGAGATGCCATGAGTAGACTAGGGGCAAGGAGGACAATGGAGGTAAGGGATAGGGGATGAGAAATAAGGAATGGGATGGTCGAGCTGGGACAAGGATGGAATAGAAGAGCAACGAAAGAGACACCATGATAGAGGGAGACGTCATGGGGATAGGGAGAAACTGGGTGCTAGGGAAGTTCCCAGAAATCCACAATGATGACCCAACCTTAGACTACTAGCTATGGCAGAGAGGGTGCCTGAACTAGCCTGCCCCAGTAATTAGATTAATGAATACCCTAACTGTCATCATAGAGCCTTTATCCAGTAAATGATGGAAGCAGATGATCCATCACCAGGCCGAGCTCCAGAAGTCAGTTGAAGAGAAAGAAGAGGGATTCTACGATCAAGGAGCATCAAGATCATGATGGGGAAATGTACAGGACAATCAAACCAAACTAGTGGGAGCTCATGAACTATAGACCAATAGCTGTGGAGCCTCCATGGGACTGGACTAGGCCCTCTACTTTGGCGAGACAGTTATGTAGCTTGACCTGCTTAAGGGGTCCCCTTGCAGTGGGATCAGGATTCATCCCTAATATATGAATAGGCTTTTTGGAGCCACTGCCTATGGTGGGACAGCTTACACAGCCTTGGTGCAGGGAGAGGGGCTTGGACCTGCCTCAACTGAGTGTATCAGGCTCTACTGACTCCCCATGGGGGAGGCCTTGCCTTGGAGGAGGTGAGAATGGGATGGGGGGGGAGGGGAGGAGATCTGTGGTTGGTATGTAAAATGAATAGAAAATTGAAAAAGTAAAAAAATAAATGATTTAGTTTGGAGAACAGATGAACTGAAGGATATCCTTTGGAAAGTAACAGGCTCAAGAGAAGAAAGTTCTAGACAGTGAAGGAGCTTCAGGATGGAAAAGGCCAAAGGACCATCGTGCAAGTGCCCTTAGCCCAGTGTCTGCCACAGAGAAGCGGGTATGTAGACACTTCCCAGGACAGAGCTGGGACACTGAAAAAACCCATAGGAGATGTTGGAGGGAAAGGGATGTTTCATCTCTTCCTCCTGGAGGACAGAGGCCACCTGGAAGGGAAGCATGGCAGTTGATGGTTGTGGTTTGAATAAGAATGGCCTCATAGGCTCAGAATTCAAATATCTGTAATCAGGAAATGGCACTCCTTGAGAAGGATTAGGAGGTGTGGCCTTATTGGAGGAAATGTGCCACTGGGGTGGGCTTTGAAGTTTTAAAAGCCCGTTCCCAGCCCAGTGTTGCCCTCGCTCCCTGCTGCCTGCAGATCTAGGATGGAGAACTCACAGCTACTTCTCCAGCACATCTCTGCCTATGGGCCACCATGCTCCCCCCACGTGAATAGATGAAACCTCTGCAACTGTAATCAAACCCCAGTTGTGGTGGTTTGAATGAGAATGGCCCCATAGACTCCTAGATTTAAATGTCTGATCACCAGGGAGTGGCACTATTTTAAAGGATTAAGAGGTGTGGCCTTGTTGGAAGAAGTGCATCACTGGGGGTAGGCTTTGAGGTTTCAAATGCCCAGGCCAAGCCCAGAGTTTTTTCTCTCTCTCAGCCAGCAGATCAGGATGTAGCTCTCAGCTACTGCTCCAGCACTATTTCTGCCTGGTGCCACCATGCTCCCCAGTGTGGCTCTGAAATTGTAACGAGCCCCAAATAAATGCTTTCTTTTATAAGAGTTGCCATAGTCATGGCGTCTCTTCACACAATAGGACAATGACCAGGAAAGTGGTTCAGGCTGCCACTTGGTCCAGATGCATACAAACACCACATGCCGAGCACTGCTTGCTGTATGAGGCAAGCGGCATTTGCTATACAACTCTTGAAGGAAGGCATTAACTGAATGCAGCATCCACTCCCTCACCTACCAGCCAAACAGCCTCTGTGCGCTCCAGCTTTCTCAATTTGCAGGCTCTTTGACGCTACCTTTGCACATTCTGTACAGTGATCTTTCCACTTCCTTCTCTGAACCCAGACACCAAAGCTCCCAGCCGGTGTCCCACAGAGACTTTATCAGCTGCTGTGTGGAGCAGGCTTTCCCACAGGGCACTGCCACACCACTGAACCCCAACTCTTTTCTCGGGATCACTTTGCAACCTGAATCATTTTTTCCTGCCTGTAAAAAAAAAACATGGAAAATCCACCGAAAAGAAAGGGGGAAGGACCCTTCACTCTTAACAAAACTTCCACCTGCCAGCACAAAACCGTGGTTACTGGTCCAGTGTCAGTAACTGAACCTGAAAACTGGAAGAATTTGAGAGAAGCTCCCTTTGTTAACCCCCTTTCTACCAGCTGGGCCTCTTCCATTGACTCAGTGATAATTCCTTCTCAATGAAATCTCTTAAGTTAAAAAGCCACAGAAGTTGCATATTACTATGTACACAAAATCCCCAGCATCCACTTGCCTCACACAGATGAATACTGCCTGCAATGTACAAACAGTTCACACATGCACGCACACCTCTCACAGGCAGATGCCATAGGACAGTGGCTACTCACACAGACAGACCATCCACGAGGAACACGATGTACACCACAAGCTACCTCAGGGTGGTCTTGACATAGAGTTCTCTGTTCTCGGCTGTATTCTCAGTCAGGGTTGTTCCCCAGAGTCTTGCGGGCATGGAAAGGTGCCCAGAGTCCCCGACAGCACCTCTTTCCAGTTATCCATTTCCTACCTGTCCTAGACTCAACCCATCTCCACTCAGCCCTTCCCTGCCCATCCTATGACCCCTCAGACCTGGTTACTCCACCCACACCCCTGCTTGCCCTCCTTCAAAGTCCCTGTGGGAGACAGGGTGAGGATGCTGGACCAGACAGGATGAGGATGCTGGACTGGAGTGAAGCCGTGAAAGCGGTGGGCATCTGTTTCAGGTAGGACCTCCTCACCTCAGTCCTCCATGCAGCATACCCCCACAACCTCTGGATCTCCAAGTGATGACTGTGCCAAGTGACCTTTCTGGTAGACCTGGAGCCTGGTCTCTGTGTCCTGGGGCAAGCAACTCTGACACAGGCAAATCAGAGATGCCAAAATTTCAATTTCACTTCCTCCTCTGATCACCTGCCCTGCACAAAGCTGTTCAAGCCCCTCAGACTCTAATACCTCAGGAGAGCCCTCCTCTAGCTTGAAACCTATGGTGCAAAGACAGGTGTGGAGACAGCAGCTGGACACCAGTGTTCTCTGTGTCTTCTCCTGGCATCTGTCTTCAGGCTTCTTGGCTTGAGGCTGGGGGAGTGCCCCACTGGAGACAGTGCAGATCCTCAGGGTCCCATTCAAGGAACTGGGGCTGCTGTAGGCAAGGTCATCCCAGGCTCTGCTCCCCAGTGTTTACAGTTCCTGCCCCTTGGGACTTTCCACGGCATCCATGGGAACAGATGTTCCCACTCTTCAGGTAGAAACAGGGACAAAGGCCCAGCGTGGCATGTCCAAAAGAGAGCCAAGGGAATGGCAGCTGGAAGCAGTTCTGCCTCGGGTCTGGTGGGGACGCTGAGATCCCCTGGTGGACAGAACGGTGATGACGGGTAGGGGGGCACTAATCCTCTCCCTCTCTCTCTGTCCCCCCCCCCCCCCCTCTGTCCCCTCTCTCTGCAGGGCCCAGGACACATGAGCGGTGAGGAACTGAGTCAGGAGTTACAGAGAGCTGAGAGTGCTGTGTAGACAGACTAGAAGGGGGAGCAGAAGACAGAAGTCAGTGCTGGGGTCAGATGGATTGGGGGTGCGATGCCTAGATACCCTACTATAGAGACAATCAAAGGCAGTGAGGGGCTGGGGAGAGGGGTGCTGTGGAACATCACTGTGGGTCTAAGCTGGCATCCACTACAAGCTCTTGAACGTGCCCACACGAACTGAGATGGGGACCAAGGCTGAGGGCGGGCCGTAAGAAGTGTTCCTCCCCCACCAGCTCAGCAATGGTCTCCCAGGCCCTTCTGTGTGTCCCCTTGAGCTGTGCCCTAGTGAGTAGAGAAAAAGACTTCTCTCTCAACCTGCCCTGATGACTGGAGGTAGACAGGAGCAGAAGTCAACCCTGTCTCAGATTTGAAGGGATAGGTGTCTGCCTCCATCAAAACCTCCAGCCTAAGTGTTCCTATAAAGAGATGCCGGACAACCAGCCCAGCCCCTTGATGAACTAATGTGCCCAGTTCTAGGAAAAAGTGTGTCATACCCCTGAATCTATCACATGAATTTCCTGTCCAAGGCCCAGACACTGGAAAGGGGTGACTCCCTCCATTGTCTGCATCTGGGGATGGTCTGACCCTCCTTAGAAGGACAAGTGTCCATATCTCCACTCTACCAGCCAGTGAGATGGCTGAGGCGCCCGCTTTCCTTGGAGAAAAGGGTGAGGAGCTGAGCCAGGGAGGAGCATCCTGTGTTGGATCAGCTGAGCAAGGAGGGAGCAAGCTGCTGGCTCTCAGCCAAGAGCCTTTTGAACAATTGCACAAGGACTCCAGACTTATAGAACTGGACCCTGGGACAGGGTCAGGAACAGGATGGCAACAGTGTGGTCCCTGAGAGGCAGAGAGAGGAGCATGAGATGGTTTCCCGCTCCCTTGGGCATTTCTGAAATCTGGAGGAGGCCTGTGATCAACAGAGGTCTGAATGGACTTGAGGACGTTCCTCATGTGACAAGTCTCCCCATTCTGGGAGCTCCAGACTATGACTGATGCTTTATTCATAGTCACCTACCTGACACCCATTGATTGTTTTTCCCTGCTCAGTGCTGAGACCTTGTGTGTGTGTGGATCAGACCACCACTGCCCTATGGGGCAGGCTAGGCATCATGGGTTGAGAAATCTCAGAAGGCATTCTCATTCCTCTGCTGTTCAAACTTACTCAAGAAGTCACAAATGTGGTAATCAAGAGGAATCTCATGGTTTTGCCCGGTAATTCTCCAAGCTCTCAAGCTTCCGAGCACACTTTAATTTTCCTGTTAAAAGGGCAAACAGGTCAAAACGGCAGGCTGTTGCCAAACAAGGCTGGATGCTGTTCAAACACACATTATATTATATTATAGTCAACAAACTGGGGTTAGAGTGAGGTTATACAATACACAAGACTGAAGATGTGAAAAAAGCCATAAAAAGGCTTCCAAAGAACCTCTATAATGACGGGAGTTTTCACATTAAGAGACCCTGGACCTGACCATCAGGCATCAGCTCTTGCCTAAGGAACAGTAGATGAGATATGAGGAGATAAACCCTACCTTGAACCATATCTGAAGATGTTATTCAGGAAAGAAAAGCGAGAGACCAATGGATGCAGAAGTGATCCTGTAGATCATAATTTAAGAATGATTTGCGGGGCTGGAGAGATGGCTCAGTGGTTAAGAGCACTGGCTGCTCTTCCAGAGGTCCCAAATTCAATCCCCAGCAACCACATGGTGGCTTACAGTCATCTGTAATGAGATCTGGTGCCCTCTTCTGGCCTGCAGGCATACACACCAGCAGGATACTGTATGTATAATAAATAAATAAATAAATAAATAAATAAATAAATAAATAAATAAATAGAATGATTTGCTCTGCAGCTGTCTCACCCTAAATAAATGTCTATTTATCTAAATTATAAATTATTTAAATTACTAAATGTCATAAGGGGAGACAAATAATATAGATGGTGGGAGTGAGGAGCCTCAGACTCAGGCTGCCTCTTGACCAGCTAAGCAAGATAAAGCTCAGATACAGTTCATGCCAGCCTCAAGCCCACAGCAGTCCCCCTGCCTCAGTTTCCTAAGTTCCAGGATTATAGGTATGCAACACATGCCTGGCTAAGAGACCCATTTTCTGCCCTACGGCGAAAGTTGTGAAAACATGGGTTTTCCTGAGATTCAGAAATAGTTTTCTGCCGATAAGCAGAGAAGAACAGACTAAGTTCTAAGACCAATGCGAGGGATCCTTACAGCTGTGCCAAAAGGCTGGCTTGAGGCAACCAGGAACCCTCATGGTTACAGGAGCATGAGTGGAACTGAGCCTGGATGCCAGCATCAGATCTTTCCCCCCAGGTCCGCATCCAACCTCATTTCCATTCCCAAACTGGGTTATCTCCTTAGAACCTGGAAAAGAGACAGACGTTCATGAAAGAGCAAACAAGCTGGCGGACCCACGCGGTGATCCAGTTTCTGACTGAGACCTGAGAAGCAGTGTTGTTTTTATCTCTTCATCGCTTTGACCTTCCAATCCCGGATCTAGGACTCTGTCAGCGTGGTTGGCAACAGCTTCTTTTGAGGTGATAAATTACAACAACAACAACAACAAAAAGGTTAAGTAAAGTATGATCTAGTTTCAAAACGAGTGATTATGGAGACCTGTTAACATGTATTGGACTGATATTCTGTCACCACCTATTGTATTGCTACATAGACTACAGTGTAGCACAGTCCAAATTTTATGTGTATTTTATACTAACAGAATAAAATGGATTTTAAAATAGCAGTGGCCATTTCTAGGCAATATAAGTCCATGCTTTTCAGTTTGGTCCATTTTTCTTCCCCTGCAACATTTGATATTTTCATGTTTGGAAAACAATTAGCTATGACAGGGAGCTGTCTTTCTGAGACTTGAGACTTTCATTTGATCCCCTCTGCAGCTCAGCAGGCCACCATGGAGTTAGTTTCTTACCGTGGAAGTCCTCCATGCAGTGGGGACGTTGTGTTAATGGCTTCCTCCTTGCAGGTTCCAGCTGGAGAGGGAGGACTATGGAGAGACGTGAGCTGAGTGTGACAAGGGACATGTGGAAAAGGACAGCAGCTCACAGGGGTTCAGAGGAAAGGACTGTTAATCCCACAGGTCGAGAAGAAGACCAGTACCACAGTTTAAAGCCAAATTTGAAGCAAGCTTTAATTAGATACTGGCCAGGTTGATGGACTTTCTGGCCAAGTCCATAACCAGGTTCCTAGAAATGGCCACTCGTCATACGGTGCAGAGGCTTAACCCCACAAGGCCACCGTATCTCCCATCAGGTCCAATCAGGGGCAAGTGTATATCCTTACATTTTTCCTGCCTACACACACCTCTCCCACCCCTCACCCCTTGCCTCCTACATCCAACCAGGGGTGAGCATACACCCTGATGTATTTCCTGCCCACATACCTCCTGCCCACATGTGACCTCACACATCTGGTGCAGGTAAAGATGGCTCAGACAAACATGTTTGGGGCAGTGAAAACATAAATAGTCTCCAGCATTTAACTCTGGTTCTCACAGAACCAAGAACTGGAAGGTCATGAAGGGAAGCTGGAGGGAATGGCTTGAGATGAGCTTTTTAGGTAAAGAAAGAAAGAGAGAGAGAGAGAGAGAGAGAAGAGAGAGAGAGAGGGAGGGAGGGAAGGAGGGAGGGAGGGAGGGAGGGAGGGAGGGAGGGAGGGAGGGAAGGGAAGGAGGGAGGGAGGGAGGGAGGGAGGGAGAAAGAGCCAGCAAGCATGACAGCTACTCTGTACTTAGCACCCAGAGGCCAAGTACCTTGGAGCATATTGTCTTATTTAACTCTCATATTATCTTGTGTATATGTGCTTTCACAGGGATTCTGGGAGCCGAACTCAGGCCTTCAGGCTAGCCCAGCAAGTGCCTTGTACACTGAGCCGTCTCTCAAGCTCAACTCTCACGTTCACAATGTCTAAGGGGGTCTATTTTCATTATCAGACAAAGAAACTGAGGTTCCGGGCGATAACTTCCCGTGGAATGAAGCTTCAGAACCAGGATTGTGATACAAAGAAAAAAAAAAAAAAATCCGATCGATTCACACAGAAGACCATAATGGTGCTTTTCCTGGCACGACCACCAGGTGGCAGCAGGACCCTGGCCCCATCTGTCCCCATAGGTCTCTCCTCCAAAGGGGTCCTAACTGGCCCATCTCTCTCCCCAGCTCCTTCCTGCTACCTCCCCCTTTCCTCTGGGTAGCTGAAGGCTCATGTCTGGCTCTGTCAACAAATCCTAAGCCCCAGGGACTGGTCATTCTAGGGGTCTGGTTGCCCTCTGTATGTAGCTGGGCCCTCTGAGAAGCAGACTACATGTGGGGCTTTCTATGAAGAGGTGGGGCTGAGTTCATGGGGCCAGCAGTTCTAATGTTCACACCTGTCCCTGAGTGAGGGCTCTGCAGGGTGGGGGGAGGTGGTGAGTTACTATGGTATGGCCTATAAAAGAGGGGGCTGGTAGAACCTTCAGGGAGTCAAAATAGGCCATTGGAGGAGCCCTGGGCCTCCCGGGACTGGGCTTGCCCCATCCTTGATTGGCTCCTCTGTTTCTGGGCCAAGAGCTATCAAGGAGAGTGTGGCCTCAAGTAAACATTCTTGGTCAGTGGCTCTCCCTGTAATTGGAGGTCTGTGATCCAGATCTTCTCCGTGTAGCCTCCAGGCTCCCCGGCAGCCTCAGCTCTTGGGAACGTCCACCAAGTGCTATGCCTGCTCCCCACCTCTGAGGAGACAATTCAACTCTTATCTCCCATTTCCTGAGCTGACTCCACTGCTTCTGGTCAGCTCCTTCCCAGCAGTCGGAGGATAGGCTCCTCCCACCCCTCCCTGACCGGGACCCTGTTGCTGGACATCCAGGCATGCTCACCAAGTCAGTCTTGGCTCCCCCCGCAGCTGTCTCCTGACCCCTTGGTTACAGTCCTTAACTGTGAACACCTGTTAGCTTCAGCCCCTCCACTCAGGTCCAGGCACCAGCCTCCTCCTTGGCAAGGGGCTGGTTTACCTGCATCGGGTCCCATGCCCTTTGTGGACACTGGCTTCTCAGGTCACTCACTCTACCTTGTATCAGAGTCAACAATGAGATCACTGCCCTGAGCAAGACCAAGTAGAAGACAGACAGCTTTGCCAGGTGACCCAGTGGGTGAGGTAACTATCGAGCATCAGAAAGAATATGCTGGCACCTGTCTGTTGGAAGAAGTTTGTAAAGAGAATGTTGAATGGGAAAGAGAATGATGAATCCCTGGATTGCCTCTCTGGGCTTCTGTGGGTGCTCTTCAGGGTGGAAGCATTGTGGTGAAGCTGAGCCTCCCCGACCCCCACCCCCCCAGTATGGACTGCTCCCCAGCCGCTGGTTCTTACTGAAAGCAGTACCTCCAGGCTGTTAGGTTAGCAGCCTAACAGGCCACCTGCAGTTTCTCTCTAGCCTCGGAACTATGGTCAGCCCCGCCCCACCCCACCCCTGCCCGCCCGGAGAGCCTGTCTATGAATCTCTAAGCCGCTAACAGCCACTCCCCGGGTGCCTATCATTCTCACTTTCTCAAGGAAGCTTACAGATCTTAGGCTGCCATTCTCCAGGACATCAGAGAGCTTCAGAGAGTGTCACATCCCCCACCGTATGATGGGTACACATTAAGTCAATGACACCCTTTCTCCCCACATCCTGGAAGTTACACATTCCTACACAGGAATTCCCTCCTCATCTCCTAATGCCCAGGGACTGGGGACAGCCTGGCTGCTCCGAGCTGTAGGCTACTCATCAACCACACGATATGATGCCTCCCCTCCCCCTCCTGTGACCTATAGAAAGGGACACATTCTGCGCCACACAAGCCTGAACTCTCAACATAGCCCTTTGATATACTCTCTGTCTACCTGTGGCCTTGGGGCCTGAACTCACACTGGAGCCTCCACCGTGCTGCTGTCTGTCTGTCTGTCTGTGGCGTCAGTAACTCTCCTCATGAATCTCTTACCCCAAAGGACAGTTTGCCTCAGTGTCTCCCTTGAACTCCAAACTCAAAACCTTTCACTGCTTTAACAGAAACCAGAGACTGCAAGAGCCTGTCTGGGGCAAACAACATCGCAAATCCAGAGTCCCCTGGGAAGAGAGCAGGAAGTAATCCAGGGGTTGGAAAGGGGATCTAGCCAGACCCTGGTGGGTAACAGCCTGGCAGGCCTGGAAGTCCATCGGGGTTACATTCCCCATCCCCTTGTGCCTCGGATTCCAAAGACAAAGCTGAGGGCGGGGTGGGGTTTCCCTTTCCTCATCTTGGGCAAGGAGAGAGAAGGAAGCAAACGGTTGGAAAGAAGAGTGGAAGACACCTGTAGTTAGCCTGAGGGGGGCTTTCAGACTGCCCTTTACTTGGGATCTGGACAAGGGTGTCTGCCTGGAGTGCATCCACAGGACCAAGAGAAGCAGGGCCTGGTGATTATTTTCAACTGTACTTAGCAAGTCTGTTCTGTGGTTGGAAAGAACCATGTATCGAGCAAAATGTGCCAAGTCCCTGCATACGTTATCAGATTTAGGTTCTTCCTGCCCCACCATCCCCAGCCCCTGTGACTTTTCTGAGGCTTAAAAACATGTAGGTAATTGTTACCAGATTCCCAGAGCTCCTAGCACAGTCCACAACTTTAAGATGCTGCTCCATCGCTCCACCTCAAGCCTGTTTTCTTGCCCTGTCCAATTTTAGGGGTTCCTCTGTTGAGAAGGCCTCTCTCCCCATTCCCTAAACTCCTGTCCTGTATCATCAGGTACTGGCCTGTGGAGCAGTGTGTGTGTGTGTGTATGTGTGTGTGTGTGTGTGTGTGTGTGTGTGTGCGTGCATGCGCGTGCGCACGCTTGTGCTTTGTCCCGTCTCTTAGAAATCTGTGTGCTCCCCCGAGGTGGCAGGAAGCTTGGCTCGGTTCCTCTGCACAGAGCAGAGCGTTGGATTTCTGCTGGGCACAGAGGAGGCTCAGTCGATGCTCAGGCTCCCGATAGTTACCTTGGCACAGAGGATGGCATAGGAGAATCACGGACTCTTGGCTGGGAAATGCTCAGTAGACGCTGGGGTTGGGTCATGGCCAGCTGCCCTCTTGGACCTCACAGCCCTGCTGTGGCCTGTTCTGTGCCATGTCAGTGCCAACCAAGAGTGACATCAGTAGGACAAGGTTACTTCAGGATGAGGCAAGGTGGGACCATGGGCTACCCACGCTCCTGTGCAGCTTAGGTTGTGTGAAGACTGGAAAGGCACCTGGAGGCATGTGGGGAGGGAAAGGGGTAGAGGTGGTAAGAACCGCCCGGTAGGAGGGGGCAGGAAAGACTGGAATCTGTTTCTTGCACCCAAGAGGGGAAGAGGGGTACTGGTTCAGAATTCAAAATGGTCAACTTTGGATTACTACAAGAAACCAATGGGACACCTCTCTCTATCCACAAAGACAGAGGGCACAAAAGCCCCCTCTTAGGTCTCGGCTTGTCCCCAAACTAAGACAGGGCAAGGACATTCTTCCCATGGATTGATTTGTCACTGGAGGCCCAGAGCCTGTGTCGACCTGTTCTCTGTGTCTGTCCACATGGAAGGCTCACACACAGCTCAGGCTGGCTCTGCAGTCGGGGAGGATCTCAGGCAGGTCTGCACAGGAGGGAGGGAGTGACCTGGGGCCTGGGCAGAGAGGGTGAGGCCACCACTGAGGATGATAGCAGTGGCCCTCTTCTGAGACCTTTGTTCCCAGGTCTCAGCAGCACAGGCTGTCAGCCCTTGATCACACACTCTGCTCCGGAGACATTAGTTGTCCCAGTCACACTCACTGTGGTCTACAGAGCTAGACCAGAGCCCAGAGATAGGTGGTGACGGCCTAGCCGGGGTCACTCCTAGCCCGCAAACCAATGCTGCAAACATGTCTATGTACAGGGGACACACACACACACACACACACACACACACACACACACACACACACACACACTGTGCTGAACAGAGGAGAAGAGAGAGAAGGATGGAAGTGAGAGGGGTGTTGGGGACAGCTTCCTTATGCCCTGTGGACAAACAAATGACTGGCAACCACGGGCTTGGACAAGTTCGTTGGCCTCCTCATCACTAGGGCCACCAAGTGAAAGACGGTGCTCTCTAGCCCAGGGCCTGGGCCAGGGTTCTTTTGTCGTTGCTGTTGGTTTATTTTTATTTATGTGCACCAGTGTTTTGCCGGCATGTGTGTCTGTGTGAGGGTGTCAGTGGTCTGGGGTGCGGTGTGCAGTGTCGCATTCCATCCCTCCCCTGTGCTGGACTCGTCCCTTGTTCCTGTCCTAACTCCAGTGGCTCTTTGGGATTTCACGCCGCCATACTCCATGGAGTCTTCCTGCTTCTCCCAGGCTGCTCTGACCTGTGTCGTTACCCGGGAGTCTGTGACACCAGAGCTGGGACGCCCACGCTGAGCTCCGTCTGCTGGAGATGCAGAAGTTTCCGACAGATGGGACCTGCTGAAGGTCCCCCAACCTGGGGCAAAGGCTGAATGGGTGCTCCAGGCACAGGCCCCCATGGCTTATTTCTTCCCATCTTGTACAGAAGCCTCCTGCCGGTTGCCTGGGAGATGAAGCCCTCTTACACCTCCTCTCTCAGGTGTCTGCTTCTTGGGTTTAGCTTGGACCACTGAACTGGGAAAAGCCCACAGCTCCAGAGGCCTCTATTCCTTCTTCTGCCAACCCCACCCCCAAATGCCCGGGACTGACCCTGTCCGGAGCAGCGCCGGCTTCTGCCTCTGCCTCCCCCTGTGCCCTCTGCCACAAGAAAGCCCGAGAGGCCGGGGTGATGAGGGCAGTTTCTACAGCTCTGACCTGTTGTCCCAGTACCATGAGGCCATGCTCGGTGTGGATGGGGAGATCCGTGGGGCTGGTTGCATAACAAGTCTCAATGTGCTTGTTTATTGAACAAAGGGACACTTAGCCTTGGCATCTGCAGTGGCTGAAGTGACATGGACTGAAAGGAAGTATTTTAAAGACGCAGTTTCTACGTGGCATAACTCTACCCATCAAAGGCACACAGCTTCAGTGGTATCTAGCATATTCACTAATTTAATCACAACAGTCCATTTTAAAATGTTGTCATTACCCACCCCCAAAGATGCCCTGCATTTCTTAGTCACCAACCTCTCCACTCCACTACCCTCCAATCAGTATTCTGCGTTCTGCTCTTTAATTTTTTTTTTTTTTATTCTGAGCCAGAGTTGGTAGATCATGCCTACAATCCAAATACTAGAGAAGCTGAGGCAGGAGGATTGCCATGAGATCAAATTCAGTCCAGGCTACAATAATGAGTTCTAGGTGAGTGTGAGGCTCTCTAGAGGGCTGAGGCTGTGCCTCAGTTGACAGAGTGCTTGCCCAACACGCACCGAGTCCTCCGTTGGTTCTTAGCGAGGCACAAACCAGGAATGGTGGCCCGCGCCGGGGGGATGGAAGAGAGAGAACCGGAAGTTTGAAGTCTTCCTTGGTTATAGAAGGAGTTCATAGCCAGCCAGAGGTGCACAAGACCCTGTTTCAAAAATAAAAAGTAGACTTAAAATAATAACAATAACAGGGCCAGTGGGTGACATTGGCTGTCAAGCCTGATCTGCGATCTGAGTTCAATCCCTGGGACCTACAAGGTATGAGAAGAGAACCGACTCCCGTGGGTTGGCCTCTAGCCTCCATGAGTGCCCCAGGGCACCTGTGCGCACACACACACACAAGTAAATAAATATATGAGCAAGTGAGCAAGTAAATGCGATTAAAAATTACAACAACAATAATGAAGGTAGAGGTTTAGCTGCTCGGGACATTTTACATTAACAGATCCGTGCAATGTCCAGTCTCTGGCAAACGGCTGTTTTCACTGGGCATTCTATTTCTGTTTTCATTTATGTTATAGCATGTACTTTTTTTCTTTTCCAATAATATTCTCTTGTGGGTGTTGGATCAAGGAGGCCACCTGGTAGAAGGGATTGACCACACCTTACATCTAGTACTTTCCCTAAACTGTTAAAGTCCTAACTCATGCTGCCCTGAGGTAGGCTGGAACAACAGAGTTAGCTTTTACAGGGTCCCACTCTGTAGATTGCAGACCAGGCTGGCATTGAACTCTGCCCCTTGAGTGCTGGGATTAAGGCATGCACCACCACACCTGGCCCAGGATAAGCTTCTTACATCAAGACCTTGGGACTGGAGAGATGCCCAGTGGTTAAGAGGACTTAGGTTTGGTTCTCAGCACCCACAAGGAGGCTTACAATAATTTGTAACTCAAGTCCAGGGAACCTGGTGCTCTTTTATGGCTTCTGAGGGCACACACGTGTTGCACAGATATACATGTAGTCAAAACACCCATACACATAAAATAACAATAAATAAATCCTTAAAAAAACAAGTATAGCCTTATACCCTGTTTGGTACCTTCAGTAATCTGCTAAGCTCAGAGCTCTCTACCCCCTGAGCTCAAAGATCTCCCGTGAGGTCTATAAATGTATAAGGCTATTTCTTTGTTCTGTGGGCTGCTGAATCTCTACCATATCCCAGCTCCAACTGCTGTGAGTGGCTGGCATTATCCAAGGACCTGGAGGCTTGAAAATCATCTCCATACATCTCCCTGGAAATGTTTTTTTTTTTTTAATTTTATGTATATGGTTATTTTGCTTGCATATATTCTGTGTATTATGTGTGTCTTGGTGCCTGAGGAAGCCAGAGAGAACACTGGATCCCTGGAACTGGAGTAACAGATGTTTGTCATTGTCATGTTTGGATTCCCAGCCATGTGGGTGCTGGGAATCCAAGCCAGGGTCCTGGGAGAGTGCCAGCGCTCTTCACTGTTGAGCCATCTCTGCAGCCCATGAAAAGAATCTTCAATGCCAGCTGTGCTCGGTGGCCCATGCCTTTCAGTCCAGCATTCAGACACTTGGGAGCAGAGGCAGGCAGCACTGAGTTGGAGATAGTCTGCATATTAGTGAGGTCCAGGCAGCCAGAGATATATAGTGAGACCCTATCTCAAAACAAAACCTTTAATCTTTAAAACAGTGTGGAGAGAGCACCCTTGTCCTTTCCTTACCACACTTTAGTCAGTGGAGAGAGTTTTTCCTTGTTTCCAGTTTCGGCTGCTATGAACACTTATGTGCTTACTTCTGCGGTATGAACATCTGATCATTTCTCCTGTGTGTATACATAGCAGTGAGTGTATTTTGACAGAGCCGAGTGAGGAAAAGCTGGGAAAAGAGAAGATGCCCTTAGACATGAGTAGAGTCATGGTGTTTCACCTGGGGCTAAAATCAAATGCAGACACTGCTATGTTGTGTGTAGCTTGGTAATGCATAAGCTGTGTGGAGCAGGAATGAGAACTGAGCTGGAGGATGGCATTCAGTAAACTCACAGTGCTTTGAATCCAGAATTCAGGGCCTGGATGGAATGTAATAATGCCAACTCTAACTTTCTCAATACAATTTTAAATAGCTCAAGCAACCTTTCCTAATGAATAGTCTCCATCTTCCAGCTGGCAAGAAGCTCTGTCTTCCAGCTGAGGAAATCAAAGTTCACAGAAGAAATTGCCACAGTTAGGCTGGAATCTGGTACATTTCAGAACAACTTCTTATTTTCCATTCCTTCTACAACATGTTTCAACTTTGTTGAGATTAGCTAAAAATATATGTTCCTATCCTGCTTGTGAATTCTGTCACGATGTGAACACACTTCAGGGTCACCAGAGACTGTTTCGTTTTATTTGAGATAAGGTCTTCTGTATGTTGGGCTGGCCTCGAACTCTTCACCTTGCTGAAGTCAACCTTGAACTTCTAATCCTCCTGCCTCTATTCCAAGTGCTGGAGTTGCAGGTGCGCACTACCATGCCTGCTCGATAGATAGTGTTGTTATTTAAATTTATTGCGTGTGCACACGCGTGCATGCTGCTGTCTGGTCCAGGTGTGGTGGGTACTGAGTACTAAGTGTAGTACTCTGTGCGTGTTAAGCAGATGCTCTGTCAATGAGGCCTTCTTTGGCCTGAGATGAGTATTTTAAAGCTGCTGGTGGCAGAAACAAACTAATTTACAAACGCAACATTATTTGTACTAAAAAGCAAGCCCTGGATAATATAAATGACAATGTAAACTATTTCTGACATAGCTATAGCACATATATTGCACAGCTCTGAAATGTTTATTGCATATGCGTGTGTGACAATTCAATGGGCTGGGATGTAGCTCAGTGGTAGAGCACTTGCCTAGGATAGGGAGGAGACCCTAGATTGATTCTCCAGTACCATGAAGAAAAATTACTTATAAAACATCTCTCTGATGGGCTGGCAAGAAGGCTCAGTGGTAATGGCATTTTCTGCTAACGCTAATGACCTGAGTTTGATTCCCAAGCCCCATATGGTGGTAGGAGAGAGTCAGCTCCCATGAGTTAGTTGTCTTCTGACCTCCACAGGTGAGCTTGCACACACATGCATGCACAACTCACTCAATTAAAACTAACAGCAAATCTTCAAACAGGTGTGGTGGTGCACGCCCTTAATCCAAACACGAGAGGGGGGTGTCAGGGAGAGGAGGCAGCAAGTCGATCTCCGTGAGTTCAGGGCCAGTTTGGTCTACATGGCAAAAATAAAACAAAATGGAAAACTCATCTTATTTTTCCCAATATTGGATATTGTCAGGTCTTTAATAATAATAATAAATTGTATCATTTGATACTTTTTAATAATTAATAAAGTCGAATTTTTTGATTATTTGTAGATTATAATTCTTCTATCATGAGTGACTATTTAGTCCTTCACTTTTAACCATTTTGAGTTTTTTGCCATCTATACAAGCTTTAAAGAGACTGATAATTTTCCTTTCATAATTGTTGGGACAGTTTGCTCTCTTATGATGAAGCAAATACATAATCCAAGTCAGAATGCCAACTCTGGCAACTGCCATTGGGAGGCCTATTATGCCTAGAGCCTCCAAGGGAGGTGATCTCTGCTCTAAGGGAACTAATTTCCTAGTTAGAGAATAGAATGAAATAGTCTCACGTGATCAGCTGAAGACAGTTCTTTTCCAGCAATGAGGGCCGTCCAGGGTTTTTTTTAATGTCAAGAAAGGAGGATGGACTGGTGAGTGAAATAGAAACACCATTTGGCTCTAGATCATGTACCAGTCCATTCATTTCAACAGTAGTGACAGTTTTTCAAAGGTGTGCGTGAGGATGGATGTCCAACACCATCCTCTTCAAAATTCCCCTCTGGGTCAATCGAGTCACCATGTGCTTTGTGGGGTCCGGCACCCAGAGCAATGGCAGAACCCCAGGAGATGCTTTCCCAGACCTGCCCGGAGTATGTCCGTCTTGTCTGAATAAATGCACTCAGACCACTTGAGAAGGACCAGTGAGTGGCCCCCTCTCTATGAATTCTGTTATTATCTGCTTGTTTACTGAAGATGGCTAAGTAGGGCCTGACTTTTTTTTCTTGTCCTCCTTTCAGTTTCTTGGAATTTCAAAACCATCATAGTACCTACAGGAAAGTTCTAATGCCTGGCTCTCTTTCAAGCTTATTTTGTACTTCCACTCATCTATAAAAAAAGTATATATATATATATATATATATATATATATATATAAATTTTATATATACATATGAATTACATATACATATATGAAATTATATATATATGAAATATATATTGTTGTTTGTTTGTTTGTTTTGAGAGAGGGACAGGGTTTCTCTGTACACCCCTGGCTGCCCTAGAACTTGCTCTGTAGAGCAGGCTGGCTTTGAACTCAGAGATCTGTGCTAGGATTAAAGGCATACACCACCAACAACCAACAGCTGATTTATTTTATTTTATTTATTTAGAGAAAGGGCTCACTATGTAACTCTGGCTGGCCTGGGACTCAGAGATCTATCCGCTTCTGCCTCCTGAGTGCTGGGGTTAGAGGAGTATGCCATGATTGTAAGTGATATTGTAAAGAAGCTGGAGAAATGATGACTCACTGGTTAAAAGGCCCTATTGCTCTGGCCGAGGACCAGAGTTCAGTTCCCAGCACACATGTCGGACAGCTCACAACCACCTGCAACTCCAGCTCCAGGGAATCTCACTCCTCTGGCGCACATGTAACCCACACAGAGACACATATAATTGAACATAAAAATAAACCTTGGCCAGGCATGGTGGCACACCCTTTAATCCCAGCACTCGGGAGGCAGAGCAGGCGGATCTCTTGTGAATTCAAGGCCAGCCTGGTCTACAGAGCAAGTTCCAGGATAGGCTCCAAAGCTACACAGAGAAACCCTGTCTCAAAAAAAAAAAAAAACAAAAAAAATAAAAAAGTAAACCTTTAAAATATATACTATAAATAAATCCATCTATTTGTACCTTCTAACTTATCACTGACCTGTAATTCCTGATACCAGATCTTGTGTTTTCCCACAGTATTTTTCCTCTCATGCAGTCTTAGTTTGCGCTCAATTGGGAGCTCCTGAGATTTGTAGCGGGTGTCAACAGTTACAGGCATATTATCATTAGTGCAAGGGGTAAGTCAGTCCCCTCTGGCTTCATCAACATGAAATCAGCTCTCCCTCGCCTTTTTCCAAGCTCCCAAAACTTCCTGTCCAGCATGGCAGCCTGCTTTTGGAGAGAGATATCCGGCTCCTATACTGCACGTTGTCTTGGTGGGCCTGCCCCTGCCTTTTCGGCAGTTTGGTTCAGGTAATATCCCCAGACCTAGGTGATGGGGTGGGGACAGTTCCCAGGGGAGCCTGCCTGCTGTTGTCAGGCGGGTCTATACTACTCACTATATAAACTAGGCTTGGTGGTGTATGTCTATAAACCCAGCACTCAGAAGGCAGAGGCAGGTGAATCTCTGAATTTGAGGCCAGTCTAGACTACAAACAGAATTCCAAGGCAGTGAGCTACATAGAGAAGCCATGTCTGGAAAAGGAAAAACAAAAAACAAGGCTGCCTAGAACTCAAAGATCCGCCTGCCTCTGCCCTTGAGTGCTGGGACTAAAGGCATGCAACCCCACGACAGGTGGAGCCTGACTTTTAAGATAGTTTGTTGAGGCAGCTGAGCATTCTCCACTCAGTTCCTAGCTCCACCACAAACTTGCTAAGCATGGCCACCGGTAACTTCATCTCTGTCTCACTTCCTCTTTTAAAAGACCAAGGGGCTGGGTGTGGTGGTGGCACACGCCTTTAATCCCAGCATTCAAGGGGCAGACACAGGCAGATCTCTGTGAGCTGGAGGCCAGCTTGGTGTACATAGTGAGCTCTGGACAGACAGTCAGAGCTACTGTCTGTCCAGAGCTACAGAGATCCTGACTTAAAACAAACAAACAAACAAACAAACAAAAAAAACAGTCATCATCATCACCAAGGGGTACCCGCTGCTCAGGGTCACAGTGTGGGTTCAACATGATTCTTGTGCTTAGTTAGGGAATCGCTGAAGACCTGTTTGCTGTTCTTACTGCACATGCAAATCCTTTTGACTTGTTGCAGAGTGAATATATCTGTGTGAATACACCTCGTTAGTCCATTTCCCTGGAAGACCCCCCAATTCCAACCCGAGGATCAAAGAATCTCTCTCAAGCGTCCCGCTCCCGTAGGTGGGACTAGGATTGGGCTCCGGCTCCCGGCAGAGGCGGTCCCCTGAAGAGAACGACCAATGAGTGAGCGCAGTGCTGTATCTCTGCGTGCGAGCTCCCAGCACCCAAGATCGCAGCTGTCTGAAGTTAGCATCCCGGTGCTGGCGGGCGGGATAGACCTTTGTTTCCCGGCGTCAGAGCCCTGGGCGCTAAGACATCCAGGGGCGGATCGCACTCCCCCGCCCCAGTCGTCTCCCGGGTGGAGGCCAGTTTCCTCTTTGCACGAGTGTGGAAGTGGGGGTGGACGGAGAAGTTGGGCCGACTTGTGAGTGGCGGTAGCCACCAGGAGTTCCTCACTTCTCCCATGGCAATTTCCCCGGTGACCCATTCGCTTAGCGCCAGGAGACGGTCCTAGGCATGTACACAACCCCTACAGAGGACTAAGTTATCCTCCTCTTAAAGGAAAGTCACCCATCAGCCCACCGCAAAGAGGATAAGGAGAAAAAAAGGGGAGGGGAGAGCGAGGAGCTAGTGGCCGAGGGAACAGCAGATTGCGCCGAGCCAATGGAAAAGGCTGGACGAGGTGGCACCAAATTCTCTTTGGCCAATGACGAGACAATCTTCGCAGGAGGCGCATTAGCATTTGCCCCGAGGCAGGGGGTTGGAGCAGCGCGGTGTGGATGCCTTTAGCATCTCGGCGCCTCGGAGGTTTGCTCCGGAATCTACTTGGCTTTCTTTCCCCCTCCTTAGTCCCTCCCTCTCTCACCTCCTCGCTTGGCTTCCTTGGCTAGCTAGCTCTGCGCACTTTGGCCCTTGCTGGCAGCGGATAAAAGGGGTCTGAGGAAATACTAAACACGGTCATCCCATCGCCTGCTCTACCCTTTAAATTCCCAGCCTGGGAGATCTACGCACAGCCAGGTCGGGCTGAACACCCATCCCGCCGGACAGCAGCGGAGGTTTCCGAGCGCAGTTCGGCCAATCGCTGGCACCAGCGGGCTCCGGAACCGACGTCCACGCTCGGTCTCGGCGCTGGGAAAGTGAGGCCAGCTGCCGACAGCCACGATGCCTGCCCACATGCTCCAAGAGGTGAGCTCGCAGAAGCAGCCCCCGCCCTGCGCGTCGGCCACGCGGACCGGGCGTCTAGGTGACTGGGTCCGCGGAGGAGAGAGAGTTGAGAGTTCCTCGGACTACTTGGCTTTCTCGAATTCTAGTGCGACCAGTCGTTTGAGAGGTGTGGATTGTAGTTTGGGCAGCTGAGTCTCAACTTTTCGTGTCTTAAGCTTTAAAGCCAAGAAAAGCCAGTCGTGCCGATACTTGTATATTCACACGGGGCTCCCTTTGTGTGTTACTGGGGGTGTGAATGGTCCACTCTTATTTCCTACTGGCCCTTCACCTTGAGGTCCCCCGCACCCCCGCAGCAAATCTGTACAGTTTCTGGAAACTTCTGCTCTATCTCAGAGTACATCTCGCCCTCATGCAACCTGAGCTCTGGAGCAGGGTCTGTGCCTTTGCTGTGCCTTTTGCTGCGCTAGTGTGAGGAAAGTGGTAGCGACCCCCGCAGTCCTCCACAGATCTGCCCCCCTGACTGCACTTTTCCTGGCAGATCTCCAGCTCCTATGCGACCACCACCACCATCACAGCGCCTCCCTCCGGAAGCCCGCAGAATGGACGAGAGAAGCAGAAGACGTTGCCTCTGTACCTGGAAGAAGACATCCGTCCTGAAATGAAAGAAGACATACATGACCCCAGCTACCAGGATGAGGAGGGGCCCCCGCCCAAGCTGGAGTACGTCTGGAGAAACATCATCCTCATGGCTCTGCTGCACTTGGGGGCCCTGTATGGGATCACACTGGTTCCCTCCTGCAAGGTCTACACCTGGATCTTCGGTGAGCAGCTCCTCTTGTCTTGGGCCAATACCTTAGATTTCTCTTTGCTCTTTAATGAGGTAGCCTCTGACCCAAGGAAGTGGCCCCTCTGTCCAGATTTTCTGGCCTTTTCTCTGGGTTCCTGGGAGCAGAGCCTTGTGGGACTGAACGTCCCTTACCATGAATTCTGGGGTCCCCATGCAGGGGCCTTGGAAGGGTCTACCTGAGGCAGAGAAGCAACTTTTTCTGAACAAGATTTTCTGTGTGAGTCACTTATTTGGCTGCTTATCCCAGCTCCGTCTGACTCCGGAGAAACGCGCCCTACCTGGGAGGCATAGGATTCAGGGCTAGACCTGGGGCCTGTGGGCCACTGGTCCGCCAGAGCAGGGAACAGAGCCTCTGTGCTGGAGAGGTCCTTGAAAAGAAAAAAAAAAAAAAAAGACTAAAGGAGGTATTTACACAACTATTCTGACCTCAACCCCTGACCAGACCAAGCTGTTTTGCCCTAGAGGACGGAGCTGTAGGTTTCTACAACACCCAAGTGTACAGGTGTGTGGCTCAGCTGCTCCAGGTCATTGTCCAGGGAGCAGCAGCACGTGCCAATCAACAAGATATTGAAAGAATGGAGTAAGGTCCACATTCACTCCACTCCCTTATCCAGCCTGCGCCTGCTCTGTCCCCTGAGACCATAAATGCCAAGGACCCAAAATGCCAGTCCTCCAGCCCTGTTGACCCCTCCATGGCAGAGAATAGACCCTCCATCAGCGTCAGGCCTAAATTAGCCCCTCAGGGATTCACTGGGTGTAGGCAGATGGCAAAGCCACCTCTAGGATACCTGTGTACATTACGTGTGTTTTCATCTATGAAACCTCAGGAAGGGGAGCGGGGCCGACTGCTGAGACAGTGAGGTAGGGGTTCTTCTCTGAGACATGGAGGTTTCTCTGGAGCGTGTCAGGTGTGAGTACTTTGTGGCCGCTCACTCAGAGGGTAAGGGTGTGAAAGACCCTGCCCTAGGCCCTTAGGTCCTCAGAGCACTTAGATCTGGTCTTGGGCACTTTGTCTTAGACCTTCTCCAAATGCCCTACATCCGAGAGGATCCGCTTTCACGGACCACAGTTTTTCCAAGTACCAAGTAGGGCAGCAATGCCTTGCCAGGACTGGGAAGGTCACGTTCCGGTGTTAGCTGTGCCGCCTCCCAGCCTTTCTCTTGAGGCGGGGCTTTCCAGAGCCTCTTTATTCTCTTCACAAACTCTGCAAGAGGACCAGTTCTGAAGAGATCTCTGCTAACACTCAGAGCCGAAGAGTCTGCTTCTCCCCCCCCCCCATACACACACACATTTCCATTTTGGGGGGTAGGAGGGTCAGGGCTTAGCTGTAGCCCTGGCTGGCCTTGGGCCTTGAACTCACAGAGATCAGCCTGCCTCTGCCTCCCAAGTGCTGGGATTAAAGGCGTGAGCCACCAATCTAGCTCCAGCCCAACCCCCACAAGACCAAGTCCCTGGCTGTCCTAGAACTCGCTCTGTAGACCAGGCTGGCCTCAAACTCAGAGATCCGCCTGTCTGCCTCCCGAGTTGCTAAAGGCAAGTGCCACCACTGCCGGGGCTTCAGCCCTCTTAAGACAACTTTTCTTTTCTTTTCTTTTTTGTTTCTGTTTTTGTTTTTTCCAGACAGGGTTTTTCTGTAGTTTTGGTGCCTGTCCTGGATCTCGATCTGTAGACCAGGCTGGCCTCGAACTCACAGAGATCCGCCTGGCTCTGCCTCCCAAGTGCTGGGATTAAAGGCATGTGCCTCCGCCACCCAGTTTAAGACAACTCTTAAGCTGTTCATTTACCACTGGGTGGACACAGTAGTCCCATAGGGGATGGGGAGGGGTTCTAAGTGCCTTAAGCCATTTCCCTGGACGCATTGAGAAGTCTGGGTAGAATGTTTCAGAGTGCCTGGGTTCTTGTCCCAATTCCCTTGTTTAGATGGTGTCATACGTGGTCTAGACGGCCTGGGCCATCTATCACATAAAACCAACATGGATGCTTCCTTGAGGGCTTCTATGTTGCCACACACCTTTTCTCTCTTCCTGTTGACTGCCAGCGGTTCTCCGGGACGCTCTGCTACAGTGTGGTCAGATCTGTACACAGGGCAGTCAGATTGCCACATGACCAACCGTGAATAGCAAGCATCTGGTACTCCAATCCCAGCTCTGAGAGAATGTGGCTAGAGCTTTACCTTGGACAGACTCTATGGCTTGCAAGTATTTTGTAAGAGGAAAATGGGGGTGTGCAGGAAGCTGCTTAGGAAATTGCTATCTCTGCACAGAAGGACATGGGACAGTTTGTACAGTGTGTAGTCTCTCTCCACTGCAACTAAGGTCAGGGGCCTCTGAGGATCCACTGTTGCCGCTGCTCCCTAGGACAATATCTACCAAGGACTCTACCCCAGCATTCTAGCGCTGGCCAGAGAAGAGCTGGGTACCTATAGTATCGCTTTCCCTGTTGGAGATCAAATTTAGTACCTTCTAAGCCTGCAGGCCTACAAGATGATGAAGCAGGAAAATGTTCTGATGTCGGGCTCCTGGTTTTGCTAGTTGGATGACCCTGATTATACCTAACCTCTCTTGGGATCTTATTTCCTTTAAGTATAGGGGCTTTATGGGTTTTTGTTTTGTTTGTTTTTGAGACAGGGTTTCTCCGTGTAGCCTTGGGTGTTCTGGAATCTGTAGACCAGGCTGGCCTTGAACTTGGGGATCTACTGGAGTGCTGGGTATAAAGGCATGCACCACCACACCCAGATAAAGTACAGTATTCGTGACACTCACTCTGTTCAAAGTATGTAGTGAATATGAAAATCTTGTCACTGGCAAAGCTTAGGATACTGCAAACATGACTTTTCAGGACTGTCTTATGTGGCCACGTTCCTTCTCATTCAATTGTAACTGTATCAGCTGGGTCACTTGAATGTCCCCTACAACCTGGGGATTCGGGATTCGATAACTGTTCAGTGTTCCCAACACTCCTGCTCGTGGTCCTGAGCTCTGCTGGAAGAGTTTTTCAGTGCTGCCCATTTAAGGGGCAAAAGTTACTTAGGCATCAGAGACCAAGGGATTCTTAGGGTCCAGTGGGAAACAGATCCTTAGCCCAAACCCCAAAGACAAACACTGGCATCAGGGAAGCCTCCTTGTCTTCTTCTACTGTTGAAATTTGCCTGTTGGTGACTCCCTCACTGTCTTGTCTTACAGGAATTATATACTATGTCATTAGTGCCTTGGGCATCACGGCCGGGGCGCATCGCCTGTGGAGCCACCGAACTTACAAGGCTCGGCTGCCCCTGCGGCTCTTCCTCATCATTGCCAACACCATGGCTTTCCAGGTGAGAAGCTGTGCTGTTACTGCGTCTCTATCCCAAGGGTGATCTGGGTGGGCAGTGGGGATCAGCATCTAAAGAAGAATTATTAGGACCACCATCGATTGCCCTTTTTGGTTTTCAGGGCTTACAGGTTCAGTGCTTCGGTTATTGGGAAGATAAGTGAGAGGCAAAGGGGAAAGGCATCCAGGTTGGGTCACTTTTGATTTCAGGGCCACTGTGGTATTGCACCGTCTATTTGCTGTGGGCTGTCTGCCTAAAGGGCCATGCTGCATAGTCCGTGTGCCAGGCATTGCTAAGCACTTGGCATTAGTTAAGCCATGAAGCCCTCACAGGCATATTGGTGGATATTATTTTTATAACACTGGTTTTTGTTTTTGTTTTTGTTTGAGATAGGATCTCACTGTGTAGCAATGGCTGGCCTGGAATTCACTATGTAGACCAGGCTGGCCTCTGCCTTCCCCTGTACTGGGATTAAAGGTGTGTGCTACCACTCCAAGCCAATTATTGCACTTTGCAGTTGAGGAACTGAGTCTGGAAGGTTGAACTGACCAACCTAGTTCTAGCTGAGGCTGCTGGGTTGGCTAGAGCAGGTACTGAAGTTGGTTTATAGCAGATGAGGAGGGTTGGGGGAGAAACAGTGGGCACTGGGTGACTTACGGTGTGGGGCTTACAAGAGAAAAACGGGTTATGTGAAGGGTTTCCCACATGTCCGAGACAAAACTTAGAGGTCCTGGGGAAATGTGCTCACGCTCATTAGTTACACGCTGGCTTCTAACTAGGTTAGGTGGGCTGTCACTTGTGAAAGCATCAGGGTGACGTTCCCTGCATCTTTCTTTCCCCAGAGTGACTCCCTGGGATCCAAGGCCACCTGCCTCCGGATCTCAGCCCCCACGTCCCCACATTCCTTTCTTCAAGAGCTGCAGTGTTCTTTGTGAGCGCTATGCGTGGCTTTCCTTCTCCCCACGCACAACCTTCAGTGTGCTCTGGGACTTGCCAAATAAGCTTCAGGGACAAGTGTACAAAAGAACAGCACCCCCCACCCCAGGCCTCCTTTGGAGCTAGAGTCTTACGGGCTTTGTGAGTTGGACTGAGAGTCCTGGGCCCTTGGAGATATCTGAGCACTGGATTCCCCAGGAAGGCATCTCTTCTCAGTACTGGGGTCCTCTTTCCTGTCCCTCCAGAATGATGTGTATGAATGGGCCCGAGATCACCGCGCCCACCACAAGTTCTCAGAAACACACGCCGACCCTCACAATTCCCGGCGTGGCTTTTTCTTCTCTCACATCGGCTGGCTGCTTGTGCGCAAACACCCGGCTGTCAAAGAGAAGGTGGAAAACTGGACATGTCTGACCTCAAAGCTGAGAAGCTGGTCATGTTCCAGAGGAGGTGAGTGAGGTGGGGGTAGGGATGGAGCTGGAAGGACGTGGAACTTGGGGATTCCACCTTTCCTCTTAGGGTTTATAAAATAATAACTGGGTGATTGACTGGAATGTTAAGTTTAAAATCATTTCATCTCAGGGTTGGGGATTTAGCTCAGTGATAGAGCGCTTGCCTAGCAAGCCCACGGCCCTGGGTTCAGTCCTCAGCTCTGGAAAAAAATGAATCTCCAATTCAGCATTCAACAGACTCACAGCCATAATCTGTTGCTCTGTTTCTTCCCAACCCATCTTAATAAGCCAAGAACTATAACATCAGTCCTAGTCTGGTACACACAGCTGAGTGTTTACCTTCAAGGAATTTTCAGCCTATTTGGAGCTGAAGGAATGAGCCTCAATTATCAGCACATAAGGCAGAACAATACTGTGTTTACCCTGACTAAGTACAGGGAGGAAATACACCTCAGTGGATATACAGTGGAGGGGCCCCTTAGCATCAGCATCCGGCCAAAGACAGAGGCTCTGTCAGTGTGGTGGGAAGGGACAGTACAGCAGAGTGTGAAGCATGCTCCTGAAGTAGTCCTTCTCTGTAAAATGTAGCATCTGACCGGAATGGGACAAGGACAGGTGCAGAAGGAATATTAATTCAGCCGGTTTGGGGTAACAACTCAAGCATTCTCTGGCAGCGTGGGCACAGTCAGGTGGGCTTTGGAGAAGCCACTTTCAAGACAGGTGAAGATAATCGTGGGTCCAGGGAGGTGATGGGCAGGGTCACAGGTTAGACAGCGGGGAGGTCGTGAGCCAAGGAAGCAGTGGCCACAATGGAACGAAACTAGGCTGAGGCAATGTCAGTGAGGCAGAAGTACTAGACACAGCGGCTGAGGGCTGTCTGTCCGTCCGCCTGCATGCCGGTGGCCTGCTTTGTAGGGAATGGAGAATGGGAGGACAGGGCCTCCAGAAGGACAGAGACCTGCAGATGACCAAGGGTGATGTGACCCTGGAGGGAAAGCAGAGCAAAGATCTACAGGGTGATAGCAGGGAATGAATGCAGGCACTTGCCGTAAGCTGCCAAAGGCCACAACAGGCCAGAAAAAGGAGCTGGGAGGCTGATGACCACAGCCTGGCAATGGAAATGGCTGGTGAGGTCGTGATGGACTCTGATCTGTCTGGCCAGCGTGACCTTATGCTCCTGGGAAAAAAGTAATGGATTTGTAGTCAGGAAAAGATATGATAGGAGACATACTATACCCAGGAAGGTGATCCTAGAATATTGGCATCTCCCTGGATCCTTAATCTAAAAAAAAAAAAAAAAAAAAAAAAAAAAAACCAGATAACCCTGTGCTCAAGACTTTATGCCTCCTCCTCTTGCTGTTAATCTGTCCCATCCTCGGGCATAAAAAATGACACAACCCTGCCTAATTAGAAAGGACGGTTTGTGTAGGTGTGAGAGTCCTCTCCCCACACTCAGTGTGTGATCTCTCCATGTAGATACTACAAGCCTGGCCTCCTGCTCATGTGCTTCATCCTGCCCACACTGGTGCCCTGGTATTACTGGGGTGAAACTTTCGTGAACAGCTTGTTCGTCAGCACCTTATTGCGATACACTTTGGTGCTCAATGCCACCTGGCTGGTGAACAGTGCCGCTCACCTCTATGGATATCGCCCCTACGACAAGAACATTGAATCTCGAGAGAATATCCTGGTTTCCCTGGGTGCCGTGGGTAAGTCACTAATCCTCAGCATGTCCATATCGAGGGGCCTGCTGCTTGGGGTATTTGTCTAGGAGCCAGGGGAACCAGAATGACCTGTTTTATGGGTACTGGGTAGTTCGGTGTTTCCACTATAAAACTGGGGGTTGGGGAGGAGCGTATCAGGAAACCCGTGTGAGAGTTGGGCAAGCGACAACTCTTATGTAAAAGTAACTCTGCTTTTACTTAGAGGTTGTAAAACAATTTCTAAGTGCTGCCTAAATGAGCCTCTGAGTTTCCCTCTTCTAGTCCCCGGGCAGGTCTGTGGCTCTTGGTAGCCCAGGATGTGCATAAAGACTGCCACAGTCACCAGGGTAGCCCATTGCCTAGCAGTGCATGTATGGCCTTGCGGTGTACAGGGTAGGAGAATGGTGATGTGGTTCAGTGATCTTCAGGTCGCCACACTTGTATTTCTCTCGCCACCGCGGACCCTGCACTGTCGTGTGATGACGCACGGCAGACTCTCTCTCCTGTCTCCTCTTCCTACCACTGCCCCCCACCCCCTTGTTCTTTTGCTCCTGGCTATTCCGTACTGAGGACTCCTCAGTGTCCCTGGTGGAGTCGGGTTTTGGGAGAAGTTCCTTGTGCATGATCTGATTGATGTTGACTGTTCCTGAGTGCATTCCTCTCTGCAGATCCCAGTCCCGACTGCAGATCAGAGAGAGCGTCTCTTTGTCTTCCCTGCCCTGCTTTCCCAGGGACGGAAGCCGGAAGTTAGTTTTCCCTGTGAGGACACAGTGCCCTCCTCTCGTCAGTGGGCAGAGTTATTGCTCATCTGTTGACAGCCAGAGACTGCTTTGCTCACAGATCCGTGCCTATCACTCCCTAGTACCTTTAACTTGATTCAAAGCTTTTCTCCCTGTTTCTTTTTGGGTTCTATGTGTCTCCACCCTCCTTAGGCACCTGTTAGAATTTTGTATGCTGCTCCCGATTTTGAAATGAACCCTATTCTATCCAAATCTGATGTTTCCATAGAAAAGAAGACTCTGAACTGAGTCGGGTGTGTCCTGTGCTCTAACAGCGAGCCTTCCTTGTGACCCTCAGTTCCAAATGGCTGCCAACATCTCCCTTTGTCCGGCTGCTATTCACTGCTCCAAGCCTCTTCTCATCTTACCCTGCTCTCCACCTGCAGCTTCCTATCACTCGCATCTCTCCTTAAATTACTTCCCTCAGGTCACATGCTTGTGTTCTCTCATCAGTCCCTGGAGCATTTCTGGGCTATCTCTTGCCGCTCTGGTTGCTACCTGTTCATCTCTTTTCCCTCCTTTGTCACTATGGGATTTCATGTTAAATGTCAAGACACGGATGCCTGGGAAGTATGCACTCGGAACTTCCTTATGAAAGTATGTAAAACTAGCAATCTTTAAAAAAAAAATATTTTTTTCTTGAAATTGTATTTTTATTTCCTGTGGGGGGGTGGTTTGCCTGCCTGTGTGGCTGTGCACCACCTGCATGCAGTGCCTGATGTGGCCAGAAGAGGGTGTTTGGGTCTTCTGGGTTCTGTATTTTTGGAATCCGTTGAGAAGGAAGAGTTCTGCCTAGAGCAGGTAAACACATCAGCCTCTGCAGAAGCCCTCCTGAGTCCAAAAAATTTTTTTTTCCTTCTATCAAAATGTTATTCTCAGGAACGGTCAGAATCTTTTATCAAAGTGTTTGTTTTCTCAGCACTTCCCTGACTCAGACAGCAGCCCACTATGAGCCAGCAGTCTGGGGGTGAGGGCATGGGTGGAGGGGGTCTCTTGTCACTGGCTAGGCTTTCTTTCTTTTTTTTTTTTTTTTCCTTTTGGCAGCAGCTGCCCCTCCTGTTAGAACATACCCTGTTCTTACAGAGATGGACACTGTGGGGAAGGTGTGCTGTCTACTTAGCTTTGGAGGACTATGCCCGAGAGTCCCCTTGGCCTCCTCGTTCTCCCTCCTAAACAGGCACTTATGCACAGACCCTGCAAGTTCTTGGGCCTGGATCTCTTTCTTGTTGCTCTGATACTTCTTCGCACTGTAAAATCTGTTCCCACAGACCCAGCTTCTCTCTTGACTCCTTATCTTATGATAGAAACCTGCTCTGACAAAGGCTGTAAATAGGCATGTGTGAGCAGAGCCTGTCAGCTGCTTTCCTGAGATGCCTCTGAGGGCACCTGTTCACTTTAGAATACAAGACTATGGGTTCATCTGTTCACTCAACAGTGGGATTCTTCAAGGTTCGAGGTGTACAACAGGTTAAGAGGTCTGCAAAGAGGAAGCAGCCATCACCGAGCCCCCTAACTGCTCTCCACGCTTCTGTTCCAGGCGAGGGCTTCCACAACTACCACCACGCCTTCCCCTACGACTACTCTGCCAGTGAGTACCGCTGGCACATCAACCTCACCACGTTCTTCATTGACTGCATGGCTGCCCTGGGCCTGGCTTATGACCGGAAGAAAGTATCCAAGGCCGCTGTCTTAGCCAGGATTAAAAGAACTGGAGATGGGAGCCATAAGAGTAGCTGAGTCTGGGGCTCCTGAGTTCCCATTCCAAGAGTGATATGGGCAGAGATATAATATTCTGTTGATTAACTACAGGATAATGCTACCAGAATGCTAATGACGTATTTAACCCATTCCAGTACAGTATTCTTTAAGATGAGAAAGCTTTGATCACGTTTTGAGGTAATACACATTTTAATTAGCTAGGATTAACCATGCCACAGTATGTATACTTCTAAACATATACACAATAAATGCATATATAACTTTACGCATCCATTTTAAATAATAACAATATATTTGAGCATTCTGTGCAAAGAGTATTAAAAGCCAACAGACATGCTGATTTGATGCTGAGGTGAGGAGCAGGGTGCTCATTCCCTGTTTGCATTGCATTTGGCTTGGTTTCTTTTCTTTCTCACTACCTCCCAGGCAAATAGCTGGCCAGCCACTGGTCTGTGTCCACCTTCCAAAGCCTAGACAACTTTCCTGGTATCTGAAATACTGCGCTCCTTCCTCCTAGATATCTATTTCCTTGTTCTGAGCTTCGAGGTTGCTGCTTCACACTAGAAACATAACAAAACCTGCCTGGAAGTTCCCTACCTGCCAATGAACTTCATTACAGCCTTTGCTAAATAGGATGGGAAACTGTTCTTGATTTCATTCGTAGCAAGTCTATCATCTGGAGACAAGAGTTAGCATACATGGCATGGTTCATAAGTAAGGCTGGGAGAGAGAAAGGAAAAGGTAACCCTATCTAGTGGCCTACTCAGCAAAGACACCAGGTCCCTCTCTAGAGCATGTCTCCTTTCAGTCCATACTCTGTACCACAGAGCTTAGGGAGACTGCAATAATGAAATCAGGGTCTGAGAGTGAAGGGGAACGATGCCTGGTCTGTGCTGATGGGGAGCGCTAGCTCTTAGCAACGTAAATATTTCTTCATAGAAAAAGTCTTCACGTGAAGTGGGTCTAGAACTGATTAAATGGCTGACAGAGTGTTGAGGATATGGTAGAAAACTATGTAGATATAAACAAAATCTTCACTTGGAACATAAATATTTCACTTGGAAAAATTGAAGGACAAGAGGAGTTGTCTGGGTTGCTGGTTTCTTTCATGGTTGGACAGGCAGTGGAGAGGCCGAGGGTCAGCATCTGTAGGCAGCCCTTGGGGAACACTGCCAGGGGTCTGGGTGTGTTAGTTCCATCTAATACTCTCATTTTATCCTTGGATTGAGTAGAGATGAGCTTCTCGTGGTGTTGAACCTTCCCTACATTCTTTGCTCTGTGACCATGCAGCCTACATCGTGCAGCCTGGGAGGCTATTACCAGTTCTCTGTTCTTTGGCATTTTCTTCCTTCCCTGGACAGGCAGCAACTTTCCTGAGCGTATTCAGAGCACTCAGGACTCGCTGCCTCGGCACATTCCTCTCCACGGCCGCACTGCTCGTGGGCATGGAACTGCTATGTCGCTTTGGCAAGCAGAACCAGGTGCCACTTTTCTGTGACCCCCGATCCTCTCTACCTCTACCCCTATGTGCCTCTGCCACCGTGATTTCAGAAAAGCTTGGTAGGCCCTCTGGCTTGTGAGTTAACCCTTCAGCCAAACGCTCATGTCTCATGTCTCAATGAGGCAACTGCTGAACGAGATGGTTGATTGTTGGTCTCTCTGTGTAAGTCAGAGGAGGCGACACGTTTTGCTTCTCCCTGCATGCTCTGCAAGGTGGCTCTGGCTGATCAGTGTAGGCAGGTGGTGGTACAAAGCTTGTGAAAGGATAAGGTTCCCCATTTTTATCCCTGTAAAAACACCAGAAGCATGGGCAACTTCCTCACTTCAGGAAGAGGTCCTGTTTCCTGAAACCAGGGTGTGATGTAAAACCTCAACCGAAATGTGGTAGCAAAGGTGCCATGAGCTAACAAACATCGCCTGTCACACAGCCCAGGGCAGACAGTGGTACAGAAAAGTCTGGAAGAAAACCTCAGTATTTTGGAAACATCCACCTCTCCCGTCCCTGTCGCCTGATCCAGAAGCCTGACTTTGCTGTTAGGACTGGCTGTGTATAGTACCAAATGCTTTGTTCATTTGGGATTGGATCAGAGCCTTTCTTGTTAATTGGACACACGCTTTGAGCTGTCGGTTGAAGTAGAAACTCTGGTAGAAGATTGCTGTAGATCTGCTCACCTAACCCTTTGGAAATGCATTTGGGTGGTTTTTCTTTGCCAGGTCATCAGATCCCTGATTTATAACATGAACAACAGAAATCAGGCTTCTTTCTCTTCTAATCTCATTCCATGGATCTGATTCAGGTCATGTCACAACACAAGGCTACGTAGAGACCTCAGGCTGAGGTCCCAGTGCCTGTGGGTGTTTAGGTAGGATGTAATAGAATGTTTAGGAAAGGGGTCGTATTTTTCAGATCCTCTCAAAGGTGGGTTTCTAACAGTTCCCACATAACGTGCTAACGGCTTTGGCTGCCTTACCTTTCCTAATCTTTAGTGCATGTGAGCCCAGCCTCACCCCCTCCCTTAGTCCTGAGACCCTGAAGATGGAGTGGTGTGAACAAGAGGCTGGCCGGAAGACCATCACTGAGCTACTGAAGAAATCTTTTACAGGCTTCATTTTGGAAAACTTTTCCTGGAGCCATTTTTAGTAGACGCCCAAATTTGATGTGAAGTGGAAGTCATTTGAGTGTATTTGGTTGTATTGGCATCCTCATTACTACTGTTGTTAAATGTGATAATGGCCGTGGCACTCAGGGCGTTTTCTCCTTGGGTTGCTAGTCTATGGATCTATTATTCTCTGAGTGTAGCTCAGGCGAGTTGGTGTGAAAGGTTAGCAAAGTAAAGCAGCCTCCTGCTGGTAGCTTAAGCCAAGGCCTCTCTTAGCCACTGACTTCCTACTTTATAACAAACCCATTCCAGAGATAACGTCTTCCAACCCTCCTCTGCTAAGTACCTGATGGTTTCACTTCCCAAAAATCGTGATGTGTCCAGCACATCCACTCTGGAGGACACGCTGAAACTATCACTCTGAGCAAATCCTTCTGATAAAAGGGGCTACTAATACTCACCTACCTCAAAGGGCAGTTTTGAGGTGACTAGAGCTTTTTTATTAAGTATTTGGGGGGTCCTCGGCAGAGATTCTCGTACAGACTTCCGAAGAAGTATACCATGAGCTCACACACACATCCATATGTTCTAGATACCATCTTTAGTTTACGTTGTTCTCCCCCAAGACTGACAGACCTCACAGGGGAAGTGGGATATGACCAGTCAGAGAGAATGCCTACTCACTGCCACAAACACAGTGCAGGAAACCCTTCCCTGAGTAAGATTTCCTCCTTTTTATGGTGGATAATTATTTGTGACCCAAGCATAATTTTAGATGACTTCCATTAATATAAACTCTTGAGTCTAATTGTACTAATTGAGACTATTTGTTCCTAATAAAAGTGGATCTGGCTATAATGTCTGGGTGCTTTTTGGCTGTGGTAGTCATGATACCCATTTCCTGCACACACAGTGCTAGGGATGGAACCCAGGATCTCCACATGTTGGACAAGCATTCCTCAAATGAGGCACAGCTACAGCCTCTGTCTTGAACTTGTATTTGAGAGAGAGTCTCACTATGTAGCCTTAGCTGGCCTTGGAAGTCCCAGAAATCTGATTGTCTTTGCTAGGATTACAGAAAGGATTGAAATTCGGAGAAAAAAAAATTAGAGATTACAAGAGTTGTGTAATCCAGTTGTGTACCCCAGTAACCTGCCTGCCCTTTCTAAGGGTAACTTGAGGTTAAACTCTGGCAGCAGGAAACCAAGAGTCTGCTGGCATTGAGTCAAACGCAGCAGCATCAGCTGACACCCAGCCTGGGGACAGGCCAGGTCAGTGTCACATGGCCACGTGGACGAATGCAGCCCTGGGAAGTCATGCTCATTCCTCTTCCTGAAATGTCCTGCCTCCAGGGAACAGAAAGCTGAGACCGCTGAGTGTCAACTGGAGGGAAGCAAACAGCCCAGAGAGGTTTGCAAGTCCCCACAGGGGACCGGGCCTCATGACCACAAGATGGATGCTAAGGGTCCTTGCCTCTGGGGAGCCCTGGCAGTCCTGGAACTCGCTCTGTAGACCAGGCTGGCCTCGAACTCATAGAGACTCACCTGGTCTCTGTTTTCCTGAGTGCTGGGATTGAAGGTGTGCCACCACTGCCCAACTGCTTTGCTATTTCTTAAGCTTTCAGCTTTTACTACTTGAGAATTCCCCTGTGGGGAAAAAAAAGGGGCAGGAGTTTTAGAGTGTCTATGAACGCCATAGTCCAGCAAGAGTCTCCATATGAACACCATATTCCAGCAAGAGTCTCCACCCACACCAAGGCTTTTGTGAAGCTCATTCTGCCAGTTCATTTTCCTGTCTGAAGTTCTTACCTAGAACAAGAAGCATGATCCTCTAGAAACATTGGAGAGTAGATTCTCGTGCTATTTTTTTTTTTAGACAGTGTCTCATGCACTACAGTAGTTCAGAATATCCTCAAACTCCATGTCTACCTGAAACTAGCCTCTACCTCCTGAATGCTGCTGGTATTAAAATTATTCAATGATTTGAGCCAGCCATGGTGGCACAGGCCTTTAATCCCAGCACTGAGGAGGCAGAGGCAGGTGGCTATCTTAAATTCAAGCCCAGCCTGGACTATAATACAGGACAGCCAGAGCTGCTACACAGAGAAATCTTGTCTTGAAAAACTGGGGGAAAAACTGCTATCATACCTGGGCTTTCTCAGACTAATTTTCTGAGTATCTAGAATCAAAGGTTTGTATACATTGAGCTTTGCCAGACCTTAATAATTTAAGTTGATGGTGATGACATTTTCTTTATTAATAACTGCATATACATAGACAACAATAAGTTAAAAATGTATGTATATATATAATTTAAATCACACCAAAATAGCTTTTCTTTTTTTTCCAGGCTGGGTTTTTGGTTTTGTTTTATTATAGATTTATTTCTTTAATGTATATCAGTACTCTATCTGCATACAGAGACTACATGCCAGAATATGGCATCAGATCCTATTATAGATGACAGATGATTATGAGCCACCATGTGGTTGCTGGGAATTGAACCCAGGTCCTCTGGAAGAGCAGCCAGTGCTCTTAACCCCTGAGCCATCTCTTGAGTCCCCAGAATAGCTTTTCAGTTGCTCTAGAATAGCAGTTTTCCACCTGTGAGGGGCTAACGACCCTTTCACAGGGGTGCCTAAGACCATCAGAAAACACAGATATTTACATTGATTCATAACAGTAGCAAAATTACAGTTATGAAGTAGCAACAAGAATAATTCTATGATTGGGGGTCAGCACAGCATGAGGAACTGTACTGAAAGGTCTTTGTCATCAGGGAGGTTGAGACACACAACTCGAGACTGGTTTCCATGAACGGGCATTAATTCAATGTGCTCACTTCCCCAGCCCCATGTTCGAAGGTTCCAAAAGCTGCAGGTTTCCCTTCTTAAGTTTCACTGTTGTTATAGCCTGGCTGCCAGAAGCTGAGGAGAGGATGGGGGGTGGGGGGTGCTGAGTTTTGTGGCATGAAGACATGTGAAGGTTATATTGTGGTATTGTTTGCACAACACTAAACTATACTAAAAATAGGTGTAGTATACAACATCAAGAGTGATTCTGTACACTTTACATTCATTTTGTATTTTATGTAAAGGGTGATATTGGTATAGTAGTTGTACTGCAATTCAAGTTATATGAGGAAAAAATCTGTATTGTTTTATCCATTAGTTGTACTTAAAGTTGAAACTCAAATGAAGTGAAGACGCACTGATTATGTCAGAAGCTACATTCATAAAGTCTCACCAGCACGGCTGCCTAAATGTGAGCTGGCCAAGGACAACACACATGCTAACATGGATGGGGGAAACCAGTGAGGCCTCAGCCCTCACTACACAGAGAACTTAACAGACAACAAAGAATACTGAGAGCAGGAGAAACAGTTGTCCCCCAGGGGAAGAGCACACTAACTGGTTATCCAATACCAAATGGCCGGCCCTGAAAATAAACATGCGAGTAACATTATACTAAGCAGGACATGTTTAGGAATATACATGTATATACATATATGTATGGGAATTAATTAAAGGGGGAAAAGACCACCAATTTGAAAGAGAGCAAGGAGGGGTATATGGGAAGGTTTGGAAGGAGGAACAGGAAGGGAGAAATGATGTAATGATATTATAATTTCAAAAAGAAAAGAAAAAAAAGCACTGTTAAACTAGCTGATTAAGGCAATAGTCAGTATTCCATTTAATTGCACAGTCCATACAGTCTCTAGATTCAAACCTCAAATGACAAAAGGCAGCTGCTACATAAACTGTAGTCCTGCCACACCGGAATACAATAGTTGTAGAATCCAAATAGCATGTGCTAGGCTAGTTAAAAAGGGTTTGGGTCACCGTGCAAGCACTAATCAACTTTCTGAAGAGTGAGGAAGCCAAGTTCTAGGTCCACACGCTGGAGGACATGGTAATGCTGAAAACTTTCCTATAGAAAGACATCGTGCTGTGATCTCGATGGCACACTTTCTCTGTATAACATGCTAGAAAAGGCTAAATCTGATCCACATGTCAGAGTTCCCCTGGAGAGAAGAATGTGAATATTAGTGGCCTACAGACCACTGTCCCCCTACCTCCTGGCTATTTTGGGTATGGAAGAGAGGACAGTGCAGACATGCATGGATTTCTCTTATGCCTAAGCGCCTGCTGGTGATACCCAGTTATTATACTGAGCCTGGTGGTACAGCCCTCCTCCCCAGCTGGTTGGCTAAAATCATGTCCAGGCACCCAGCACAAACTTTTGTTTTTCAAGAATGAATGCAACTCGTCTCCAGGCACCCAGCACAAACCTTTGTTTTTCAAGAATGAATGCAACTCATCTCCTTAACATTCAACCACATGGCAGCTGGAACCCCTTTTCTCCTCCACAGGAACTTTTCTAACCATGCTCTACTCTCCAGTCTAGTTGTGAGACCTTCAAGACTACTTTCCTCAAGCCTAGCAGTGTTAGAGCACACCTTTAATGCCAGCTCTTGGAAGGCAGAGGCAGGCAGATCTCTGTGAGTTCGAGGCCAGCCTGGTCTACAGAGTGAGTTCCAGGACAGCCAGGGCTGTTACACAAAAGAAACCCTGTCTTGAAAATCAAAACAAAAAGTTAGAAAGACTACTTCCTGTATTAGAAATGTCTCCCTGCACCTAACGCAGACAGTACTGGATAAAATCATGGGAAGATCTCTCATCTTCTTTTAAGTTCTAACTCGACCACCAACTGTAGGAAATGTCACTGGGCAGGGAAGTGCTATTCTGTGACCTATAGTTAACTTTCTATGTTAAGACAAAGTACTGATTCTTGAGCGTTGACCTTAGGGCAAATGCCACAAGCCCTAATTACAGGCTGCTAGGACTCTATCCCGAGGTTCCTGGAAGTCGAACACCTCCCCTATTGAGGATCCAGCTCTGCCCTTCCCCGATGTCCTGCCCAACCTGCTACACTCAAGCCACAGAGGGTGTATGTACTATGTGGTTCAGTGAGCTGAGTCCAAAGGAGACCCTTCTCAGAGAGACCGAAGTGAACCTCTGTCCTGACCATGTCAGGTGACTTGGGAAAACGAGGGGAGTGAGTGGAGAAGGCCACAGATGGCCCAAGCTTGCTCATGGCTCTATTCTTAGTCCTTTTTGGAGAATCCAGACCAAAAAAAGATCCCCTTTAATTCATATATGTGTGTGCATAAAAATGCACAAACGCACACACACATACATATAATTTGAAGACGAATCAACAGTGCTTCATAAAAAGAACCATTCATGGGCTGGGGAGACGGTTCAATGGTAAAATACAGGGCCCGAGTTTAGATTTCCTGAACCCATGTATAAGTCCACTGGGGTCCAGTGGGGTCCAGTGGGGTAGCCTTCTGTGTCTGTGACCCCAGTGCCAGCAGCTAGAGACAGGGAGATCTTGGGGAGAGGGAATGCGCGGCTTCTCGGCCAGCCAGTCTATGTGAAAAGGAGTTCCAGGTCCAGTGAAAGACCTTGTCTCAAAAGCATAAGGTGGAGAAGCAATGGAGACATCTGGATGCCAACATCTGGCCCCCATACATGCCTGAAGGCACAAGCCTGCCTACACACGCATATGCACATGAACACAGACCACACAACAGGTGTGTACGCCCCCCGCCGCGCGCGCGCGCGCCCACACACACACACACACACACACACACACACACAGTTACCACTCATTTATATGGCACTAACTCTAGCTCCAGAACGTTTTAGGCTGCCCCACCGACTCTGACTATCCCAGTTGCCTCCATCTTTCGGTAAGTGCGAATGGTTCTGCTGTAGACACGTGTGTAAAAATTCTTAAGAACCCTGCAGATGTTTGCAGCTGATTTGGGCACACGACTCGGAGTGGAGTTGCTCACTTACTACACTTTTCCACAGCGGGGCAAACATTTTAAATGTCCACTGCCCATGTTTGTATGACACCCTTCATTCTTCATGCGTGTTCATTTGTCTCTTCCCTCCTCAGTCTTTCACAAAAGCCTGTCCTCCCCACCGACCCGCCTCCCTCCGGACCTTTTCCCCTGGAGTACATGGTGAGAGACGCTGCACCTTGAGTGACTTCAGTCTCTGCCAGCCAGAGCTTCCTGCCATGCCTTTTCCACCAGGATTAGGACAGTGCGGGGAGGAGCCACCTCATTGGGGTCAGTAGAGCACATGGCCAGTGCAGCCATTCATTAACCCCATAAACCACCCTCCCAGTGACCCGCCGGACCTCCTATCGCGTCGACAGCCTCATTAAACTCCACCTGGCAGCTGAGGGCCTGAAGCAGTGGGAAGGCGCTCTGTGCAGAGGCCCCGCCCGCACATCTGGGGTGGGCGTTGGACCATTCACCTCTAGCCTTGCCTCCTCCCGCCCCGGGCGGGCGGGTCAGGGGCGGCGACGGCCAGCGAGGGTGAGGCTCGCCCTCCCGGGGTTACTCTAGGTCAGCACCGCCCCCGGGGTTACTCGCGTTCACTCGGCCCACAGCGCCTGACCCGGCGCAGCCAATCAGCAGCCGCGCCCACTACAATCAGGAAGCGCCGTCCCGCCTGCCCGGCTCCACGGGTGCGCGCGCGCTTTGCGATCTGGATCCGTTGGAGAGCTTCCTAGAGGTGTCTCACCTAGGGCGCTGGGCTCCTTCTCTGCAGGGGAGAAAGCCAGAGAACTCGTGGGCTCTGATCCACAGCTGCCTTCTAGGTAGCTACGCGGTGCAGGTAGTAGGCAGGATGCATTCGTACATATTTGCATAGCGCAGGCGCAGGTCAAAAAGGGAGCCAAGCTCATAAGTCAAAACAGACTAAAGACCAGGTCGTGGAGGAGGAGAGAGCAGACCAGGAAAGCACAGCATCTCAGTGTTCAGAATCCGGGCGGATGTCACTGGGGATGAAGGAGCGGAGAGTGGAGGGTAGGAAGCGAGAGGCTGAGACTACCTGCCTGCAAAACCCATAGTCTTTTTTTCCTGCCTGTTTCTTACAAAAAAGAGCAGTGTGGAATTGGAGAAAAGGGCCTCTGAGAGGAGTTTGGGAGCAGAGTCAATAGCACCCCGTTGCAGAGAAGTGGAACATGATGGGCCTTTGTAACTGACGGCAAAGACGGCGCTCACCCCAGTTGAAATTGGTGTCTGGAAAAAAGAAATGGAAAGGGAATAGGAATTCAGTTTCTGACATGGGAGTTTTGAGTTGCAAGAAAATTTACATGCGTGTGGAAATGCTACCCAGGAGGCTCCCGGAAATTAGGATATGAGATTTGAAAGGGAAGTAGAAAAGATCTAGAGAGGTTGTAGTAAAGCTAGGGAGACAATAGATGCAGGTCGGTGGTCCCGCAAGCCTTTAATCCCAGCACTCAGGAGGCAGATGGAGCTCTGTGAGTTCAAGGCCAGCCTGGTACAAAGTGAGTTGCAGGACAGCCAGGGCTGTTATACAGAGAAACTTTGTCTCCAGAAACCAAAAATTAAAACAATATTTCATGACAGTGTGTTGGAGAATGGTAACACAACATGTACAGAGCACAGAATAACAACAGAAAAAAGAGGCAGAAAGACACCAAACCCCTCCCAATCAAAACCAAACAAGCCACAAAACAACAAGCTAACACAATCAAAGCTACAATGGTATCATGGAATTGGAAATTAATCCCACCAAGTAACAGCAAGAAAAGGTCTGGTAATTTTTTTTTTTATTTTTGCCTCAATTTTTTTTTTCCTAAATAAGTTAACATTTGCAGAAATACTATGAATACTATGCAGTCATTAAAATAAAATGTTAGGATTTGTGGTGCAGCTCACTTAGTGGTTATGTCTTCAGCATATGTAAGGCCCTGGGTTCAAATCCTAGCAACAACCATCTCCCCATGGGGGTGTAAAATCATATTAATTGCCCTTTTTTGTTGTTGTTGTTGTTGTTGTTTTTCGAGACAGGGTTTCTCTGTGTAGTTTTGCACCTTTCCTGGAACTCACGCTGTAGACCAGGCTGGTCTCGAACTCACAGAGATCCTCCTGCCTCTGCCTCCTGGGATCAAAGGTGTGAGCCACCACCGTGGGCTAATTGCCATTTTTCAAATTGCTTAGTGATGACTTGGAGATGGCCTGGAGTTAGAATTCCTGGAACATGTAAAGTTGGGCCACAGCAGGTCTGGAATCCTAGTGCATCCCTAGCAGGAGATGGGGGAGGGGCAGGGACAAAGACCGGGATGTCTCCTAAGCTTCTGGGCTGTTTACTTCAGCTCTAGTTGTCAGTGGGACCTGGGAGCATGGAGGGGATAAATGAGGCAGAATAAAGTCCCGTGCAATAGCCAACTTTATTCAGAGCCTCAGACAATTTATACTCAGGGGTAAGAGGAGTCACATGAGTGAAGTGTCCAATCACAAGGATGAGCCACACGTGACAAAAAACATGCTTTCCACAGAGACATACACACAAATAACAATAGCCAAGTGTAGTGAATAAAGTGAACTTACTCCTATCAGATACACCTGGGAGGGGCATGAATGCACGATCCAAGAACAATTCTGTGTCTGTGAAGAAACTGAAGTCACCCCCACTGAAACACAAACACACACCCCCACTTCCATACTCACCCACACACCCACACACCCACAAACACCCACCCCCACTTCCATAGTCTCACACACACACACACACACACACACACAAACACCCACCCCCACTTCCATAGTCTCCCCCCCACACACCCACACCCACAAACACCCACCCCCACTTCCATACTCACCCACACACACACACATCCTCCCACTTTCACCCACCCCCTCACCCACGATCACCCCTGCTCCTACACATACACATTTCCCACACGCAAACACAAAGCTCAGGGTATCATAAGAGAGAAATTCCAATTAAAGAGTAGCGTGGGACTGGTGAGATAGTCCCTGCCTGCTGAACTTAACAGCCTGAGTTCCATCCCTGGGACCCACGTGGCAAGAGGAAAAAACCAACTACCAAGTTGTCCTCTGACAGCCCTATGTGTCTTATGGTCTGGGCACACCTGCACACACACACACACACAAACACACACACACACACACACACACACACACACACACACACGTGGAGGGAGGGGGAGAGATAAAAGAATAGTGTGTGAAAATAGTTTAAAGGGGACAAGATTCAGTTTGGCTCATGACTTCCATACATTTCAGTCCTTGTATGTGGGGACGACATGGCGGCCAGAAAACAGAGAAGGTCTGCTCCAGCTGGTCCCCTCCTCCTCCCCATTGTTATCTCACCTGAACTCCCAGCCCCACTGTCCAGATTCTGCGTGGATCTTCCCCTTTGTGAGTGGCCCGGGAAATGCCGTCACAGACCCACTCCCAGTGGGCTTTCCTAATCCCATAGGTACTCTCCACCTGGTCAAGCTGGCTGTCAAGACGAACATCACACGCACTGTGTGTGCAGCCACCCCACTGAAAAATGTAGCGTGTGGGAGCTAAAGGTCACAGAGGGAACTTTTAGGGTACCCCATATCTTGTTTGGGGTGTTGGTTATGCAACTGTATACACTGACCCTAAATCTTCAAAATTATAATGCAGCTGTTGATGGTGCCTACTTCTATGGCAATTCGGTGCCCACAGAGGGCATGGTATCTGGAACCTAAGGTGACAAAGGACCCCTGTACGGAAACCGGAGTGCAGCCTGGCACCAGGCTGATGATATTCTAAAGAGATTCCGCTCCCCTCCCATCGGCTGTCAGCACTTTGAAACAAGGTCCGACAAGGAATTGGAATTTCCCCAGGCATCTCCAGGTACCAGCAAGAAGAGGAACTTGACTCCAGGGAAGAGATTTTCCACTTGTCAGACCACCTGGAGGACAGACATGAGCTGAGATAAAGGTAAGTCATGGTAGGTGGAACCACACCTTGGTGGGGGAGGGAGGTTGCCTATTTATGCATACTTCATACCTTTTCTTGGGTGTTTTTTTTTTTTTATTTGTAATAACAGCCCTAGCTGTCCTGGAACTTGCTTTGTTGATGAGGCTGGCCTTGAACTCACAGAGATCCTCATGCCTTTGCCTCCCTAGTGCTGGGGTAGTGGTATGCACACCACCACTGCCCTGCGTCATATCTTCTATTTAAACCTAAACTGCATGTTAAGACCTGGAGATGGACTAGTTGGGAGCAGGGGACATGAGGTATGGCAGTGGGTCATCGGACCTCTTGGTTCCTCTTCCCAGTGCATCCAGATTGAATAAATCTCATTTCTCTACTTATCTCTCACTGGTCCATTCGACTGGCCTATTGAGGACGGTAGCCCAGCTTACCTTGTTAGGGCTGCCAAGGCCCTGCCTCTGACCCTGACAACTCCAGTTACAAAGTCTAACCCTCCAAAACAAAACCACACCCGTAATAAAGAAGCTGCCGGGGTCTAGAGCAGGGCTTCTCAGCCTTCCTAACGCTGAAAATACAGTTCTTCATGTTGTGCTGACCCCCAACCATCAAATTATTTTTGTAGCTACTTTATAACTGTAATTTTGCTACTGTTATGGATCATAATGTAAATATTTTTGGAGATAGAGGTTTGCTGAAGGGATCATGACCCACATGTTGAGAACTGCTGATCTAGATTTTTAAAAAAAGAAGTGGGTGAATAGGCTAAATCATTTTAGACTGAAAAAGGAACCATCTGTTTGTGAGGAGACATGTCGACTGATTTAGAACCTTCCAGAGAGGAGAATGCATCTTTCCTCCGGCTGTACCATCGGGAATGACTATCAGGCTATTTGCAACGATGGCAGCAGAGACAAGTGGATCTCTGTGAGTCAAGCCATCTTGATCTTACACTTCCCAAGGGCTGGAATTATAGGTGTTCGCCATCAACCTGACCATATGACTAATTTTATTTTCTGTGCTATGTTTAGAGCCCAGGCTCTACCTCTCTGTGCTAGATCACAGCCTGTGATTATTTGATTTAATGTAAGTTCTCATTATACTTCATATCTGTGTCACTGGTTCTACATATTAAGGCACCCTGTGCACATGTATAATTAGACAGAAGTCAGTATAACCTAGTTTTAAGTATTAAATCCAGTGCTTAGTGGTGCATGCTTTGGGAGAGCCATTTTATACACTCTGGGCCCAGAGAGCACCGCAGTACTTTCAGGGGATTCAGGAAGCCAAAATAACTAAAATTCATTGCTGAATCCTAAAAAATAAAATAAGATCTCATTGTGTAGCACTGGCTGGTCTGGAACTCATGACCTGAGCCAATTTCCCCAGGCTTTGTCTCTGTTTTTGAGACAGGGACTCATGTAGCTCAGGCTACATGAACTCATGATCATTCTGCCTCTACTTCCAAAGTACCATGATTACAGCCATGGCCACCGTGACCCATTTTCTCTGTGTTTCTAAGTGATGTGCTTATATGGCCAGTTGTTGATTTTTAGATGTTATATACATTATTTTATTCAATCTAACCACCACAAACTAGGCTTTTTTTTTCTTTTCTTCTTTCCTTGCCGAACCCAGAGCTTTGTGTGTGCTACCTAAGTCCTCTACCACATTGCCCATCTTCTCTTTTTCTTTTCATTATTAGTTATTTATGTGTATGGGTGTTTTGCCCACATGTATATCTGTGTACCATGTGCATTCAGTGCCCATGGAGGCCAGAGAAGGGTGCTGGATCCCCTGGAACTGGAGTTACAGGTGGTTTGTCAGCCAGATGGTGCTGGGAACCAAACCTGGGTCCTCTGGAAGAGCAGCCAGAGAGCCATCTCCTCAGTCCCGATCATCCTTTCTTTTGTACCATTACTATGGTAAATTATTATGATTTGATACCTGCAAGGCTCACTTTCTCCTCCCTCCCCATACAGTCATGCTGTACTTTGGCTGTGTCCGTAGTCAGCGTTGGTTTAACCCTGTGTAAATATTGTTCACACTGGAGTCACGCAATAGCCCCGTGATTCCTCTCTTACAAAACCTTTACTTCCTTTGGCTGTAGTAACAGTATGTTTTCTGTTTGTTTTTGTTTTTTTCCTTTCGGGTTCTCTCTATATATTTAACAATAATTCAACCCAACTCTCCATCAGTAGTCAGCATCTCTTCATAACACATCTGTCCACATCAGGAACTCTGTCAATCTCAGCGTCCTCAAGTAGTCCCTCCTCTGGCCTTCTCTGCTCTGATTTACCCAGGTACCCTCCGTCCACCTTCTCTTTTGTATCTCGGGCTTCTTCCTGGATCTTTATGTTCCTTTTTCTTGCATACTCTGGAGCAAGCTTTATTAAGAAGTGTGCATTCTCTATTAATCTCTTAGAAATAGAGTGGGTTTTTTTGTGGGGTGGGGGTGGGTTTCAAGACAGGGTTTCTCTGTAGTTTTTGGTGCCTGTCCTGAATCTCACTCTGTAGACCAGGCTGGCCTTGAACCATAGAGTGTTTTTTTTTTTAAAGACATTCTCTAGATCTTCAGTTTTCCCAAAGTTTATGATGTCATGCCTTGTTTTAGAACAGTTCCCATTATCAAGAGGAGTTGTTAGAGCTTTGTGCTGAGAAACGTACCTTCTTTGGCTAGGGAGATTGCCCAGCAGGTAAAGGCACCAGCCACACAGGCCTGATGACCTAAGTTTGATCCCTGAAACCCAGGCAAAAGACCAGATGTGGCAACACACATCTGTAATCCAGGCACTCCAACCATGAGATGGAAGGCTGAGCCCAGAGAATTGCCTGGAAGCTTGTAGGCCAGCTTACCTGGGGTAGGAGGCAAAGCAGCAGAAATAGGGGAGACTCTGTCTCAACAAGGAAGAGGTAAGAACCAAGTCCCCAAAGTTACCCTGTTATCCTCTGACCTCTACCATGCATTGTGGCATGCATGTTCACATATGCATGCATGTACACACACACACACACACACAATCAATAAATTAATTAAAAAATGATTGAACAGTGGTGGCACATGTCTTTAATCCAGCACTCGGGAGGCAGAGGCAGGTGAATCTCTGTGAGTTCGAGGCCAGCCTGGTCTACAGAGTGAGTTCCAGGAAAGGCTCCAAAGCTACACAGAGAAACCCTGTCTCAAAAGAAATAATAATAATAATAATAATAATAATAATAATAATAATAATAATAATTGAGAAGGGAAAATGCAGGGTTGGGGATTTAGCTCAGTGGGCCTGGGTTTGGGCTCAGCTGGGGGCTGGGGATGGGGTGCATGTTCTTCACCCTTAGGGAGTATTTTGTGATTCATTCAGTGATGATCTCCTTCATCCACTCCTGTCTTTGCTTCTCTCTTCTGAGTCTTTAGTACTAAAATGGATTCCCTCCATTTTAAAAAGATTTATTTATTTATTTATGTATGTATTTATGTATTTTATGTATATGAGTGCTCCGTCTGCATGTATGTGTACACGACAGGAAAGGGAATCAGATCCCATTGCAGATGGTTGTGAGACACCATGTGGTTGCTGGGAATCGAACTCAGGACCTCTGGGAGAGTAGTTAGTGTTCTTAACTGCTGAGCCATCTCTCCAGCTCTCTCCCTGGTTTTGTTTTGTTTTTGTTTTTTTAACTTCCAGTGCTGGAAAGACAGTTCAGCAGTTAAGAGCACATGTTGCTCCCAGCTCACTCATACAGGAGCAGGAAGGCAAATTCTGCCCCTGGGTTTTGTGAGATGCACATGCTCCCCGCCCCCACCCCCCACACCTTTTTCAAGACAGGGTTTCTCTGTGTAACAATTCTGGCTGTCCTAGAACTCACTCTGTAGACCAGGCTGACCTTGAACTCACAGAGATCCATCTGCCTCTGCCTCCTGAGTGCTGGGATTAAAGGCGTGTGCCACCACTGCCCAGCTGCATATGTCTACTCTTTTTTTTTTTTTTTGTACATATGAATTTTTTCACATTTTTTTCATTTTTTATTTTTCTATCATCAGCTTGATATAATACAAATTCTTATCCTAATAGTGAAATGTTTCATTGAGGCTTGCCAGTAATTGAGTAAAACCAAAACTTATTATAAGCCACAGTCATCCTATGGTCTCCCCTGCTATATAGCCTCCATAGTTCTGTGGGTTGTAGTCTGATTGTTCTTTATTTTATATCTAGTATCCATTTGTGAGTGAGTACATACATGTTTATCTTTCTGAGTCTGGGTTACCTCACTCAGGAAAATATTTTCTAGTTCCGTCTATTTTCCTGCAAATTTCATGCTGTCATTGTTTTTCTCTGCTGAGTAGTACTCATTGTGTGTATGTACCACATTTTCTTAATCCACTCTTCAGTTGACGGGCGTCTAGGTGGTTTCCAGGTTCTGGCTATTACGAATAGTGCTCCTGAGTGCTGGGATTAAAGGCATGCACCACCACTGCCCTGCTGCATTTGCCCACTCTTAACTCCAAGTCTACACAGAGTTGTATTCCATAGCATAGTGTAGAGATCCACCAATGGCATCGTCTATACGGGCAATACCAGAAAGCTATGGAAACGTCAGTGGAAACCTCTCCAGACTGGCTTGTCCATGCCCTATATAATGCCCTCATCCCTCCCAGGTTCAAGGTTAGCATGGGATAGACACAAAGGCATGTCAGAGTCTCTGTTGTCCCGAGTCACCAGGTCACCTGGACACAAGTGTAACAAGCTGGGTTTGGAACCAACATCTCCTGGCAGGTGGACAAGCAGAGCCCCTCAGAGTGATGCTCCTTCCCGAGGAGAAGCAGAGGCCAGGATCTGCATTCTGCAAGGATGCTTTGACCTCCTTCAGGAGGAAATTTCATTTGCATCTAGTTTAGGCAGGGTGTGCAACAGGAAGAAGAGGTCTATGAATGCATTTGCATAACAACCGCAGTGTTTCTTCCTTCCTTCCAGAATTCACAGAACATTCCTTTACAACCCTGGATTTAGTTTCCAGGAGAGTCAGAGGAAACAGGCAGGAGTTGGCCTTTCTCTCTCAGGATGAGGACAGAGTTGAAGGTGAGGCAGACACTTTGCTCAGCCACTGGACCGAGGGAGAGAGAGAAGTTCCTCAGGACACTGTGGAATGCCAAGGACGAGGGTCCCTTCAGCTGGTGCAGTTCTGAGCCCGCGTGGGGACAGGCTGGTGCTGGGCAGGGCCAGAAGGGCAGCAGGAGCAGGGCTGAGGGAGCTGCCTCCCCCACAGTCCCATGAGAGCCGAGTTTCTGTCAGAGATCTTTGTGTTCACTGCACTCTGCTCACCTGCTGCTGTGAGGAAAGAGACCCCGGAGCCCAGCCCTGTCAGCCCCCCTCATCCTAGTTAACCCTCTGAGGCGTTCCTTCAGTTATCTTTGGTCTCGGGTGTCCATAATGTCTTTCTCCCCAGCCTGGTATTAAATGAGTCACTAAGAATGTTGGTCCATCCTCTTCCTCAGCCTGTGAAGCTCACACTTGTCTGCGGCCAGAGAGAACAGCTTTGAAGAGAGGCTGTGTGACCATATGTAGGCTACACATTATCACATAGACTACACATCATCACATAGACTACACATCATCACATAGCCTGCCCATCATCACGTAGGCTGCCCATCATCATATAGGCTGCCCATCATCACGTAGGCTGCCCATTGTCATGTAGGCTGCACTCACGGGGTGGAGACCAGCATTTGATGGATGGTTTGGTACTCCTTTATGTGGCACATTGCTTTATGTCACAATAACATATTTCTTTTTATTAATAAACGGCCCTGCTAATTCTGCTTTTTGAATATTGAAATTGTCTTTTAAAAAGAAGTATTCTCAAAAGCTAAGAAGGTTGTTTATTTAAACATATTGCATGTCACAATTTCTTGGTTTTGGTTACTGTGCCTTGCTTCATCTGTGGAGTCTTCTGGATTCTGCCTGTTCTAAATTAGGCCTCAGATTTACAACAATAAAAGTACCGAGGTGACCTTTAAAAACAAAAAAACAAAAAGAAAGAGGCTGTGTGATAGGAGCTAACATAAGCCCAAGTTAGAATAATGTGTCCAGTGAGACCTCAGCCAGATCCATGTGTCAAAGGGTCTTTCTTTCTTTCTAAGTGTTGAAATTCTAGAATCTGGGCCTGAGCGATGGTAAAAGTCTCCTGCCTCCACACCCGATGTCCTGAGTCCCATCTGTAACATGCCTTCCTCTCTAAACACTCACAAAATATGTAAATAAAAATGAAAAAAAAAATAAGAAAAATAAATCCTAGAGACTCTTTCAACCAGAAGGAACTTTTGTCTTATGACTGCCTCTCAGTCTTGCTCCCAGTGAGGCCTGGCCCCCAAATTTCCCTTTTATATGAAGTAGTCCCTGGGGCCCAATTCCTTCTGCGTTTGCTTCTCTGTAATCAGAGAGGCTAGGACTGCTGGGATCGCTGTGAGGACTTGGGGTGCTGAGGAACGCCTCTGGGATCTGTAGGTTTTGTTTTCTTCACAGTGGGCTCCTTTCATGCTGTTGTCCATGAATAAAATGCTTTCACGTGACATTTTGTACTTTTCCGTCTGTATTTAGCTTATTCAAATAGCCACTTCCTTTGCCCCAAGTAGCTGCTGTCCATGCGGTTATCTATACGAAAAGAGGCAGCTCCTGAGCTCACAGGAGGGCTGGAGGTTGAACCCTCTTGACAATGAGGTGACAAACAGAAGTGCTGGACCTCTGGGTGCCCAACTTAGTCAGTTTCTTTCCTAAAGAGCTCCTTTACGTCCCAAGACAAAGAAACCCTGTTGTTTGCTTTTTACACTTTTGGGGGGCCCACGCCCAGCTACCAAATAAATCACACGCAGAGGCTTATTAATTATGAGTGCCCAGCCTTAGCTTGGCTTGTTTTCTTACCAGCTGTCCTTAAATTATCCTGTCTGCCTTTTGCCTCAGGTCTTTTCCCTTTCTCCATTTCTGTCTGCCTTTCTTTCTTACTCCGTTGCTGGTTGTGTAGCTGGATGACTGACCCTGATGTCCTCCTCCTTCTCTTGCTCCTTCCTCTTCCCTGATTTCTCCTATTTATTCTCTCTGCCTGCGGCCCACCTATCCTTTCTCCTGCCTCACTATTGGCAGCTCAGCTCTTTATTAGACCATCAGGTGTTTTATACAGGCACAGTTACACAGCCTCACAGAGTTAAACAAATGCAACATAAACAAAAGTAACACATCTTAAAATATTATTCCCTAACAAAACCCCACCTCCACTCACCTCCACACCACTCCTCCCCAGTGAACAAATGTCTGTGTATCCTGCAAAGAAGGGACAAGGTCCCAGCGCTGGAGAGATAAGTAGCAGAGCAGAAAGGGCATGTGTTTAAGGCTAGCCTGGGCTAAGTAGTATAATCTTGTGAAAGAGAAGGAGGACGAAGGGAAGGAAAGGAGGAGGGAGGGAGCAAGGAAGGGAGGGAGGAATGAAAGGAGAAAGGAAGGAGGAGGGAGGGAGGAGGAAAGGAGACAGAGGAAAGTGGTTTCACATTCACTTTTTAGAAAAACACAAACTTTGGCCGATTTGAAAATACAAGCCACCAGTAAACTGTACCCACTTCTTGGATTTCTGTTGAGAAAGGTGAGTCAAGTCATCACATACAAAAGCAGGGAGGGTCAGTCTGCACAGAGCTAAGTTAGTGGTGATCATCTTGAAACTGGGATAGGCGTGTGCCACTCAAGCCAGGTCAGGTTTCCCAGTCATGGCCTTTGGTCCTAGCATGACTGCATGGTATATGCTGGTTGGTCTGAAAGTTGAATTAACCCTGTGCCAGCTGAGCTTTTGAAATGTTTCCCAGCAATTTATAATAATGTGTTGAAAGGCAAAGCCAGGCCCAAGGGCCTTTTCAACTTGGCTTGCCTAATTCCTGCTCTTCGCATAACAAGGTGGAAAACACATCAAAGTGGATTTTCAACAAGCTCACCTGCCATTTCCTCTGTGCTGCCTCAGCCAGGGAACAAAGGAAGGCTTACATAAACATGCTAACATACTGTTACATAAAGTAAAATAAACACGCATCCTTTCCTCTTCTTTTGACATTTTATGTATCCCTAAACTTGAAGGCTGTGTATGGATTCTGACTTCTCAAACTGATCGGCATTCCACGGTAGAAGGTATGGATGGGCAGAGCTGACCCCGGCTCTGGGCTCCAGGGGCTCCTCTTCTACTCCAGCGCTGTCCTTGGTGGCAGAGTTCTTGGATGCCTTTCTGAGAAGGCTGTAGTTCTCATGTTGAAGTTCATATGTCCTCAAAACGGTCACCTTCTATGTGTGGTGAGACGTGTGTGGGGTACAACACCTCCTGAGAAAGGCACACGGGGGCACTGTATATTAGGAGGATGTCCAGGTAAGGCATTCAGGAGTTCTGACCTCTGGTCTAAAAGGGACCTGTCCCATGACAGAAGCAGGAGCCAGGGCATTAAAAGGTGGGGGTGGGGTGTTAAAGCCGGGCTTGCTTTGCCTGAGTCTGTGCTCACATGGATGCAGCACGAATCTTAGAAGGTCTTATTAATAAAAACAAACCCAGGAGCCAGGTATTGGGGTGAACGCTGAAAGATCAGAGAAACAGAACAAGCCATAGCTAACCTCACCTCGCCAATTCCTCAGCCAATCTTGTTTCCTCAGACTGGAAGCCTCTGTTGTCCTCATCCAAATGGATCTCAGCTAAACTGCTGACAAAAGCCTGAAAGCTTAACAGGCTCTAGTTCCTGGTCCTCATGCCTTATATACCTTTCTGCTTCCTGCCATCACTTCCTGGGATTAAAGGCGTGTGTCACCATGCCTGGCTGTTTCCAGTGTGGCCTTGAACTCACAGAGATTCAGATGGATCTCTGACTCCAGAATGCTAGGATTAAAGGCATGTGTGCCACCATTTTCTGGCCTCTATGTCTGTCTAGTCCTAGGGGATCTGACACCCTCTTTTGGCCTCTGGGGCGGCACCAGGCGTGCACATAATGCACAGACATACATGTAGGCAGATCACCCATACACATAAATAAATAAAAAATAATAATAATTCTTCAGGAAGCTTCTTCAAGATTCCTGAAGCAGTCCTTTCTTGACTAAATATTCTCTTTCTCCACTGCACTTGAGGCCCCACAAGCGCACACAGGCTTCTCTCTATAAGGGAGCGCTGCTTACCCACCCTGACCCCATCACATAGTTCTAGGCAGCCCATGCGGTACGTGAAGACCTCTAGTCCGATGTTCAACACTGCTCTCTAGGTGTGTCTACACCTGCTCGTCTAACCTGCTCCATGAAGAACGCTTTGCTTCCTAACAGCTTTGGATAGACATTGTTCATAAATGATATGGAGGGAAGAAGAGAGGAGGAGAGGAACCGGAGAGAGGGAGCAGGGGGCGGGAGGAAGGAAGAGAGATCCACACTGACTTATTATGGAGGCTGTTGGTCATCGTAGGGAGTTCATCTTAATGAATCGGATGATGAAGCGCATATAAACCACACTCACTTTTAAGTCTAATTCTTTTGCCTTGCTGGGAAGACAAGATTCTACTGTTATTTATCTGACATGGTAACTAGAGAAAGGGGTTTCTTTAGGTCACGTGGCCCAAGCGGTGATGAGCTGAGAGGAGGCAAGAGAAGGTCAAGACCCTCTTCGCTCTACAGGCCCTTGGTTTAGGAGTGACAGACTTCCGCCTTCACAGGGTGATCTGAGGCTTACTGAGAGGCCCCAAGTACCCCCGGGACAGAATCTCCCCAATCGATCTGTCATATTGTAACTCTGCCCTGCTGCATACATTGAAATTCCCGACGTATTACCTCATTTTGGAAGTAAGTGAATAAACAAAACATACCACTTGGTTTACCACCTCCACTGAGGTCTCTGTTATAATGCATATTTATTGTCTGAAAATTGGGAGGGTTTCAAAAGAGAATTCTTTGAGCATCTCCCATGATATGATACATGTATAAGGCCAAGGAAGATATACCTAGTGGAAGCCTGCCTTGGAAGACAGCGATAAGCCAGACGCAATCACAAGTTTGACAAAAGCAGCATCTACTGGAGGCTTGGAGGGGATCTGATACTGGAGGAAGCCTGGCAATCCAGAGACTTGGAGAAAGCAGAAAGTAGCTAAGTCAGCGTTATCCGGTGAAGGGTCAGGGAGGTAGTGTGCTCTGGGGAGAGGGGAAAGAGTATTCTCAGGTTCCGCCAGGGGAGCATGATGGGAATGGAGGGAGGGTGCTCAGAGACAGGGAAAGGCTCCAGCAGGAAGGCACCTCATCCCAGAGGGTCGACAAGGACAAACCAGACTTCACCCCAAGCACAGTAGAAACCAACCAAGAATTTTCAACCTGGAGTCTGAATGCAGATTGTTATTTTCAAGCTCACTCTGGATGCGGTGTGGTGAGTGGGCTGTGCACTACACCAGGGGGAAGCCATGCTGTAGCTAGAGTTTTCTGCTGACAGTCACCCACCAGTCCACAGCGCTCAGACCAACAAGTAAACACAGAGACTTATATTGCATACAAACTGATGGCTGCAGGCTTCTGCTAACGTTCTTATAGCTTAAATTAATCCATTTCATAAATCTATACTTGCACGTGCTGTGACTTACAGCATCTTCACATGCTGCTGGTCATGGCTGCGGCTGGCAGTGTCTCACGCTCAGCCTTCTGCTTCCAGAATCTCCTCTCCTTGTCCACCTACTTCCTGCTGGCCTGCCAATCAGTATTTTTTATTGACCAATCAGAGCATTTAATAAACTATCACAGCACATGCGTGTCCAGGACAGATTCTGAGGGTCAGTCACGTAAACGTTTATCAGGGGGATGACGCTGAGGCTGGAAGGGGGAGGGCTGGTGTGTGCTCGGTGACTGGGTGCTTGCCTAGTAGGACTAAGACCTTGAGTTGATCCTCTGCCCGCCTAAACCCACAGGGGCGCACACACCTGTAACCCCAGCACCTGAAGGAAAGAGGAGAGCTAAAGTTCAAGGTTGTCCTTGGCTAGATTCAAGGCCAGCCTGGCTACATGACACCCTGCCCTTCCCCAACCCCTCACAAAAAAAAAAAAAAAAAAAAAAAAAAAAAGAGGAAAAAGGCCTTATGAGCCCTTGACAGGAAGACCAAATGGAGATTCGGGGCAAGGCGCCTCTGAGGACAGAGGTGTGTGGAGGTGACTGAGTAGGGAGGGATGCGTGCAGGTAACAGATGGTTGCACCTTTTCTCTTAGGTCAGCCTAATCCTCACCTTCAACAAAGATCAAAATTGCTGTCCGACTGGAAACATCAATGGAGTCCCCCCCTCACAGGCAGACTCTGTAAGGCCCTTACCCAGACATCAGGACACAGCCCTCTGGAGACATCTCTGCACCCCATAAGCTGCTCAACCTGTGTCTGCCAAGAAGGCAGCCAGCAGAGAGACGAAAGAATATTTTAAGGTCCCAAGTTCAATTTCCAGCACCTACATGGTAGCCCGTATTACCCGTTAATCTAGTCCCAGGAGACGCGAGGCTCTCCACAGTTATGGGGCACGCACATGGTACACAGATATACATGCAGAAAACATTAAAATACATCAAATAAATAAATACATTTTTTAAAAGAAAGGAAGAAATGTGTCTTTTCAAGATTGTAGGACAGAAAACCAGGCCCCAAAACACCCTGCCTTCCGAGTCTAGACTGACCTGTAAGTGGCCCTGGATCCTAAAGCCTGTAGTCAGGAGCCTGTGCACTGCACTGCTTCACCCTGTGCACTGCACTACTTCACCCTGTGCACTGCACTACTTCACACTGTGCACTGCACTGCTTCACCCCTCACACTGCACTGCTTCACCCTGTGCACTGCACTACTTCACCCTGTGCACTGCACTGCTTCACCCCTCACACTGCACTGCTTCACCCTGTGCACTGCACTGCTTCACCCTGTGCACTGCACTGCTTCACCCCTCACACTGCACTGCTTCACCCTGTGCACTGCACTACTTCACCCCTCACACTGCACTACTTCACCCTGTGCACTGCACTACTTCACCCTGTGCACTGCACTGCTTCACCCCTCACACTGCACTGCTTCACCCTGTGCACTGCACTGCTTCACCATGTGCACTGCACTGCTTCACCCTGTGCATTGCACTGCTTCACCCTGTGCACTGCACTACTTCACCCCTCACACTGCACTACTTTACCCTGTGCACTGCACTACTTCACCCTGTGCACTGCACTACTTCACCCTGTGCACTGCACTACTTCACCCCTCACACTGCACTGCTTCACCCCTCACACTGCACTACTTCACCCTGTGCACTACACTGCTTCACCCCTCACAATGCACTGCTTCACCCTGTGCACTGCACTACTTCACCCTGTGCACTGCACTGCTTCACCCCTGTGCACTGCACTGCTTCACCCTGTGCACTGCACTACTTCACCCCTCACACTGCACTGCTTCACCCTGTGCACAGCACTACTTCACCCCTCATACTGCACTACTTTACCCTGTGCACTGCACTACTTCACCCTGTGCACTGCACTGCTTCACCCCTCACACTGCACTGCTTCACCCTGTGCACTGCACTACTTCACCCTGTGCACTGCACTGCTTCACCCCTGTGCACTGCACTGCTTCACCCTGTGCACTGCACTACTTCACCCCTCACACTGCACTGTTTCACCCTGTGCACGGCACTACTTCACCCTGTGCACTGCACTGCTTCACCCTGTGCACTACACTACTTCACCCTGTGCACTGCACTGCTTCACCCCTCACACTGCACTGCTTCACCCTGCGCACTGCACTACTTCACCCCTCACACTGCACTGCTTCACCCTGCGCACTGCACTACTTCACCCCTCACACTGTACTATTTCACCCCCCACACTGCACTGCTTCACCCTGTGCACTGCACTACTTCACTCACACTGTACTGCTTTACCCCTCACACTGCACTACTTCACCCTGTGCACTGCACTACGTCACCTGGCAGCCAGTTCTTGGCGCCCTTACTCCCTAAGGCCCTTCCCAGTCTAAGGGGGCTCAGGAGAGCCCCTCTCCTGCACATTCTATGTCCAGTCATCTTATCATTCCCTCAACTCCACAGCACTGGCTCAGGAGAGGGTGCAGTGCATTGAGTGGACATCTGAGTCCCAGAGCGCAGAAAGCCCGATCTCCCCAGAGGACAGACGCTCCAGGGCACAAGGCAGATTCCTATTAGCTGTGTTCAGAAACCAGCCGGCATCAAGGGATAAGGAAAAGATAGCAATGATGTTTTTAGAGGACTTTGGCATCTGGGAACACTGTTTTGTGTGATCGTTTCCACAAAGCCATGTTTGTAGTGCACAGTTGAGATAATGAGGATTAAGAGGATTAAGCCTGTCTGTGGTGGCGCACACCTTTAATTCCAGCACTTGAGGCAGAGGCAGGTGGATCTCTGAGTTTGAGGCCAGCCTGGGCTACAGAATGAGTTCCAGGACAGCCGGACTGTTACGCAGAGAAACCCTGTCTTGAAAACAGCAACACCAATAACAAAAAAATAAAATAAAATAAAAAACTGAAGCCATTACTATTATTGTTCTATTATTAAATAAAACTTGGTAGTCAGATATTGGAGTAAAAATCTGATGGACCCAAAGAGTGACAGAGGAACAAAGAGCTGACCCCGCCTCTCCGTACTCCCAGGTTGAAAAGGCCTGCGATCTTTCCAAGCCCCTCCCTATTCCTTCCTGTGTTTCTCTATCCCAATCTGGGTCTACCAAAAACTCTATGGTTAATACTGGCCAGCTGAATGTTGACTCTGCCCTCTGATTCAAGGTTTAACTTTATTGGCAGTCTCAGGAGTGTCAGAGTGAGATCAAAATATCCCGCAACAAAAAACCAAAAAGAGATATTTAGAGGTGTGCTCAAAATCATCAAAGCCTGGAACTTAATTAAAAAACAAGTGTTGGGCCAGCGAGATGACTCAGAGGATAGAGGCACTGACTGCAAGCCTGATGGCCTAAGTTTGATCCTGGAACCCACTTAGTGGAAGGAGAGAATGGCAAGCTGTCCTTTGGCCTCAACATGAGTGCCATGGCATCCACACATCCACACACAATGAATACGTTTAAAAAAAAAAAAAAAAAAAAAAAAAAAAAAAAAAAAAAAAAAAAAAAAGACGGCTTTTCTTTTCCATATTCTTACCCATCTCTTCTACCCAGGAATGGCTTTCTAAATGCCACACACTCGTTGTTTTAAATTTCCACAGATCATTCCAGACAGCAGGGGGCCCTTCAGTGGGTCCCTGAAATACATGCAGTCAACAGATACTCAAAGAACTTATGGGTTAGTGACGATGATGGGAAATGAAATTCCAAGGATTTTGGAAGCCCGAGGCACTTTCTAGAATAGAGAGGTGATTGCATCTCTGTAGGGAAGCGCCATCTTTGGTCTGTATTGTCAAAACCAGGAGTCTGCCCCAATACAGCCGCTATACAACCTCAGGTGCCTGCACCCATGGGCTGCAGACTGGACCTTGGGGGACGCGCTTTGCAGGCCCCTCCTCCTTGGTTCGTGTCTGTGCTGTTTCCTCAGATGGAGGCGCTCTAAGCACACTCGCCACCCCTGAGAGTCAAGGGCACCGGGTCCAGCATCAGCATTTTCAGTGTTTCCATGGTGGTTCTGTTGGCATCATTTAGAGGAAAGTGTGTTAACGCATGTGAAATAGCTCCCTAAGTGGAATCCTGACATTTTCTGTTGGCCCAGATCATTTGACTCTCAGTGAAAGGTTGCTTTGTTATCTAGGTTGTCTGAGGTGTGACATGTAGACTGCCAGTCTTAATGCATGTCCAAGAGATTCATGGCTCTGTGCTTTCTTACCTCCAGTACTGTGTTCATCTGTTGGATTAAATGTTACATGCCACAAAATCAAGTTATCTTATGCATAATAAATATCAATCTCCATTTCATTCTGTCATTCAGCCAGCACGTGTTGGAAAACTTCTACAAGCTGAGGCCCACTTTATATATTGAGAATATAACAGTGAACAGAACAGACCCGACTCTCCCCACTCCCGTCTCTTGGCTCTGAGATTTTAGTTGAATTTCACCAAAAATCTCAAATAAGCAATTTCAAGAATGAAGTCCACTTTTTGGTGGGAGGGTGAGCAGTTGGAGAGTCACAGTAATGCACAGCCGTGGCCCCAGCATGGGGACAGACCTTATGGATGCGCAGTCAGCACATACTGGCGTCCTCTGTCTACGCCATCCTTCCTCCCTTTTATTTAATTTTCCTCTGCTGTTATGCAGCACTATTATATTTCACAATCTCAAAATGTGCTTCTGGACCAGAGGATCAGATTCATTGTGTGGCATACAACAGGCACTTGTGTAACTGAGGTAAACTCACCTACAGTGAACATACGGATCATAAGTACTTTTCTTTGGTTTTTTGAGACAGGGCTTCTCTGTGTAGTTTTGGTGCCTGCCTGTCCTGGATCTTGCTTTGTAGACCAGGCTGGCCTCAAACTCACAGAGATCCACCTGGCTCTGCCTCCTGAGTGCTGGGATTAAAGGTTGCGCCGCCGCCGCCGCCGCTGCCGCCGCCGCCGCCGCCACCACCACCACCACCACACCCAGCAAGTAACTTTTTTTTAAAGTAAGGAAATGTGTAGGCACCACCCATAATGCCAGTTCCTTCTGCAGCCACAGTGCAGGACTGAATTGCATACTGTGTTCAGAGTGATGATCCCGACACTCGCAGGATGCTGAATCGGTAAGAGGAGATTTAATTATGTTCATTAGGCTACTTATTACAGCTAGGCAATGGACTGGGGCGATTTAGAGAGATTCCAGACAAAAAGTGTCTTCTCATTAACCCATAGTTAATCAGAAACCCAATTAACCAAGGTGCTCTGCTCCAAGATTTCACTCCTTCCAGACTTACTTATTCTTCTTTACAACCATGACCGAATCACTGGTCCAGATCCTGCCGTCTCACATTTACCACGAAAATCAATGGATTCTTTCATCCTCCAGCAGGACAAAATGCCTCCAGAGACAAATGGGAACCTCCAAGAGACAATTGTTCTGCCGAGTAACAGACAGGGATGAAACAGAGAAGCCTCAGTTTTTCCTTAATCATTCTCTTGAATATATGTAGAGTTGGAAAGCCCAGAAAAATGAGAAAATGAAGTTGGCATAGCAGCATATGCCTCTAATAATAGCACTCAGGAGTCTGAGGCAAGGGGGTGGCAGGCTTGAGGAAAGGCTGGTCCACATAGGAAAATCCTATCACAAAACAAAATAGAGCAACACTGAGGTACGGTTTTCTTTCACAGCTGCCCTTTGGCCCGTTTATTTCATAAACTAGTGGACAAGTCATTTGTTTGGCCACAATGCACCCTTTCACAGAAGCTCCATTCTGTGAAAACACTAGACCCGTCGTCATCCTCCCTTCACGCTGCCTTAGGTTAGACCTTCCCCCATCTTCCTGTCCCACCCACATATTTTTCTTGCTGAAGCGCCTCTGTGCTTTGGAGACACTAGATCTTACTTCTCCTTCTCCCTTGATTTCTCTTTATTTTTCACTCTCCTAAAATACTTTCGCTCCAGGTGTGATGGTACCCGCCTTTAATTTCAGTACTAGGGAGGTAGAGGCAGGCAGATCTCCGTGAGTTTGAGGCCAGCCTGGGTTCCAGGCCAGCCACAGTTATAAGATGAGACCCCGTCTCAAAAACCCAGAAAAGGGAAACAACACCAAACTGCCCCAAACAACAAACCAAAGACCTTTTCCTTGGGGCTGGGAAGGAGGCTCAGCAGTTACAAGAATGTATAGCTCATGCAGAGGACCTGACTTTGGTTCTGAGTATCCATATCAAGGGGTTCACAACTGCCGTAACTCCAGCTCCGGTGGGTATCCAATGCCTCTGGTCTCCACTGGCACCTACCCTCAGGTGCACACATACACGCACGTATGCACGCACATGAATATGTAATTTAAAATAAAATAAGTAAGGAAAAAGTCAAAATAAATCTTGAGAGAAACAAGAAGTTCAAATGTAGTTCAGTAACAGATTCACATGCACATGTTAGAAATTAGTATCATTTCTGGCGGGAATGCAAACTAGTAGAGACATTACAGAAGCCAATAGAAGCACTGAGAGATCTTATGACTGGGTTTCTAGCTAAAGTAGATGAGATGAGACTATCAGAAACACATGTACTCCTGTGCTTACTGCAGCCCTACTCAGAGTAGAGAGAGAAGATACTGAGTCAACGCAGAGGGCTATCGGAGGACCACCAGTAAGGAATCCATGGTGTGCTATTCAGTCATAAATGCCATTCAGCCTTAAAAGGAAAACAATCTTGTCATTTTTCACAGCACAGGTGGACTTGGGGGGCTTTTTTTTTTAAAAAAAAAATTTACTTATTATGTATACATAATAAACAGTGTTGTTTGCATGTATCCCTGCAGGCCAGAAGAGGGCGCCAGATCTCATTACAGATGGTTGTGAGCCACCATGAGGTTCTTGGGAATTGAACTCAGGACCTCTGGAAGAACAGCCAGTGTTCTTAACCTCTAAGCCATCTCTCCAGCCCTAGGACTTGGGGGCAGGGGGTCTTTATGTTAAGTAAAAGAAGGCAGACACAAAAAGACAAACCCTGTGATTTCACTTGTATGTGGAATATAAAAAAAGTTGAACCTATTTCAGAAGTTGAGAATAGTCATGACTAGAGGCTGTGAAGAGCAGGAAGAGGGAGAGGGAGAGACTGGTCAGTGGGTTTAATGTGGCAGTCAGAAATCGTAAGTTTTTGTTCTGTGGCTCACTAGGATGGAGAAAACATAAGAGTACACGTCTCATAATCAGGAGGGAGGACTTTCAATGTAGTCAACATAAAGAAACAGTAACCGGTGATTGTGCTGGCATGTGGCTTAGCAGGGAAAGGTACTTGCCACCCAATCTGGTGACCTGAGCTGAGCCCTAGGACCTACATGGTAGAAGACACAAACTGACCACTGAGAGCAGTCCCCTGCCACGTGTGTCTGGTGGCACACACCCACACAAGCACACATAAGTACACTAAATACATGTAACTTAAAATTTAAAAAAATAGTTGAAGGCGGAGGATCTGCTAGCTATCCTGATATAATTAGTACACCGTGTGTACATTAGCTGTAACGTCATATCGCACTCCATAAATGTGTATAATCACTGTCAGTAAAAGTAAATTGTGCTTAATAAGAAAAGAGAAAGCAATCTAGTCGATAGGTGGACTTATGTATACATTAGTAATATTATTTCTAGCTGTATTAATTAGTTACTTTGTTTACTGTAAGAGTTATGGCTACAGAAAAGTCAGAACTTTTGAATGCATGTGTCTGTGTGAGATGGGGAGGCAGAGTGAGGCAGACAGAGCCGGGGTGACTGCGTCAGAAATTGAGGCAAATGATGCACCACAGTTAGAAGAAACAGTGACACAGCCCTGTCCACCAACACCAACCCATGTGTCGTCAGGCTACAATGTCACCAGACGGGAACTAACGCCTGACTTATGTGCAGCGCAAACATAACTGTCCCCAAGACTTGCCTGGCAGCCGGTGAACGTGTCAGTGTGTTCTCTGTTGTTGTTTATCATTTATTTGATCTGTGTTTTACCTACGTGTATGGATGTGAACCACATGCTTGCCTGGGCAGACTCCGTAGGATTTGAGCTTTGAGACCGTTGTGAGCTGCCATGTGATTCGGGAGCAGCAAATGCTATTAACCGCTGAGCCATCTCTCCAGCTTCCAGTCATTGTTCTTAGAGTCACACAGGAGGTTGGGGAAGCCCATACTTTAGCCGGGGAAGGTTACAGACATCGGTTTTGTCAAGTTTTCCTCTTCCTTTCCTCTGACATTTTCTAGTTTCAAAACCGTGGTGGTTTGGGTTTCTGAAATGGCACAGCGGGGGCACCCACGGGCAGGGTGGGGTGGAGTGGGGGGCGGGTGGAGTGGGGGGCGGGGTGGGGTGGAGTTGGGGGGGCGGGATCATTACGCAGAAGGCCGACAAGGTCAGCACGTAAGCACGCAGGGGCGTGCTGCCCCCTGCAGGACACTGGTCGCCTGCAGCCCCTGGCTCTCTTAGAGCGCAGTCCTGTGTAGCGCTGTAGTATTTTTTTCTTTCCACTGTGTGACGCTGCCAAGTGTCGCTGTCTTGCCTGCGAAGGGCAGCGAAAACTTCATGACTGAAGAATCAGGCATAAAAGGAGATGTCAGGGAGGTAGGAAAAGGGGGAGGTCCGGGAAGAAAGCTAGTGAGTTTTCTGCCCTCGGGCCTTCCCTAGGCTTCCCCACCTGACCCTTCAATGAGGGAAGTTCCTCCAACTCTTGGGATGCAGCCAATAGTTTCCAAACCTGGCTCCCCACACAATTACAGGCACTAGATTGCATCCTAACGAACTCTGGTTCCTAAATTTGGGGAGACGCCTGGTCACCTTTGTGGTGATATTGTGTTCCTCAACATATTGTGCACCCTAATAAACTTATCTGGGGTCAAAGAACAGAACAGCCTCTAGACAGACATAGAGGCCAGAAAATGGTGGCACTCACACCTTTAATCCTAGCATTCAGGAGGCAGAGATTCATCCAGATCTCTGTGAGTTCAAAGCCACACTGGAAACCTCCAGGCATGGTGACACACGCCTTTAATCTCGGGAACTGGTGGCAGGAAAGGTATATAAGGTGTGAAGATCGGGAACTAAGGTTTGTTAAGCTTTTAGGCTTTTAGTAGCAGTTCAGCTGAGATCGCTTCGGATGAGGAGAACTCAGAGGCTTCCAGTTTGAGGAAACAGGATCAGCTGAGGAATTGGTGAGGTGAGGTTGGCTGGCTTGTTCTGTTTCTCTGATCTTCCAGCATTCACCCGAATATCTGGCTCCCGTGTTTGTTTTTATTAAAAAGACCTTTTAAGATTCGTGTTACACACCTCTCCCTAAAATCTCTCCAGATGATCTTGATGTGTGGTTTATAAAGAAATGCGAGAGCAGAGGCCATTTTAAGGGGCTTGGTCCTTGTGGGATTCTGTGAACAGGGCTTCCTTTTCTCAGTTCAGTAACAAGCAACAGAATTGCCCATGTGCAGATGCGTTCTCCAGAAGACAGGCACACAGCTTTGGAGGACCCCCACCGTACCCCCTAGGGATCTGCTTGCTGAGCATAGTCTGTTCAGTTTCCTGCAGCCCATTTAGTTAGTGCAGTGGCCCTGTGACCCACCATGCCACTGATTCCAGGAACCAGCCCTCACTGCCCCCCTCTGTGCTTCCTAGGGAGGGAAATAGGACAGGGCCTGGCTGTCCTCAGCATCATTCAGACCTGGGTTTGAGTCCTGACTTCACAATTGGCTACCTGTGGGGTGATTTTAAATGTCTACTAACATTTCCTAATCCTGCCTGCAGTAGGAGACAGTCACCTGCCTCAGTAAGCCTGAAATGTGATCCCGGGTGTCCTGAGCACCCTGGCTGCCTGTGGGGTCCAGTGTTAGCTCTTCCCAGCAGTGGGGACAGCCATGCTGCTCTTGTGACACCAGATCTCTGCAATGTCCCCACCCAGTGACCAGAACCAACGGTGCACGTGGTTTTCATGCCCCGCATGGAGGACAGCTGCTTAGTCTTGGCGCCAACATCCTGTGAAGAAAAGAAAGCCAAGACCTGTCCATCCTCCTGAGAACCAAGGCAGGTAGGCACTATCCATTTGTCCATCCATCCTTCTCTCTCCAGAATGATATCTCTGTAGCTTACTCCCACAGAGGCTTTCAAATATCGGTGCTCAGCAGAACATTCATCAAAGTGCTGCTTCCTCAACGAGTCTGCAAGTTTCTCCTGGTGTGGAGCCAGGCATCCACAATTTAACAACCACTCAGATCACAGTTGGAGAAACGCCACTTTAAGAATTTCCTAGTCCTTAGTGGGGCGGTGGTGGCGCAGGCCTTTATTCCCAGCACTCAGGAGGCAGAAGCAGGCAGATCTCTGAGTTTGAGGCCAGCCTGCTCTACATAGTGAGTTCCAGGACAGCCAAGGTTACACAGAGAAACCTTGTTTCAAACCCCTCCCCCACCCCCACCCACTGAAACATTTTTCTAGTCCCGGGGTATGCCCACCAGTTCTCAGGGGCCAAGCAACAATGTGCATGCGTGAAGAACCAGGAAAGAGAAAGGGGAAGAATTTACGTGCTGAAGCTCTTCACAGTTTCCTCTCCCACTTGAGACCAAATTCTTAATGCACTTTAAAACAAGTTCTTGGATGAGTGAAAACTGCATGTAAGTCCCTAAAGGGAAAAGACCAGCTCAGTGACTCACAGGGCGGAGCGAAGGAGTCTGAGACCCCTGCAGAGGTCGCCTGGGGACCTGCTCTGTCCCAGCTTCATAGGGTTGGGGGTGGTGCTAACAGTCCCTTTCTGTGGCTCGGAACTAAACCCAACAACTCACTGAGGAGAAGGTGTGTGTGTCAGGGTGTAGGTGTGGAGGTCAGAGGACAACATGCAGGAGTCAGTTCTCTTCTCCCACGTGCGGGTCCAGGACTTGATGGCCAATGCTTCTACCCTCTGAGGTATCTTACTAATGTAGCTCCACCACTTCTTCTGAAGCAAGGCTTCACTCTGGTCTCATTGGCAGAAACCTTCCAGCTGCGCCCTCCCAAGTACTAAGATTGTAGGCACAAAATCTTGCTATGTAGCCCAAGCTGGGCTAGAACCAATGATTGTTCTGCCTCAGCTTTGAAAGCTCTGAGACCACGCATGGGCATCACCACGCCCGGCTAAAACAATCTGGTATAAAATATGAGGAAAACATTTGAGTTGGCAACTTACCAAATAGATTTCAGTAAGTGAACACACAAAAGACGTCAACATCATGAGCGGATAGTTGAAACACAAACACAATGAAGAGCAGAACATCCAACAACCCCCAAACCCATGACACGTGTCAGCAAGGATGCGAAGCCACCAGAGCTTTCACACACTGCTGATAAAGATGTGAAGGGCTGGGCTGGGCATGTAGCTCAGTTGGCATATGTTTGCCTGGTGTGTGCAAGGCCTACCTAGCACCGTGGGGGTGCACATCTGTAATCCTAGGGCTTGAGAGGTGGGGGTGCACATCTGTAATCCTAGGGCTTGAGAGGTGGGGGTGCACATCTGTAATCCTAGGGCTTGAGGGGTGGGGGTGCACATCTGTAATCCTAGGCTTGAGGGGTGGGGTGCACATCTGTAATCCTAGGCTTGAGGGGTGGGGGTGCACATCTGTAATCCTAGGGCTTGAGGGGTGGGGGGGTGCACATCTGTAATCCTAGGGCTTGAGAGGTGGGGTGCACATCTGTAATCCTAGGGCTTGAGGGGTGGGGGTGCACATCTGTAATCCTAGTGCTTGAGGGGTGGGGGTGCACATCTGTAAACCTAGGGCTTGAGAGGTGGGGTGCACATCTGTAATCCTAGTGATTGAGAGGTGGGGGTGCACATCTGTAATCCTAGGGCTTGAGGGGTGGGGGCAGAAGGGTCAGAAGTGAGTTTATAGCCAGTCTGGGGTACATGGAACCACGACTTAAAAAAAGAAAGACAATTGTTCCACCACTTTGGAAACGTCTAGCAGTTTCTTAAAATGCAAGAGTACGTCTCACACATGGCTATTTCTGCATCACTTAACCCAAAGTAAACGGGAGTGTGTTACCACTGAAAGACACCAAATACTCGCAGCAGCTCAATTTTTTTCATAGTGAACACACAAACAAGAGAACTGGAAATAGTTCGGTGACCATCCACAGATGACTGAAAAATCGTCCAATACTCAGTGGAAAAGTTATCCACAATGAGAAGAAATGAATTCATGGTTAATGCAACAGCACTGAAGGATCTCGGGTTGAGACTTTTTGAGACACACAGAGAAAAAAAAAATCTAAGCAAAAACCTATCACAAACTGGGTGATTCCATTTATATAAGATTATGAAAATTAGGTACTGGAGAGATGGCTCAGCAGTTAAGAGCACTGGCTGCCCTTCCAGAAGACCTGGGTTCAATTCCCAGCACCCACATGGCAGTTCACAACTGTCTGTAACTCCAGTTCCAGGGGACCCGGCACCCTCACACAGACATACATGCAAGCAAAACACCAATCAATGCTCATAAGATGAAAATAAACAATTTAAAAGACTATAAAAATTAAACATTAGGGGCTGGAGAGATGGCTCAGAGGTTAAGAACAGGACTGTTCTTCCAGAGGTCCTGAGTTCAATTCCCAGTAACCACAACCATCTGTAATGAGATCTGGTGCCCTCTTCTGATATGCAGGCATATGTGTAGACAGAACACTGCATACATAATAAACAAATCTTTAAAAAAAATAAACATTAGTATGTAGCAACACAAAGTACAACAAGTATGCTAATATATGCATGAAATCCCAGCACTCTCAAGGGCAGGGCAGGCAGATTGCATTAGGGTCAAAGTTAGCCTGGGGTACATAGTGAGTTGAGAGCCAATCTGGGCTACAGAGTGAGACTGCCATCTTAAAAAAGAAAGAAAGAAAAGTAGGCAAAGAAAGGAAAAAAAATCTGGAGGAGAGGGTGACACAGGCCCCACGGTCTGCTATAATCTCAGAACGGCTCTCAGAAGAGGTGATCAATGCCTGAACATCTCTAACCTTAACAGCAAGTGCAGCAGGTTGACAAAGCGGGGACGGGGCGGGGGCGCCCCGAGTCCGATCCGTCATGGAAGGGTTGGCTCACTTGGGGAGGTGTCCACGTCAGTGAGAGGGAGACCGACAGAGGCTGAGAAAACCTTCGTTGTATTTCAGCAACGAGCACGTTCAAGAGCGGAAGTGGGGGCGGGGATCCGGACGGCTTGACCCAGCACCGGCAGAAGGAAAGGCCTGGAAGCCCTCTCTTCTTGGCACTGCGGTGAAGCCGAGCGGCAGTGAGGTGTCATTTTGAGAGGATCCTTGCTGTACAGCCAGCGACTCTATGAACTGTATTCTGGGGAAATTCAGAGCAACAATCGCAAGACAATACCTTGTTACACTGGAAGCCGGCCAACAGAATCCCTTTAGACCACAGGGAAGGGACCTTGAGTCTCTAGCTAAACGACCAGTCCATAGATGGTGGACTTCCAGGCTATATTCCCACATGGCTTCCCTCTAGGCGCTCTTCTGTATCTCTGGGGGAAAATTAACCACTATATTGTTGTAGGTGCTGGGAATCAAACCCAAGGCCTTGGGCACGGTAGGTAAGTGTTCCACCAATAAGCTGCTCCACCAATAAACACCAATAAGTGTTCCACCAATAAACATCCCCAGCTGGTCTACATTCCCAATGGAGCTTACTCCGAGCCATGAGTCTGTCTGGCACTAGTGTTTGACCTAAGCCCCTGCTAGTTCCTGATAGTGGGACCTACCCTCACCCATGTAACAAACAGGTCAGCAGGATTCCAGCCCCAAGTCCAGTGCAAGTCTTGTATCTACAAAGTGTTGGTTATATCTCCAGTGCTTTTATCCTTCAGCTTCTAAAATGAGGAAGTTCCCCTTCAAGAAGGAGACCAGAAAGATTAATATTCCACTCTGGGAGCAGTGTAGAGACCATACCGAGTCCATTAACTGAGTGTTGACTTCTAAATGAGTCTTCAGCTCTCCCACAACCTAGCCCCAGTGGACTATTGTAAAGACTTCAAATGGAAGGAGATAGTTAGTGATGGGCTGGTGAGACAGACAGCTCAGCAGGCCCGATGACCTGAGTTCAACCCCTGGATCTCACAATGGAAGGAGAGAACCAACAAGTTATCTTCTGACCTCCGCAAGTACACCATGGCACACAGCTGCCTGCACTCACACACACCGCACACATGCACATGATACAAGGTTGTTTTAAAGAATATAGCCAGTTTTCAGAAAATTGGGAATCTATCTACCTCAAGACCCAGCCATACCACTCTTGGGCATATTGTTGGTTAAATGGTGTGCTGCTTATGGCAGAAGAGAGTGCTGATCAGAAGAATCACAAGCCATGGTTACCTTTTAGAACTTTATGGGGGGGAGGGGCAGACGGAAGGAGAGAGCGGGAAAGAGAAGAGGGCACACAGAGGGCCCACCTGCTTTTTAGGCTGGGATGCCATCACAGGCTGGTGACGTAATTAAGGACAGAATCCTTACACATATACCCAAGGAATGCTCAATCATACCACAAAGAAACATGCTCAACTATGTTCATAGCAGAACTATTTGTAATAGCGAGAACCTGGAAACAACCTAGATACCAGTCAACCAAAGAATGGATTAAGAAAATGTGGTACATATACACAATGGAGTACTACTCAGCAGAGAAAAACAATGACAGCATTTGCAGACAAATGGATGGAACTAGAAAATATCCTGATTGAGGTAACCCAAACCCAGAAGGACAAACATGGTATGTACTCACTCATAAGTGGATTCTAGATATAAAGCAAAGAACAATCAGACTGCAACCCACAGAACCAGGGAGGCTATATGGCAGGGGGGACCCTAGGATGACTGTGGCTTAGAATAAGTTTTTGTTTTACTCAAAAATAAATAAACAACAACAAAAAAAAAAACAAGGGAAAAAAGAATATAGCCAGTTTTAAAAATCCAATCAGTGAAATAACCCCAGAAGTCTCACAGCAGTTACATAAGAACCATAAAAACTAAAGCAGGAGAACCCCACCTTGGCATTAAAAAGTACTAATTCTACACTGATGACTTCCTGTGGGAATGAACTAGAAGAAATCCCAGACAAGGAATGTATAAGAATGATCATAAAGATATATTGTTTTTTCTTTTGAGACAGGGTTTCTCTGTGTGGCTCTGGTTGCCTGGAACTCACTCTGTAGACTGTTCTGCCCAGATTAGGACCCCCAAAGAGACCACTGGAGACCGAAGATGTCCAGAATGCAATAGCAAGGTTTATTTGACTCAGCGCAAGTGCATGCTTAGTTCAAGCTAGCAGGGCACGCTCCTCCACCACGCCTGACGCAAACCCCACAAAATTCCTTCGAGGGGAGGGGGTTAGTATGGGTCCATCCTTGATTAGTCCAGTTTTTCCTGGGCCTGGACTTTGTCTTATTTCAGCTTATCTGTTTGCCCTGTCAGGAGTTTTACAACCCATCTCCAGGATCTGGTCATGTTATTTCCCGAGAGGGGCATCTCGTGGTTAATTGGTCATCACCAGACATCCGACTTTGTTCTCTTGAAAACTCCTGACTTCACCCTCTCCAGGAAGGGGGAACTGACTCAGTTCTGTTTATCTTTAAGAGATCTCTTCCCTCAGCTCTTTTGGGTTTCTGGGGGAACTGTGTCTGGGCCTTTGGTGGGGGGTCTTTCAAGACTAGGCTGGCCTCAAACTCAGAGATCTGGCTGCCTCTGCCTCCCAAGTGCTGGGAGGCGTCCACCACCACACCTGGCTCATACCAATATTTAAGAGTATACAAATAGACCCTAAGTGAATTAAAACAGAATATAGATAAAGTAAGTAAATAAACCCAGGGTTTGAAATAGGAATCAATAAAGATAGAAATATTGAAAAATTTTAGAAGTTTAGAGATAAAAGATTCAGTAATCCAAAAACAAAACAGCCAGGGGTGGTAGTATGCACCTTTAATTAATCCCAGCACTCTCAGGAGGCAGAGGCAGGTGAATCTCTGAGAGTGAGAGGCCAGCTAAACCCGTCTCAAAATAAAACAAACAGGCAAACAAAACTTCAATAGAAAGCCTCACCAATAGAACGGACCAAGTGGAAGAAAGACTCTCAGGCATGGGATTCAGACAGCGACAAACACAAAATGATAAGAAAATGTGAAAAAATAAGCCAACTATTTAAGATGCCATTGAAACAATCCAATTTCTGAATCACAGAGATAATAAAACAAGGAGATGCTGAGGCTGGGCGTGTAAGCAGCAGGGACTGTGGTCCACCAGTACAGCATCGAGAGGCAAAGCAGGTTCTTCTGGCATGCATGCCTTAAACCTGGCTGTCCGTCACAGCAGGGAGGGCCAAGGGCTGGGCACATCCTCCATCTGTTCTCATTCTCCTGACTATGTAGCATGGTAAGCCTTGTTGCTCTGCATGACTGTGATGCTGTTAAGTCAAAACAGAGTATCCAAAGAGGGGTAATAGGCTGGAGAGATGGCTCAGCAGTTAAAAGTGTTTATTGTTCTTGCTGAGGACCTGAGTTCAATTCCCAGCCTGATTTCTGGAGGTTCTTTGGCCCTGTGAGCACTGCATGCTCATGCACAGGCACATACATTTCTCTCTCAATCTCTCTGTCTCTTTTCTTTTTTCTTTTTGGTTTTTCGAGACAGGGTTTCTCTGTGTAGCTTTGTGCCTTTCCTGGAACACGCGTTGGAGACCAGGTTGGCCTCAAACTCACAGAGATCCGCCTGCCTCTGCCTCCCGAGTGCTGGGATTAAAGGCATGTGCCACCACTGCCCGGCTCTTTCTTTCTTTCTTTCTTTCTTTCTTTCTTTCTTTCTTTCTTTCTTTCTTTCTTTCTTTCTTTCTTTCTTTCTTTCTCTCTTTCTTTATTCCTTTTTTTGTAAAGAGAGAAGGATAGTTCAAGCAAGAGGAAATAGGATAGATCTGTTTCACAATAACATGGATATATTTAACAACACTTAACATGTTTTTTTTTCCTTTTATTTTTTTTTACAATACCATTCAGTTCTACATATCAGCCACGGGTTCCCCTGTTCTCCCCCCTCCCACCCTCTCCCCTTCCCCCCAGCTCACCCCTTATTCCCACCTCCTCCGGGGCAAAGCCTCCCCCGAGGACTGCGATCAACCTGGCAGACTCAGTCCAGACAGGTCCAGTCCCCTCCTCCCAGACTGAGCCAAGCGACCCTGCATAAGCCCCAGGTTTCAAACAGCCAACTCATGCAATGAGCACAGGACTCGGTCCCACTGCCTAGATGCCTCCCAAAGAGATCAAGCCAATCAACTGTCACACCTATTCAGAGGCCTGATCCAGCTGGGGGCCCCTCAGCCTTTGGTTCATCACTTAACATGTTATGTGCTTTTATCACAATAAATAAATGGAAGCCTGGAGATGCAGCTCAGAACCTATCTCGAACAAGGCCCTGGGTTTAATTTCCAACACTGTGAGGAAGGGGAGAGCAGAAAGCAATCTGTTGTGTGTCAGCAACAGCAGCAGCTCAAGATGAGGCTAGAACAGCGAAGACCACCATGCTTTGATTTGTCCAGACAAGGAGAGAGCAGCCACTAAGCCCACATGCTGTTAACATGAATCCGGAAGACTAGTGACCATGTGAATTTGCCCCAAACCCAATTAGTTCTCCCAGAAGCCCCCGGGGTGTTTCTCCTCCAGACTCCAGAAGAAATATGTTTCATGCCTATGTTTTTAAGTCAACACCAGGTGATACAGAAATATGTTCTTTTCCCAGGCTCTTTTTCTATTTCCATCAGGGAGGCCGAGGAGAATTCATATGGCTGAGGGAGCCGAGCAGAACAAGTTTTCTTAGGATAAATCTTTTTTTGAAAAACAGATTCTTTTTTTTTTTTAGTGAAGGATCAGACTGGGTGGTCCCGTTGCTCCCATTTGAAATATGCCTAGACTCAGAGGTGTGAGGAAAGAAATGGCCGTCCACTGTGGATGGACCTGCGGTCTCATTAAGAGCCACAATTTTATGGTTTGTTTTTCTCAATCTTTTCTGCAAGCCCTTGGTATTGATCATGCCATTTCTGTCCATGCTTCAGAGGTTTGCATTTTCTCCAGACCGAGAGAAATTCAGACCATGAGGGGGCATTTAAGCTCATCATTATCAAATTAGTCCAAAGTCTCTTTTTTAAATAGCTTGTCTTTCCAGTGTTGACATTTTCTGTTACACTTAGAGGATCAATAGGTCAGTTTTTCTACCCAGCTCCAAGAATGGCATTCTTCTCCTTGTGCATAAGGAGACGTTTCTCCTTCCTTCAATATTTCATCCTCTTTTTTTGTACCAAGCCCCAGCCCTTCCCTGTGCTCAGACCCCTCTGGTTCACCCTATCAGTCTCTGGGAGTTTCATCACGCCAACAGCCTGGGCAATGAAAGCCTGTTCACACCATCCTATCCAGAGTGTCTTCATTTTAATTCAAGGAGTCTGTGGAGCCCAGGTCATTGCTCCGGGACTGCTCTGCTTGCTTTAAAATTTATCTAATGCAGAGTTTTGTGTTTTTATTTTTGTTTTTACAAAGGTAAAGTAAAGAGATTTACAATGAGCCCCTACCACCTGCCCTCATCTATGGTGATATTTTATTTGTATTCAAATGTAATTTGTATGTTAATAAATAAAGTTGCCCAGGGTCAGAGCTATTAGCAAGCCATAGGAAAACAGGGCAGTGTGGTGTACACTTGTAATCCAGCACTTGGTAAGCAGAGCTAGGTAAGTCTCTGTGTGTTCAGGGATACAGCCAGTTTTGGATACACATGTCTTTAATCTCAATACCAATCAATAGAAAACCTGGAGGTCTATACAGACAGGCCATGATGAGGCAGTCATGTGGTTGGGTTTACAACCAATGAGAAGCAGAACAGAAACACTATAAAAAGACAGACAAACAGGAAGTGTTCTGGTTCGAGAGGTAGGACCACTGCAGGAGGAAGGGTAAGGTTTAGCTCTTAGCTCTGACCTCTTGGCTTTCTTCTTTGCATTGGTTCTGCGCACAGAGCGCATGAATATTTCAAATCTAGACCACAGAGGTCAGCGACTCGATCAGAGGGCAACACAAAACTCTCTGCCTGCACAGTGACTGGGCAAGAAGCTGCTACAATGCCAGACTTCCCGGGCAGCGGCCTGGACTGCCCCTCAGTGGCCTTTACTCAGAGGCCAGGAGAAGGCAGCAGGTCCTGAGTCCCTCCCCATCTTCATTTGAATGCCAAGGGCCAAGGCTTTCCTGCAGCCGCTTTCTCAGCAGGGCTTGCTGCAGCACACAGAGCAGGATGGAAATGGGCCCGAGGGAGGAGAGCCAGCGTGGTTCTGCAAGATCCCCTGGAGTACAGACAGCGCGTCCCTGGCAGGGGAAGAGACTGTTCTTTGCAGACTTCAGGTTTTCTTGGGAAGGGCTCTTCTGCCTGAGTTTGCCTTTGCACAGATCCATGAAGTCCAGTTGCCCCAGGGCTGGTTCCTGGGCCTTTGCCAAGAGCTATCTGACAAAGGTTAGATTTATGCTAATGTGGGATTTTGTTATGTGCTTTAACATAAGGACTATCTTTAAAATGGACACACCTTTTTTTCTTTGTTGTTTGCAGTGTTGAGGACTGAACCAGAACCTTATGAATGCCAAACTAACACTCCACCACTGAGCTGCATTTCTGGACTCTTTTTTTTTTTTTTAGAAAGATCTTGCTAGACATCATCTGTGTATATGTATGAATATGTGTGTGGAGACAGGGTGCCTGTGTTTGTATGTGCATATAGAAGCCAGAAGAAGACATCAGCTTTTCTCCTCGGTTACTCTATGCATTCCTTTCCAGGCAAGGTCTCTCCCTGAACCTGGGCCTCGCATCTTCTTGCCTAGGCTGGAAGCCAGGACACCCCAGTGATCCTTCTGCCTCTGTCCCGCTTAGAGCTGGGTGATAGGTTGTGTAGGACCCTGTCAGGGACAAGGACAGAATCTCTAGTTAGTGGAAAAATATAGACCCCCATAAGACAGGGAACTAGAACATCTTAGGGTCAGGTTGCCTAGCAACAGGACATTGAGTCAGAGCCCTTGACCTTTTCACCCTGTAAACATCCTACACAAACATCCTGTTAGCTTGCCCCACCATGTAGATAACAGCTTCTTGCTTCCCCCTACCCTGCAGGAACTATATAAACCCTCCTGGAGAAAAATAAAGTTGCACCTTGATCAGAATCTTGTCTTGGTGTATTTCCTTTGTGCCTCATGTCCCTATCATTCCGTCCTTAGGGTGGTCGATAACCCGTCGAAGCCCTGCTGGCCGAGGCAGGACCCCATCCTGTTCCATGAGCGCTGGGATCCAAAAATCTTGTCCCAATGATCGTGCAACTGCTCTTCACCACCGAGGCATCTCTCCAGCCACCAGCCAGCCTTTCTTTTCTCCTAACTGTCCATATACATTTATGTTATATTGAATTTCATAGTGATTTTCGGTTCCAACCACAAAGCTCACCTTCAGGAGACTGAGGCAGAAGGATTGCCATGAGTTCAACACCAGACTACACAGTGAGTTTCAAGATCAGCCTGGGCTACATAGTGAGAACTTGTCTCTACAAACAAGAACTCTATGAGACAATTCATATTAAAATCATTTCAGATTGTTTACAGGGCTGAACTCCCTCTGATGAAAGAGACGTACAAGGCTCTGTCATTCCCCACTTTTCCTTTGGAACTCATATTAGGCTCCAGTCTCCCCTGCAGCGGGTCCCCAACAGTCTCCGGGTCCCCACCAGTTCCCCCTGCAGCGGGTCCCCAACAGTCTCCGGGTCCCCACCAGTTCCCCCTGCAGCGGGTCCCCACCAGTCTCCCCTGCAGCGGGTCCCCACCAGTCACCCCTGCAGCGGGTCCCCACCAGTCACCCCTGCAGCGGATCCCCACCAGTCTCCACTGCAGCAGGTCCTCTTTCCTATGTGTCTCATGAGTCCACACTAGTTGATTTTGTTACCAAAGTTATTGAGGGTTAATTCCTTGATCCATCAGCCCCAATAAGACGGGTTCAGACACCCAACCTTACTAATCCAATTAAACAAACAAGTGACAGGCAGGAAAAGGAGTTTTGTGACCATATTACTGGGAGCGTTGAGGAGTCCCCTAGTCACCAAGTGACAACGGGAACCCAGGGTCCCTTCCTCTGGCTCCTAGTCGCATTCATAAAAGGGTTTGAGAATGGACTAAAGGGAAGCGTGAGAGCAATTTTATTAGGGCTTAAAAACACACACACACAACAACACACTTTTAAAAATTGAAAACTTTATATAAAAAAAAAAAACCTTTGCAGCCAGGCAGTGGTGGTGCATGCCTTTAGTCCTAGCACTCAGAAGGCAGAAACAGGTGGATCTCTGTAAGTTTGAGGCCAGCCTGGTCTACAGAGTGAGTTCCAGGACATCCAAAGCTACACAAAGAAACCCTGTCTTGGAAAAAAAAAATCCCAGCCAGCCAGTGGTGTCACATGCTTTTAATATCAGCATTCAGGAGTTGGAGGCAGGTGGATCTCTGAGTTCAAAGCCAGCTTGGTCTATAGAACAAGTTCCAGGACAGCCAGGGCTACACAGAGAAACCCTGTCTCAAAAAACCGAAAAAGAAAAAGAAAATAAAATCACACACCCAACTTAACCAGATCCTAAGCCTATACATCTCAAATGAACTTCCACACAGTTAGAATGGCCATTCTGAAGCCTTGGAGCTTCACATTAGATTTTACACTTTCACTATCAAATGTATTCTATGCAAACCAAACCCCAGGCAGGCAAGCTGGAAATTTCATCAGCTGCCCAGAGGAGGAGAATGGAGGAGAGAGGGGGAAAACGTTGTCTGAATTAAACCAGCACGAGGTCAGTCATATGGTGGCAGGCAGCCGCATGGAGAAGGGACTTTACAGAAAGAGTAATCAAGTCCAGAGTACCAGAAAAAGAGTTCTTAGGTTCTGGCAGCATCTGAAAGAAAGAGACAGGAAAAAGGAAAAGGAGAGGTTACACCTTTATGCATCAGAGGGATGGGCAGACTCAGCCAAACCTTATGGTCCTGCACAGACCATTATAGGGAGTGGGAATTCTGGGAAGGAAGGGTACAGGGTCTCAGTAAAGGGACCATTATTCTACCTCTCTCTTAGCAGCACTTAAGGTAAACCCACCTTCCTATGGGCATTTCCACCTTCCTGATGGATGGTCCCTTTGTCAGGTTGGGGACTACCCAAGTGGGTTAACTCTTTTTTGTTTGTTTGTTTTTTGTTTTTTCGAGACAGGGTTTCTCTGTGTAGTTTTGAGTCTTTCCTAGATCTCACTCTGTAGACCAGGCTGGCCTCGAACTCACAAAGATCCGCCTGCCTCTGCCTCCCCAGTGCTGGGATTAAAGGCGTGTGCCACCACCGCCCGGCAAGTGGGTTAACTCTTAAGGGATGAGACGATGACGTGTCCTACCTCAAAGTATATTCTGTTTTTCACTGTAAGAGTGAGCTGGTACAGCAGGTGAAGTCACTCGTCACCAAGTGACAATCTGAGTTCAATCCTCAGGCTCTACATGGTGGAAGGAGAGAACCAGCCCCTGTACGTTGTCCTCTGACCTCCACACACGTGCTGTAGCACACGCACAGAAATAAAGAAATAAATGCAAATTTGAAACAAGAAACAAAGAGATTTAGTCAGTGTCCTTACGCTGGGAAGGACAAAGCAATCCAGGGACTCCTCAAGTCTGTCCTCTCAGAGTCCCGATACAAGGGCAATGTTTAAGTAAGGCAAGAAATTCTCCTAAAGAAGTCTAGACTGACGTGCGGTCCCGCCCCTCAGTGGCATGCCATAGCGCCTCCTGTGAGGTGGTCTGACCAGTTGTCGGCATGGTGTGAAATCTCTTTCTGTCCGGAGCCAGGCTTCAGCTTTTTCCTTCTTCCAGTAGATTCCTGGGAGAAGTGCCAGATCCCCGGAGTGCCTTGTTTCCACAGTCCAGATAGCAGGAGAGGTGACATGAGGGTCTCTTTAGAGCAGTGGTTTCTCAACCTTCCTCATGCTGTGACCCTCATGTCGTGGTGACCCCCAACCATCAAGTTATTTTTGTTGCTACTTCATAACTGTAATTTTGCTACTGTTGTGAATCCTAATGTAAATATCTGTGTTTTCCGGTGGACGTAGGCGACCCCTGTGAAAGGGCCAGTTGACCCCCGTAGGGGTCGCGACCCACGGGTTGAGAACGGCTTCTTTAGCGCCTCCTTATCCTTCCCCGGCGTGCTCTCGCCCTTTCAGAATTTAGCTCTTCATTACTTGAACTTGAGTTTCTGTCCATGGTCCTCCTGAACAAATTCTCTGAACCGATGCTGGCTGTGTTCCTGGTTAACCCATCTGGAAGCGGGAGGGCACGCCGCCTGTGCTGATGAAGGTGAGACTTTTGCTCCAGCGAGGCCTTCTTGGAGAAGACTCCGTGAGTCTTACCCCTCTAAGTCAACCCCCTCCACGGAGCACCACTGTCTCTGGGCGTACCCACTGTTCTCGTTCAGGGTATTTCTTTTGCTACCCACATTGCTGGCCTTCTAGACACGGTTTCATATGGAGCACACAGTTATGGTCAAAGGCAAAGCCTAGGGGCAGGGCAGACGGGGCGGGCAGTAGAATCCAGACAGTCACCCTGCTCAAAGCAACCTCTGTTCTCAGAACCCAGCCCTCTCCCCCTTGAGATCACCCTTGCCGTCAAGCACACCTGACTTTAGACTTTCTTCTCAAGCCCGGGAAGTCCACCTGGCATTTGCTCTGGGTTTTTCCAGCCGTAGTCAACACTCTTGTAGAGTTCTTAGCTCCCCCACAGCATCTTCCCTTACTGGAAATGTCTACCTGTGTCTAAACAGGACTGAATAAAAGGTTACGATCTGTGGGAAACGGCCTAAGGAGTGAGAGCAGTGTCTGTAACCTGTGACTGAAATGCTGATTCTCCATCACCGACTTTGGGAAAATGCTTACGGCAAAATGATCCCAGACTATGATATATGGTAAGTTGTCACTTTATACCGAGGTCGCTAGTGGCTAAAATCACCATTTTCTTTATTTAATCACATCTGTTCTCCACCCACTGTCCTCTTCCACATGTTAATACCAGACCATAGAGGGCCAAAAGGGGGCAGTGTGTCCCACGCTGGTTAACGGTAGGTCTTTCCTCAGGTGAAGCTGCTTTTGGAAAGGCTCAGAGAACCGTATACCTTTCAAGTCATTTCTTACAGGGTGAGGCTATGGCAAACTTTCTGAGCTAGAGGAGATGGGGTGTGGACTGCATTTCTGGGGTGGGGGTGGGAAGAACAAGCTTCACCTATATTAAAGATCTTACAAGGCGTCGTTCGATTTGAGGCTACAGGGTGATGGATGAGCTCACCCGCGGGAGCCCAGCCTCTTGCTTACAGCTACTACAGAAGAAATGGCACTTGCCCTGCCCCCCTCCCCTCACCCCCCATTCACCCCCTTTCACTCCCCACCCCCACTATCTGTGAGTCTATAAATAGGCAGAGTTCCTGGGTGCCCAGTCAGATCCCAGGAGGGTGGCGAGTGTCAATTTCACTTCCCTCAGGGAGTCTCAGACCTCGGCTGTCAGACTCTGGGGTTCAGAGGACTGTGGCACACCACCCCGCCTACACACACACCATACAATGAATACACTTCTTTGTTGTTTTTTTTTTCTTGGGGCGGGGGGGGGGGGAGACAAGGTTTCTGTAACACGAATTGCTAAACAGTCTTATTTAAAAAAAAAAAAAAAAAAAAAAAAAAAAAGCCAGATATTGGGATAAAAGCTGAAAGATCAGAGGGATAGAACAAGCCAGCCACAAGTTCTTACCTCTAGGAAGTCCTCAGCCTAAGAGAAAGCTACTTCTTATATACCTTTTTGTGCCCCCTGCCTTCTTACTTCCTCTTTCCACCCAGCTCTATCACTTCCTGTCTGTCTGTAGAGACCTCCAGACCTCTATGGTTAACTAGTGCCGAGATTAAAGGCATGTGCCACCACGCCTGGCTCTGTTCCCAGTGTGGCCTTGAACTCACAGAGATCTGGATGAATCTCTGCCTCCCGAATGCTAGGATTAAAGGCCTGTGCTACCACTGCCTGACCTCTATGTTTAATATAGTGGCTGGCTTTTTCCTCTGATCTCCAGGCAAGCTTTATTTGTTAGAGCACAAATAAAATATCACCACAGGTCTCACTGTGTAGCCCTTGCTGTCCTGCAATTCACTCTGTAGACCAGGCTGGCCTCAAACTCACAGAGATGCACCTGCTTCTGCCTCCTGAGTGCTGGGACTAAAGGCGTGATGCCACTATGCCCTGCTCATTGAATACACCTTAACTAAATGTGTCTCTCTTCACTTCCCTCCAGTTCCCTTCCCTTCTCTGCCAGGAACAAAGGGCATCTTGGCTGCAGACTCTTGTGAAACCTCCCCTCTTCCTGCCGTGTCTGGCCTGACTCCTAATTCTAACCCTGTTCCTAGCCCTGAGAGAGTGGAGGGAGGAAGAAGTGGAAGGCATGCCGTCTGATCTTTGTGACAGTGGATGGGCAGTCTCAGATTCCATCTGGCTAGCTATACACCACTTACACCATGCATGCCTTTGATCTTACTAGGGAACCATATTGCCTAATGATAACATCCAAGATGTATGGATGTTAAATTCCTGGCAAACTCTGATACTATAAAAAATATACAGGACTTGAGAATCCTTTGCTGAGGGATTCCAAAATGCTTTATAAAAAAAAAAGACACTAATCATGCCTCTACTGCATCCATTGAGGTTGGTGAAAATTATTGTCCATGTTTTCATGACTTGAAGTGCAATACAGTTAAACAACATGTCCAGTGGAACAGCTTCAACAAGTCTCCAAAGTTCATTCTTCACAAGTTAATTCCCAGTGTAACAGTAGAGGAGAGACCCTGAAGGGATTGTTAGCTCAGGTGCACTTTGTCCTCATGAATAGATTGATGTTCTTAGCAGATATGGATTCATTGTCACCAGTGAGTTTATTATGAAAGCAGAAATCACTGTGGTGTTCTGAATGAGAATGCCCCCCCACCCCCCGCGCGCCCCCCATAGGTTCGTAGGTTTGGATGCTTGGTCACCAGGGAGTGATATTTGAAAGGATTAGAACATGTGGCCTTGTTGGAGGAAGTGTGTCACTGGGGGCGGGCTTTGAGGTTTTTAAAAGCCCAACCCTCTCTTCCTGCTGCCTGCAGATCCAGATGTAGAACTCTCACCTACTTCTCCAGCACCGTGTCTGTCTGCACACTGCCATACTCCCTGCCATGATGATAATGGACTAAACCTCTGAAACGTTTTCCTTTATCAGAGTTGCCATGGCCATGTGTCTCTTCACAGCAACAGAACAGTGCCTAAGACAGTCATAGCAAGTCTGTGCTCCTGTGGAAGGTCAAGCCCTGGCCCTGGGATGGAGGCTGGCATGCTAGCTTTAGAGACTTGACAGGACCTCATCTGAGTATTACCACAGAGAGGACACTCAGGTTATTGAAGCCAGGGATGAGAGAGATGGTTCTTTATACTTGAAGGGGCCTCAGAATCAGCACAGAACACACCCAGAGACTAAATTCTCAGCACAAAAGAGATTTTATTTACCCCAGAAGGATAAGCTCTGGATCAGGCAAAGACAGCAATGGCTGATAGGTACCTGACCATTTTAAGGGCTCTAGCCCTGGAAAAGAAGAAAGGGGGTGTCCCCCAGAGATGGTTGGGATGGCTGTCTTCAATTGGCTAGGAGGAAAACAAAGAAGATGAGGTAGTGGGCTTTTCACCATGTAGCCTGGTGGGTTTGAGAGACCAAATCAGGACCAAAAATGCTACTACTATTTTTTGATCTAAACAAAACAAAAAGAAAAGAAAAAGAGGAATATATTCAAATTATTTCCACCATCCACTAAATATGGCTACTTAATAAAAACAACTCTAAGCAGGTTTCCAAACTGAAACCCAGAAGGAAATCCTGCAACTCACTGTACTGATAACCCTTCAGCCAGACTCCTTTTTACACCGGGTACAGTGTGGCAGGATCTCAGGTATGGTGGGACTCAGTGGAGGAGGTGACACAGGCTCACAGCCACTGTAAGCAAGAAAGGGCCTACGTGTATTGTTGGAACACCCACAAAGAGATGGCAATCAGAGGGCCACACAGTCAGGTCTGAGTTTCTGATTAACATGTCACTTGAATCGAGCTTTAGAATCTTGAGAACAAGCTGGGCGTGGTGGCACACAGGAGCAGAGGCAGATGGATCTCTGTGAGTTCCAGGACAGCCAGGGCTGTTACACAAAGAAACCCTGTCTGGGGTGGGGAGGTGATGGTGGGGGGGGGTCTCAAAAATAGTGTTCCTTATTGAGATGTCACTCTCCTATGTGAATCTGAAATACACACAGGCCAGAAATATTCATCTAGACTTGTATAGGGACATGTAAGGATCAGAACTATGGAACAGAACTGGAAGGAAAAGAAGAGAAAATTGCATTTATTGTCCATAGGGTTTTTGTTGTTGTTTTTAGTGGGGTAGGGGTGGGGTTTGCTTGAGATGGGGTCTCACTATGTAGCCTTGGCTGGCTTGGAATTCTCTATGTAGACCAGGCTGGCCTCAGACTCATAAAGATCTGCCTGCCTGTGTCTTCTGAGCATTGAGATTAAAGTCATGCAGCACCATGCTTGTCTCATCCATATGTTATTAAGCAGGCATTTGATGACCTGTGGAATTACAATCTTGCAACAGACATTTGCAAAGGCTGTGCAGGTCAGCTGATCTGACCTACACAATTCCTCTGTGAGTTTTTTTCTATGAGACGGGAGACCTCAAAGGCAAGGCTACCTTAGAGTAGGTTGCTCCCAGTAGTCTCTATTCAGAAAGGCTATGCCTACTCCTACCTACTGAGCAACAGGGACAGGAAGGGCCCGTGGTCTTCAAAATACTGATGTTCTGATTTCTTCTGAACTTTTCCATACTCTTGTCTTCCTTAGGCTGTATGGAAGGGACGCTGCTTAGTTTGGTGAAAGACACTCTATTCAGCAAAGCTCACAGCATTTCAGAGCCCACCTCAAAGCTTGGCAGCACATGTTGGCTTCGAGGGTTGAGACCTTTTCTTGGAGAGAGGCGCTCAGCTCTCTGCCCTTCATTCTAGTGTTTCCGGGTGAGTACCCAACTCCTCCCAACAACTGCTCATCCCTCAAGCTTTGCACTATTATCTGGGAGCACTGGCGCATGTGGACCACATTGTTGGATAGGCAGGGGGCACTGACCATGCCCTCTGCTCTGGTCCACACAGAAAGGATTGGTTACAAAACCTTGTGTTCAGTGGTTCACTGGCACAGTGTGAACATTTTGGGATTCATGAGTTTGAAAGCCCTTCTGAGCCAGAGACATTTCTAGAAGGTTTGCTGAACTTTTCTGAAGTCATTCATGTGAGCAAGGTACACAGAGGAGAGGGAGAGTGGCTATAGAAGCCACACCAGTGTCCAACAACTTTCCTTGCTAGAGACATAGAAAGTCTAAGCCCAGGTGCATCGTGTCTGGAGAAGGACCACCCTGAATGTACATACACAAGAGATTCCTGTTAAGGGAAAGAAGGAAGGTAAGGGAACAGAGAGATCAACAGGAAGAAAGGAAAAGATGGCGGAAATCAGGAATCAAGAATTAGGAGGCTAAGAGTTTGGTTATCTCCCCCAGCCAGTCCTAGATGTAGGGGGTGGTCAGAGAGCAAGAATGGACGAGGGGCACAAATGGAGAAAAGCCTGATTATCACTCAAATCCAAGGAGGAATTTAGACTAAGGAATCGATCTGCTAGCATTCATCCTGGTACTCAGTAACTAAGCAACTTCTGGATCCCCAGCAACGTGTTCTCAAAGCCCCCACTTTGCAAAGCTGCCCATCAAAATTTCCATCTCTTGTCAGTCATGAGAGGAGCAGGTAACCTATATAATCCTCTGCTCTATAAGCCTCTGTAACATTCTCAGAGGGGGACATCTCAGGGAGACATCTCCATGCTCCATACAATGGTCATGTGTTCTATACAATGAACACATGATCAAATACAAAGTACTGTACAATGATCATGTGTGTCTCCATCTCCGTGTTCTGTACAATAACCGTGTGTCTCTATATTTTTGTGTTTGACCCAGCTTTGCCTACAATCCTTCCTGTTTGGGGTGTTTGGAATTACTATAGTTACCTCATCACTGGGAGGGCAGAAAATAAATAATGATAATGATAATAATAATAATAATAATACCCCAAGGAAGGCAGAAGAGAAGATGAAACAAGTTGGATGAGCAGCTGATGGAATCCTTAAAACCCTCTACAAGTTGATGCTTTACACATCTCATCTGAAGACTGTTCTATGATGTAACAAAGCTCCTTGTCACTAACGAAAAGAAATTCTATCTCAGGGGATCCCTCTTTTCCTACTAACAATGACTTTTCTTTACTTCTCCTCAGCCTGAACCATTCTGACGTACGGAGACATTCCATCGAATTCTAGCACGGCCATGTTTAATGACTGTTACCTGCTCAGGGCTCCTGACTATGGGAGCTAGGCAGCAAGGTCTGGTTTCGGCAAGTGCTTCCTTCCTATTGCTTTACTTCCCACCTTGCCCCGACCCCTACTTCTGAGTCACACGCTTCATGCTTTCCCCCATGACTTACCAGTTTAACACCGCTATGACAACAAATATTATTTTTCCCCTCTCCTTTAGCGAACTGTGAACTGAAAACAATTAACAAGACACTCTCTAAAAGGTCTTGTTGTATCTCTGGCTTTGGGCAAATACCTAGACAGAGAACTGCCTGTGATAAGGGGCCTTACTCTGAGACATCGTAAAGGTGGCGAAGCCTCTGGAAGGTGGGCCAGCGCTCACCAGCTGCTTCTCAGGGAAGCAGTGAAGGAGAAAGAAAGACAAGCATAATAGGAACAAAGCATACGGGATGGGACTAGGAGAGAGAGAGAGAGACAGAAAGAGACAGAGACAGAGAGAGACAGACACACAGAGAGAGAGCTGTAGTTTAGCATCATAAAATAGAATTGCCTTGAACATTTGACAAGAATACTTTGCAGAGCTGGGCAAGGTGGTGCACCAGCAATTGGGAGGCAGAGGCAGGAGGGTCTCTGTGAGTTCGAGGCCAGCCTGGTCTATAGAGCTCAATAGATCAGAGAGAAACCCTAACCTCCCCCTAAAAAAAATTGTTTAGGAGTGGGTTTTGGTAGCATTATTCAGTAGTTAACAGAACATTAAAAGTTGGCCTGGCTGGTTTATGGAACAGAGACTCAGATGACCCCAAACTCAGCCACTCTTGTGGCTCCCATCTCCAGTTCTTTTAATCCTGGCCAAGACAGCAGCCTTGGACACTCTCTTCCTGTCATAAGCCAGGCCCAGGGCAGCCATGCAGTCAATGAAGAACGTGGTGAAGTTGATGTGCCAGCGGTACTCGCTGACAGAGTAGTCGTAGGGGAAGGTGTGGTGGTAGTTGTGGAAGCCCTCGCCTGGAACAGAAGCGTGGAGAGCAGTTAGGGGGCTCGGTGATGGCTGCTTCCTGCTCTTTGCACCCTCCCTGAGGATTTATACGCAGCCAATGGTTAAGGTGTAGCGGTTCAGCCATTCACCAATGTCCATGCTTTTGGGAATAAACTTTCAGCCTGTGCACCTGTGAGTGGTACATCATTAGGCCACAGACCCACAAAAATATAGAAAAGAGGAGGATTACTTAGAAAGAGGAAGAGAATTAGCAGAAAAGGGAGGGGGCAAGAGAGGAAGAAGAGGTAAGAATGATTGAAATCCTGCACATGAATGAAAACGTCACCCGTCACTATATGTAATTAATATACACTATACACTAATTAACACATTTTTAAGTTAAGGAAAATAAGCCCAGGGTCTGGAGAGATGCTCAGCAGTGAAAAGCACTTGCTGATCTAGCTGAGGGCCTGGATATAGTTCTTGGCACTCACATGGTAGCTCAAAACCGTCTGCAACTCCAGGTCCAAGGGGTCTAACACCCTCTTCTAGATTCCACAGGCACCACATGTACACGGTGTGCACTATATACACACAGGCAAAACACTCATGCACATAAAAATAAAGAAATCTTTTTAAAAATACTTCCCAAAGCAGAGCATAGTGGTGCACACCTTTAATCCCAGCACTCATGAGGCAGAGTTAGGCGGATCTCTTTTAAGTCTGAGGCCAGCAGGGTCTACATAGTGAGTTCCAGGCCAGCAGAACTACCATGTGAGACCCTGTTGAAACCCTGGCTAAAAATTAAGACACCAAAATATTCCTCGAGATAATGGGAGTTATATAGAAAACAAAAATGGTAAAGAATTCCTGCCAAACAAATGACTCCAAGCAGGACTTCTCAAGGGATATATACTCCTGTTCACTGGATTGTGCGTGGTGTGGCTAAGGGGTTGATGCAAGCTTGCTAACATCCACACATGCCTTCCACACAAGGAGACTCTGAAGGAGACCTAACCAGACCTCACTGGTATTTAAAACAGAGTCTCTCTCTCTCTCTCTCTCTCTCTCTCTCTCTCTCTCTCTCACACACACACACACACACACACACACACACACACACACACACACACAGAGTCTCTCTCTTTCTCTTTCACACACATACACACATGGAGTCTCTCAGACACACACACACAGAGAGAGAGAGAGAGAGAGAGAGAGAGAGAGAGAGAGAGAGAGAGAGAGAGAGAGAGAGAGAAGGGAGATTAGGCTGTATGGGTAACACCGGGACTGGAAGAGACAGCCCAGGAAGGCTACGGAGAATGATGACCTTCGTCTAAGAACATGAGCCTGTGCCTATGAGGAGACAGGTTAATTAAATAAAAGAAAAAGATTAGGGCGGTCAGGGATGAGCTGAGAGGGAGAGAGGAGCAGGTACAAAGAGCAGAGTAGCAGTAGAGACAAAGCAAGAGGCTGACGGCCACTTTGAGCTCCTCAGGACACTGGAGTTGGGGAAACTCATTGAACAGACCCTGCTCACCGGTACAGGACACACATCAGCCTGTGGTGTGCCGTTCCTGCGAAAATCTCAGAATTTTACAGAGTAGGTGGTTTTTGTTTTTGTTTTCAAACACAGGCTCAAATTAAGACTACATACAATGGTAGAAAGTACCTGATGGCCAGCAGGAGATTTCCACCATAGGAAATGTGGTGTGGCACAGTCGAGGTTGACTGACCTAGGTTACCTTTATTTTTTCCTACATATGCAGCAGGCTTACATATATAAAGCAGTCTGCTTTCCTGGCCCCTCCATGGATGTTTCTGTTCTGTTAATGCATCTGCTGTCCTTAGTTAGTAAGATACAACCTAACTCCGAAACGACTGGAAAAGGAAGAGTTCAAAGGACTCAGTCATGACTGGTGATGGTTTGGGAAATTAAAATCAGCGAAGTAGCCCTCATTGTAGAGTGGAAACCTAAGACCCAAGGCAATCACACAAGTTAGAATCTGGTCTTCATGCTCTCCTCAACAATAACCCACCTCATGCAGTCTCGATGTGAACTGATAACTTACCAAAAGATGCCACTGAAACCAGGGCATTGTCTCGGGCACCAATGTTCCTGTCATACGGCCGATATCCATAGAGGTGGGCAGCACTGTTCACCAGCCAGGTGCCATTGAGGAACAGAGCATACCGCAGGAGAGTAGCAACATAAAAGCTGTGTTGAAAACTTTCACCCCAGAAGTACCAGGGTACCAGTGTGGGCAGGACGATGCTGATGAGCACGACAGTTGGCTTGTAGTACCTATGTGGAGAGATCAAACACTGAGTGTGTAAACAGAAGTTTCTGTCCTGCTGGTCCTGCAGCCATTTAGTCCCAAATAAACAACCTGGCCATAGGCCAAGCAGCTTCTTTATTAACCAATGGTAGCAACACATATTTACAGCATACAGAAAGACCATCCCACAGCACTTCTCCTTTTCTGTCTGATCAAAAAGGAAGGTTTTCATTTTGATATAGTAAAATTACATATAACAAAACAGTTGTCAGGCAAGAATTATAGTTACAATATGAGTCTGTGGAGAGGGGCCACAAGCACACTTGAGAGGTTCACATTCACTGGGCTGGGCTGTCTTTTCTCCTACATTAGGAATACAGGAGGGGTGTGTGTTATCTCACTCTTTACACACACACACACACACACACACACACACACACACAATTTATATGAGTGCTTTGCCTGCATTGTATGAATGTGTATCACTTATGTACAGGTACCCAAAGAGGTCAGAAGAAGGCATTGGACATTGGATCTCCTGGAACTGGTTTTACAAGTTGTGAGCCACCATGTGGGTGCTGAAAATTGAACTTGGGTCATCTGGAAGGACCCAAGTCATTGAGGCATCTCTCTAGTCTTCCACCCACCCAGGACGAGCAGGGCCAGGTGGGCCTGTTGTGGAATATTAGTTTACACACCATAAAAATGTGTCTCTGCCTATGGCACCTTCTGATTGGTTTAATAAAAGGCCGAAACAGCAATAACTAGGCAGGAGGTATAGGCAGGATTTCTGGGGAGAGAAAGGAAGAGGAGGAGGAATCTAGGTGCACAAGAGACACCAGGAGACGTGGAGAGGAAACAGGAGGTGCAAGATGGAAGAGAGGTAACACCATGTCATAGAACGTAGATTAATATAAATGGGTTAATTTAAGTTAGAAGAGCTGGTTAGGGACAATCCTAAGCTATAGGCTGAGCTTTCTTAATTAGTAAGAAGTCTCCACATCATTATTTTGGGAACTGACTGGTGGGACAGAAAAAGACTCGTTACATGGGCCTGTGGGTGTCTTCAGTCAGCTCAGAACTTGAGGTGCCAGGTGGCCTGTGGGTGTCTTCCGCCCACCCAGTCATCTCCAGCCTTATCAATAGGCCATGGGTCTGTGGACTAGAAACCTATTGTTTATTTTCACAAAGGGTAAGGCCATGTTGGCCAAACCAGTCAGGATGAAGTCACAAACTCATCTGAGAAGTCCCACTGCCTGGGCTCTTGTCTGGTTGCCTTTGAGATCCCTTCTTGAGTCCACCTCCATCTTTGACACAGAATGTGTGACGAGTGTTCATTTCCTGCTACCACCCCCCAGATCTTTGCTCTGCTTTCCAGGAGGCACACTGAGGGCCCTTGACCTCCGACAGCTCTGTCCCTTTGGAAGTTGACCACTGACATTCCAAGGGAATTGATTGACAGCTGTTAAGCAGTGTTGTATTCAACTTGTACTGCATCATCTGCATCCTGCTCCTTCCCTTTCCACCTTAGGTCTGCTTGCCTGGCCTGGGTCTTCCATATCCAACTTGTTTCCCTGGCCTCCACCTGTCAATCAAGGGCTACTTTCAACTGTGTTGGGTAAGCCTCTCTGAAGCATATCTCTGCCCCACGATACCACAAGAATCGCTGTTGTTTCTGAGGCTGCTGTTTTCAACAACTCTTCCCTTGGATCCCTACTAAGCGGTCTTGGTCTCCATGAACCTTTCACAGTACAGACAGTTTTTTGCCTTGCTTCTAGTACTTGCATACCCGACTATACTACAGGCCTTTCGGGGGAAGAAGGACTCCATTACTGTACTATTGTGTTCATGACTATTCTAGATCAATGAATATTTGTCACATTCAATTTGTTTCATGGAAATATCTCAGAAAGGAAAAAACAATAATCCATGCTTGTGGGCCTGTGAGATGTTAGTGAATTGTGTTTTGGAACGATTGTAAGTTTGCAAACTGAGTAAAATCCTTCAGCTTTTGTTTTGTTTTGTTTTGTTTTTGTTTTTCAAGACAGGGTTTCTCTGTAGCTTTGGAGCCTGTCCTGGACTAGCTCTGTAGACCAGGCTGGCCTCGAACTCACAGAGATCCACCTTCCTCTGCCTCCTGAGTACTGGGATTACAGGCGTGCGCCACCACCGCCCGGCAAAGATTTATTTTATTTATTATGTACACAGAAGAGTGTGCCAGATCTCATTATAGATGGTTGTGAGCCACCATGTGGATGCTGGGAATTGAACTTGGGACCTCTGGAAGAGCAGTCGGTGCTCTTAACCTTCTAGCCATCTCTTCAGCCCCAGCTTTTATTTAATGTGTTCTATCAGAAAAAAGTAGGGTCCCTAAACCCCAGGTGCCCCGGGCTCCACACCCCCAAGCCTGACTCACCTCCTCTGGAACATGACCAGCTTCTCAGCTTTGAGGTCAGACATGTCCAGTTTTCCACCCTTCTCTTTGACAGCCGGGTGTTTGCGCACAAGCAGCCAGCCCACGTGAGAGAAGAAAAAGCCACGTCGGGAATCGTGAGGGTCGGCGTGTGTTTCTGTGAACTTGTGGTGGACGCGGTGATCTCGGGCCCATTCATACACATCATTCTGGAGGGACAGGAAAGAGGACCCCAGTACTGAGAAGAGATGCCCCCCCCGGGGGGGGCGGGGAATGCAAGGGCCCAGATGTTGCAAAGATACAAGACCTCACCTCACAAAGTCATCAGGACTCCGGCCCAAAGGAGGCCTGAAGGAGCCCCTCTTCTGCACACTTGCCCCTAAAGCTTATGTAGGAAAGCAACTTACAGTTCCAGACCCAGGAATCACTGCTGCTTCTTTGGTTGTGTGATGGGGAGATGGGGGTGGGGTGGCGGCAATGAGGTCCACGAGCCCAGAGAGAAAGGCAAGGACTACTAGTTCTTGAAGAAAGAAATGTGAGACAGGCTTCTCTCATGGAATACCTAATCATTGGGTACAGAGACTATGGGCAAGTGTCCTGGCATCCCGGATGCTGCTCTGTCATAAAGGTACAGGGATATTCATCCTGATGCCTTTAGGAGTGACAGCTCACCCGACCCAGGGTCAGGGCCAGTGTGTAACTCATGAGCCTCAGCCCATTCCCAAACGCCCTCTGGCTTGTTTGTGACTCTTTCTACTCTTTCAAAAATGCATCAAGGTCTCTATTTTGGTTTTGTTCCACAAGGACATGAGGAGCCTTTGAGGGGGTGATTTGTTATAGTAGAAATGACTAGATATACAAGGTGAGAACCTCAAATCTAGCCAAGACTGAGGGACTGATTTGATTTCCTCTTGTTGAGATTAAGACCCATACCCCAGCTATCCTGAGCCCATTGCTGAAGTCTGACAGCAAAAACAGGCCCCTGATGCCTTTCCTCTGTTTCTGTTATGACTTTGCCTCAGCAAACTTCAATAGTTGCTTACCCAGCAAGACAGTCACTCATAGGACCAGAGTGTTTACCTGTCCGGTCTCTTAGTGACCAAGTGTAAAATGGGGTTCAATCTCCTAAGATATTTGGGGATTTAATACGTTCATTTATGTCACAAATGCTAGCACTCTGCTTGCCATTGAAATGTTCTTATTATCTGCAGCAGAATCCCCAAGTCTGTGGCCTATTACTTCTGATCCCATTGGGACTCCTGAGATAGGCACCTTACAGCGTGAGTCTATTGTTCACCGAATGTTAAAGAAACCAGAGTCAAGCTCGGTGGTGGTGATGCACGCCTTTAATCCCAGCACTTGGGAGGCAGAGGTGGGTGGATCTCCAGGTTCAAGGCCAGTCTGGTCTACAGAGTGAGTTCCAGGATAGCCAGGACTACACACAACATGTTACATGGGGAACTTTGGGAAAACAGTAACCCTACAATTGGAGAGTCTTCCAATTAACTCCTAATTTCCCATCCTGCTGACTCTGAGACGTCCCATGCTGTGTGGACCTCAGTACTGAGCATGCACTTGTGGGGACCGCATGAAAATGAGAAGGATAATGGCTGTCCTGTTGGCTCCTCTTCAGGTGCTAACTCGCAGTACAATCCTCGAGCCTTCACGGTAGACACAGAGCCTCTATCAGGCAGCTTCTCACCTGGAAAGCCATGGTGTTGGCTATGATGAGGAAGAGCCTCAGGGGCAGCCGTGCTTTATAGGTTCGGTGGCTCCACAGGCGATGCGCCCCGGCTGTGATGCCCAAAGCAGCAACCCAACTGTAGAACATTCCTGTCAGGAGACAGCAGGGACATCACCAACCATTGCAGGTTCCGTCAGGCCAAGGACGCAAGGACCCTTCCCCGACTCTGGTCTACTGTTTCTTCAGAGGTTAGTGAAGTTCCTTTCCCCCAAACTCTGGAATGCCTTGGTCTTGTTATCTTGTGGCTTTGAACACTTGAGTAATCCCATCATGCCCCGGCCTCTCTATCTAGAGATGGAAGTAAGCTCAAAGGCCCCAGAAATAGAGAAAGGAATCTAGACAGGCAACAGTACTCTCACTGTCTGTCTGCGGGGCAGTACCTCTGAGCCTGTCAACTCTGACCTTCCTCTAAGGTGTTCAGGGCCACAGACTAGTCCCTCTGTGCCTTGAAAAACAGCCAACCAGAGCAATTTGGTTTGATCAATTACAACAAACCCCAATTTTAAGAGACACTAAGAGATCACAGGTCTGTGCTAATTCACCAGTTATGACAACAGCATTCCAGTATGCTGGCAGATAACATGCCCATATCAGGGTGAGTCAGCCCTGCAGAGTTATATGTTCACAGTGGCCTGAGCTTTATCAAGAATTTTAATATTTTCACAATTACTGCACACCTCAGGTGGTAGGTGTGATCACTTGAGCATCTTGAAGAAGTAGATCATAGAAAAGGTTAAGTGTTTACCCAGAATCTCTCACTATAGCAAAACCGTAGCCATTGGCACTGTTCCAACTCTGTCATCCATCCCCCAAGATCCCAAATCTCTCCTTCGCCATGTTCCTCTGTCAGTCTGGATTGCTGGCTGCCAATACAATGCTGGGTAACACTAACTGGCGGCTGATGGTGCCTATATTAGGGCAAGTTAACTCTGTTACATTTGTAGAGTGGACTAAGGATGGTTACCATGTCCTACCTGGTTGTCTTTGAAGTCAAAAGCTTAGAAGATACAATTGTTAATAGGGAAGGAAGCAGTCTCCCCTTGCTATGTCCCCTGACTAATGCTGGACCCATGAGGGCTTGGAGGAGACTGTCAACAGTCTGTGGGCAGCTGGAAACCATAGCTCCTTAGAGGCCAAGGAGTGTAGTTCAGGTTGAAGTCACAATACATTGTATAAATTGTCTTGTGTCCTTCCAGACCAAGAAATAACAGCTTCCCAAATAACAGCCTCTCCCCTCTCCTGCCCCACCCCATTTCTTCTTGGGATTACCACAAAGGCCGCAGAGCCAGTGTGCAGCGAGGGAAGGCTCTGGTCACAGTCCCTCTGACTGGGACCAGACCCAAGTGACTTACTGCTTCTGGCTGTGTCTAGATTGAGCTCTTCCCACATCCGTGACCTGACCCTGAACCACAGAGGAGCCAGAGTCCTGCAGGTGCAGGAGGAAAGAACGGGCTTTGGCCAAAGCTCTCGGTGGAGCACCCGGAAGTGCTCATGTCAGTTCATGTCACAGGTGTCTCTGGTACATTAGTTTGGCAAGCACAAGCAGTTAAGTACAAGGGGATTGGGACGAGAACCCAAACACTGTGTGCCCTGTCCTTCTCGGCCCCTTGACTGTCAAATAGACAGCTTGGTTCAAATACATTAGTTCCATGACCCCCCAGGGAAGGACTGCTTGTGGTCATAGTGGTTATTAAACAACATCTTGTAGCATTGTTCTAAGAAGTGGGCTGCAGGGTTTTTTCCCCCTTTAGCCCTCCATGTTAATATCCCTGCAGGAGGCTCTCTAAGTAGGTGAGTTAGGAGTCACCCTGGGAAAACACACAACTAACCTAAGGAATGTGACCTTCCTAATCATGACAAAGCATTGTTGTCCCCATTTGGTGCCTGGGAAAACTGAGGTCCTGAGGAAGGGGTCCTCCCTTTGTGTTTCCCTGGCACCTACAGAACTTCTAAGATGAATCTCCAAGGCCAGAGTTCACCTACTGGAGGTACTAAGAGGTCGAGAGCAGGGGCAGCCAACTTCTACATCACTACCCTCTTAGAAATAGCTACCAGAAATGTCCTGTGTCTTCCAGAGAGGGACCCCTGGTTTGTCATTCCTCAGAGGACAGTAAGGGGCCCGTCCCACAGAGTCCTGTTCCTTCTTCCTCATCCAGGAATCAGGAGTCAGAGGTTGAACCACCTAAAAGCACAGATATGTGTCCAGGGGCACCCCTGGACCAGCCCTGGACCAGCCCTGGACCAGCCCCGCCCCAACCCCGTCCCAGCCCCGCACCAGCCCTACACCAGCCCTGCCCCAGCCCTGGACCAGCCCTGAACCAGCCCTAGACCAGCCCTGCACCAGCCCTGAACCAGCCCTGGACCAGCCCTGCACCAGCCCTGAACCAGCCCTGGACCAGCCCTGGACCAGCCTAGCCAGCCTAGACCAGCCCCGCCCCACCCCGTCCCAGCCCCGCCTGCCCAGCCCCGCCCCAGCCCCGCCCCAGCCCCGTCCCCAGCCCCGCCCAGCCCCGTCCCAGCCCCGCCCGCACCAGCCCACACCCATGGATCCCTGAGGGGCTGAGCTAGCAGGCAGTGGACACAGTGGGAACTAGCTTCCTTGTTAGAGCAGTCTGATGGCCAGGGTTTCTCAAGACTTTATTCTCTGTGCCTGGCTGTCCTTGGTTGGCAAGGAGGGGTGGATAGGAGACCGGAGAAGTAGCGTTAGAAGGTTCTTGGCCCTTTGTCCTACATGGTCTCCAGAGACAGGGCAGAAACTAGCTGCCGGGGGAATGGAAAGTGAACCATTTCTCAACCCTCTTTTTTCATTTTAAGAACTTCTTGTTGACTGACAGGACCCACCTGGAGCAACAGAGCCACACACCCGTGCACTTGGGCTGCATGGGGCGGCTGCCTCACCTTTCTCTGGGCCAAACAAGCTTGGCCTGGCCAGAAGCGCGTGTACAGATATTTTTGTGGGTTACCCCTTTCTATGTCTTCCTCTCCAATGGTCCCCTCTGAACAGTCTCCCCTTGCTCTGCCTCCTGACTAAGCAAATAGCCCATGGGGCCCCTCATCAGGCTCCCATGCCTCCCAGTAAAGGTCTTAGGTTTTGTTGTTTTTTGTTGTTCCCCCCCCCGAAGCTGAGGATCGAACCCAGGGCCTTGTGCTTGCTAGGCAAGCGCTTTACCACTGAGCTAAACCCCCAACCCCTAGGCCTTAGTTTTCTTGTGGCAGACAATGGTGAGACAGGAAGCTTTTAGCTCTTCCGGAGACTGCCAGTTCTCTGGCATTGGTTTGTCCCTCCCTCGACCCTTCGGTAGGCTTTGACACCCATGTTAAAGGATTCCCATAACGGACACTCCGCATCCCAATCCCACGAGGCTCTGCTCCCAGTCTAGTTATCTCAGAAAATGAATAGAAGGTTTGAAAAATCTGGACAGATTGTAGCTACTTTTCTGAGTCAGAGCCTACCTCATTAAAGAGTAGGGGGAAAGCTGGGGTGTAGGCTCAGGACAAAGGGGTTGGGGTGATTACCTGTGAGGCAGGTGTAGATCTTGCAGGAGGGAACCAGTGTGATCCCATACAGGGCCCCCAAGTGCAGCAGGGCCATGAGGATGATGTTTCTCCAGACATACTCCAGCTTGGGCGGGGGCCCCTCCTCATCCTGGTAGCTGGGGTCATGTATGTCTTCTTTCATCTCAGGACGGATGTCTTCTGAGTGGAAGGGTGTCTTCTCCACTTTCTCTTCTGCACTCTGCTGACCCCAGGAGTGAGGTTCTTTGAGGGTGGTGCCACAGCTGCTAGAGATCTTCAAAGAGAGGGAGTGGAGAGTCAAGAGCCGGTACATGAGGGTACCAAGGGGTCTGTTTCCCTGTTATACAGCCAAGGCGGTAGAGGCACAGAGACCCTGGGCCCAGTGCCCAGACCATAGGAAAACAGCGTCCACCCCTAGATGGGACAGAGAAACATTCCCAAAAACTATACAAAATGGGTTGACAATAAAACCAGACCTCAAGGTGAGGGGGCAGGCATGGGGGGGTAAAATATTTGTACCTCAAGCAACATTTAAAGGAAAATGCACATGTATGTAGAAAGGTACTGGCTGGGTGGGATTTTTCTTTAAAGTCAACTGCCAAAATAAACTCCACATTCCTCACTTGGAAGGTCATACAAATCCAAACAGATGTCCAAGATGCCTCTGCAGCTCCCAGCTCTGGCCCCTACAAACTGTTCAGCAGAATCCCACCCGGTGCCAGAGATCCTGTGCTGTGGGGGATCATTGGTGGGAAGCTGACCTCTTGTGGTATGTGGGCTGTCATCTCGGCTCCCTGGAGGCCTGGGTCCCGTTCTGAAGGCTGCGGTGCAGTTTGGGATCCAGGTCTGCAGCGACTGAGGATGGATGGAACTCCGGATCCAGAGGTCACTGTGTGCCGTGTACCTGGCTAGCTGTAAGGGTATCACCACTCGATCCTGCTGCGTGCGGATCTCTCCAGGCTCAGGATTTAAAGGGTAGGCAGAGCTGGCAGTTGGTGACTGTGTCTGGTATTTGCTCAGACAAGCTTCGTGATTGCCAACAAGGGATAAAGTGTTCAGAGCTGCCTAGTTAAGGCTGACCCGTGAGTGGATGAAGGCTGAAGGTGTGAGAGGGGAGGGGACAACCAGCATAGCCTGCAGTCAACTAAGGTGAGGCCGTGGGACACTGCACATACTGAGAGAGGGCCACCTTTGTCCCAGTTCCTAGAGAGGTAGGGGGATTTGTTGCTATCTTGTCTTCTCAGCTTTGGCACCCAGAAATCTACTGCCCCCTGGCAGACACCTTTGCTCCTCTCTCCTTGGTTTCACATCTATGGACCCTGGGTCCCTGCCAGCATCTTGGCTGGGGGAAGCTGGGGTCCAGTTCTTCAGCTTCAGAGGGTACACAAACTGTTCTCAAGATGGGGGAAGACTGAGTCGAAACCCAAGGCTGGCACAGGTGCTTGGCAAACGTGTCACCCTGGGGCGGTTGCAGTGGGGACATCTCACCGGTGTCCATCACAATCCATCTTCTCTTTCCATTCACCAGGTGTATTGTGTGTGTGTGGGGGGACTGGCCTCCACCCCCAGATCTCAGGACAAGAGCAGGTGCATAGCCTTATTACTTAGCACCAAAGGCCGGTAGTGGCTCTTCCCCACCCACCTGCTCAGGATGGTTACCAGAAATCCAGAATGCTCTGACCAGCTCACACCTACAGTCACATGCACAGAGCTGAGTGCCTGAGCCCACGCTCAGTCACAGGACATGTTTCACAGAAGACAGCCACCTCCAGACATTAGTATCCAATCCCTTCTCTATGTTCCTTCCTCCGGAACATCTGTTTCAGCAGGGAGGTGCAAAGGGTCTTCCATCAGGTTGGAATTTGGGAGTCTTCTATAAGGAAAAGGCAGGAATCCCAGACAGGTGTTTACAAGCAGCAGAGGGTCAAACATTTGCATGCGGAATAAGAACAGTGAGCAGGTATTGAGTGATTCTTACAAGCTAACTTAAAAGCTTTTGCTAAAGTCTCCCCATGACCTATGATTCCATTGTAAGGAGGGGGAAATTGAGACATGGAGATACCAAATAATTTGCCCGTTGTCCCAGGAGAACTAGGGACAGATCACAGCAGTGTGATGCCAGGGTCCAAGCCCTCAGACCCCCTGCTCAGAATGATGCTGCTCCAGAGGCCCAAGACAAGCAGACTTTACAGCCCATCTTCACCAGCTCCATGGCAGGGCAAGGAAGCTCAGACTTCAGGGGCTCTGCACTCACAGGGTCTCCTGAGACAGACACTTTTGTTTCTAGGCAAAGGAAACTGTATGAGGGCAAACATGTCCAACTCCTTATTCTGTGAAGGCTTTCCTGACCCCCTCCCTCTCTTGTCAAATGGTGGGGGACTCCACTGTTCCTTTTGCTTTTCCACATGCTTTGCTTTGTTCACAATTTTATTTTAACAGGTATATTGAGAATTGTTGCACTGGGTGTGATGGTGCACACATTTAGTCCCAGGACTAGGGAGGCAGAGGCAGAGGCAGAGGCAGGAGGATCTCCTTGAGTGTGAGGCTGGCCTGGTCTACAGAGTGAGTTTCAGGATAGTTAGGGCTATACAGAAAGGGCCTACCTGGAGAAAACCACACACACACACACACACACACACACACACACACACACACACACACGAACTGTTTGCAAGCACATCTCACCTATCAATAAACCGTAAGCTTCCTTTATGGCAGGAACCCTGGCCTTGCCTTGCTTTTCCTAGTTCATTACAGAATTTCTTACAGGCATTAATTACTCAATAAACACTTCCCAGAGAAGAGAGATGAGTTATGGGATATGATGAAGGATCTGAAAGAATTATAATTTGCTTGAAATACGATTCATGAATGAGAGCTGGAGAAACCTGCTACCGTAGTTGTGGAAGTAGGCATGGTAGTATCCCGTGCTGGTAAGGAAGTAGAGAAATAGAAACCTGGACACTGCTTATGGGCCTGGAAGTTGCTCGGACTGCTCTGAAAAACAATCTATTAGCCCCTAATAAAGGCAAATATGTGCATACCTCATCATCCAGAAACTCCCACTCCCGAGAACCTATTTTCTTCAGTAACTTTAGTTATGGCAATTTTTGTGGTTTTTGTTTGTGTGTACTTTTTGCTGCATCAGGGATCAAACTTGTGGCCTTGCACTTGCCAGGAAAGTGCTCTACCATGAGCTGCATTCCCCAGCCCCTGGTTTTCAAGAGGGTTTCACTTATGTACCTCAGGCTAGCTTAGAACATCGAATCCTCCTGCCTCAGAAAGAGTAGTTGGGAATTCCATGGGTTTTGTTTTGTATTGTTTTAAGGGAAAAGCATAGAGCAGCAGTTCAACACTCCAACACATGGTTGAAAGAGATTACCAGCAACTAGGTCAAACAATTAAATCTCACATGTCATCAACCCTGTGAGCAAGAGCCTTAATAACAGCAGTCAGGAGACTGAAGCAGGGTCATCAATTGAGGACACCCTGGGCTACAAAGCCAGACTCTATTTCCAAAACAAAACTTTAAATCCTACTCAGCCTTTGGGAGGCAGAGGCAATTGGATCTCCATGACTTTGAGGCCATCCTGGCCTACTCAGTAAGTTCCTGGCCAGCCAGAGCTACATAGTGAGAATCTAACATTTACTAGGGATACTTTTCAACTCCTGTGTTCAGAGTATTTCATTTAAAACCATGGAATGGAGAAGACTCGGGGTGAGTGTTCACACGAAGAAGAATAACCATAAAATTAACGTTCAGTAGTAAGTGTTTAGAATATCGTCTTTGAAAGTAGTGTGTCGGGCTGGAGAAATGACTCAGCAGCTAAGAGCACTCTCTGCTCTTGCAAAGGTCCAGGCAAGGCCACATTCATTAACATCCTCCCTGTTACCAGGGAATCTTTAATAATTGAGAGGCTGCCAAGCTCAGAACCACATAAAATGTTTCTAACTCACTTGGAAGCTCAAATGTTATTATTTGAATACTGAAGCCAGGAGCTTTTCCTGATAATGTTCTGTGTTACCAAAGGCTAAAGGCCATGGAGCCAACTATGGACCAATACCTCTGAAACCACAGTCCCAAATGAAACGTCATCATGTAAGCTGATTTCGCTTTCGTGATGGACTAACACACTGGCTGTCATTCCTTCAAGTAACAAGGATGTTATGTGTCTTAGTCACCGCTCTATTACTGTGAGGAAACACCATGACCAAGGGAACTTGTAAAAGAAAGCATTTAGTTGGGGACTTGCTTACAGTTTCAGAGGGTTAGTCCATCATCATCATGGTGGGGAGCATGGCGGGCAGGGGCAGACATGGTGCTGGAGAAGTAGCTGAGATCTACATCCTGATCTACAGGGGGGAGGAGGGAGGGAGGGAGGGAGGGAGAGGAAGGGAGGGAGAAGGAGAGGGAGAGGGAGAGGGAGAGGGAGAGGGAGAGGGAGAGGGAGAGGGAGAGGGAGAGGGAGGGAGAGGGAGAGGGAGAGAGAGAGAGAGAGAGAGAGAGAGAGAGAGAGAGAGAGAGACTGGGCCTGTCATGAGCTGTTGAAACCTCAAAATCCACCTCTAGTGGCATGCTTCTCCAACAAGGACACACCTCCTAAACCTTCTAACCCTTTCAAACAGTCTGCTTCCTGGTGACTCAGCATTCACATATAAGAGCCTATGGGGGTCATTCTTATTCAAACCACCACATTATGGAAGGAAAAAAAAGAGTTAATTCAGCTCATGACTAAAATCATCACATCCACACTCACGATGACCATGCATCCTTGATTTGGAATGGAAAACCTCATGTACACCTCTGTATCCTGGCACAGACCTTTGAAAATATGTGCTATAAGGGTCAAGATTGAAGTCTCCTAATGAAGTTTGCATCTCTAATGCAGACCATCAGAAGCATAATCGAATCCTCAGTGCACGGTACGAGGAATATGGCAGTACAAGTACTCCAGCACTGCCTTGATCCTGTCGCCCACATTGCTTCGGTACCATCAATACAAATGTCAACATTTGCTGGCTGTGCTGGCTCCTGGGTTCTATCAGAAAGCAGGTTGAGCAAGCCAGTAAGCAGCATCCCTCCATGGTGTCTGCATCATCAGCTCCTGCCTCCAGAGTCCTGCCCTGTTTGAGTTCCTGCCCGACTTCCTTTGATGATGAACAGTGATGAGGAAGTATAAACCGAATAAACCCATTCCTTCTTGGGTCATGGTGCTTCATCACAGCAAGAGTAACCCTAAGACAATGACAAGAGCGGACAAAGGCCTAGTACTATTGCAAGAGTAAGTTTGGCCTCATGGCTGTCCCTAAAGCATCTTGGGTTGATTTCAGGGATGATTTACAACTCATTGAAAACCTCTGCATTAACTTTTTTTCTTCCCAAAGCGTGAAAATAGTAAAGAATGGAACCAATACTTGAAACTAAGTTTTAGTGATTCTTGGTCTTGTGGATTCTCCGTTGTACCACAGCATATTACATAAGTGATAAGGATAGAAAGTATGATGAAAATTATATTAAAATTGAACAAATTGCTACTGCAGGACTGGTTATAAATACAATTCACAGAGGCTAGGAGTATGGGGTTGGGCACTTATAGAGTGGGTGGACCCTGAATTCAATCCACAGTATTGCTAGACAAAAAATTACTGTTAGTAGGCATCAAGTATGTCTACACATTTTAGGCATTATCTATTCTAGATCATAAAGACAATTTAAACAGTTTCTTGTTTGTTTGTTTGTTTGTTTGTTTTTTGGTTTTTTGAGACAGGGTTTCTCTGTGTAGCTTTGGAGCCTGTCCTGGAACTCACTCTGTAACCCAGGCTGGCCTTGAAATCACAGAGATCCGCCTGCCTCTGCCTCCGGAGTGCTGGGATTAAAGGCGTGCGCCGCCACCGCCGCCGCCGCCACCACCACCACCTGGCATTAAACAGGTTTTTTTAAACTATGATGGTGGGGCTGGAGAGACTTCTCAGTGGTTAAGAGTACTTCTTGCTCTTGCAGAGAACTCCAGTCGGTTCCCAGCACCCACAGGATGTCCTCTACTGGTCTTCTTGGGTATTGCATGCACAAACACACACAAATACGTGCAAAAAAAAAAAAATACACATAGAATAAAAATGAATAAATCTAGAAAAAGGGGGAGGGATGGAGAGATGGCTCAGTGGTTGAGAGCACTGGCTGCTCTTCCAGAGGACCCAGGTTCAATTCCCAGTACCCACATGGCAGCTCACAAGTGTCTATAACTTCAGTTCCAGGCAATCTGACACTCTCACACAGACACATATACAGGCAAAACACCAATGCACATAAATACGAATAAATAAAGCCAGTGTGGTGGTGCATGCCTTTAATTTCAGCACTCAGGAGACCGTGGCAGGCAGAGTTCCAGGACACAGTCAGGGATATTACACAAAGAAACTCTCTGTCAAAATAAATAAATAAACCAAAAAATAAATAAAAGAAATCATTAAAAATTTACTCCTTTAAAGAATAGATTTAACCCAGGCAGTGGTGGTGCATGCCTTTAATCCCAGCACTCGGGAGGCAGAGGAAGGCAGATCTCTGTGAGTTCAAGACCAGCCTGGGCTACAGAGTGAGTTCCAGGAAAGGCTCCAAAGCTACACAGAGAAACCTTGTCAAAAAAAAAAAAAAAAAAAAAAAAAAAAAAAGATTTGAAAGGAAAATAAAACCCCACCATGATCAAGATGTTCAGTGTTTGGCTAGTTTCCCATAGCAGATCCCAAATCTTTGTCTTAATGGCATGGCTCATGCTGGGTATTAACAACCAGCAACTTTCTATGAATGACTCTTTAATAGAGGTAGAGGTCTTGGTCCAAGTGGGGTGGGAAACCCTGTGCATCAGCATCCAAAGACACAAAACCCTGCAGCCAGCCTGATGACACACCAAGTTTACCACACAGCTCTGAAACACGCAGCTCCCCTTCCCAGCCTGAGAAACCATCAGCATACCACCTCCTCAGCCCTCTGCCCACTCCTATCTCTGCCTGGCTTATTGCCTGGACATCTTTTAATAACAATTTATATCATTTAAGATGTTATTTTAAGCCAGGCAGTGGTGGCGCATGCCTTTAATCCCAGCACTCGGGTGGCAGAGGCAGACGGATCTCTGTGAGTTCAAGGCCAGCCTGGGTTACCAAGTGAGTTCCAGGAAAGGCGCAAAGCTACACAGAGAAACCCTGTCTCAAAAAACCAAACAAACAACAACAACAAAAACAACCCCAGATGTTATTTTAAGCCAGGCATGGTGTCACGTGCCATTAGTCCAAGCATTTGGGAATGTAAAGCAGGTGGATCTTTGTGAGTTGGAGGCAAGCCCAGTATACATAATTTGTTCCAGACCAGACAGAGCTACGTAGCGAAAACCTGTTGAGAGAGTGTATATGTGAGGGAACCATGGGGTCGGTCCGGCCTGGCTGCCTTGGGAGGCATTCATCATAGGCTTTTCAGGTTAGAGTCCCTGGCTCCTGGGGTACAATGTGCCTGCCGGTCCCCGACAGCCTGATGCACTCCTCAGGCAGTGAAGCACTCGGGCTGCTCTGTGTCTGTCTGTGTGCTCCCTCAGAAGTCAAAGAAACATGGAAAGTTGACAGGACAATTGGTCTTAGACATTCATCTCGTGTATGGCTTTCGAACTTCACTGTATCCTGGCAATTACCTGTGTTGATCCTGGCAATTGCCATTATATTCTGTTTCTGATAAAGGTATAAAAAGTCTGATTGCTCTCAAAAAAAAAAAAAAAAAAAAAAAAAGAGTCACAGCCTCAGTTCACAGTTCAGAGTCACAGCCACAGTGTACTGTGTCCCCCCTCCCCCCAGCCTGGCCTGATTTCATTCCTCGCTGCCATCTCAGGTGACCTTGGCCCGGTAAGTAAGTGTGGGCGCTTATGAGAGAGGGAGGGAGGAAGGGAGAGAGAGAGGTGGCTACGGCTTCCAGGTGAGATGGGTGGTGGACTGTGAGCCGCTCCCATGTGAGCCAGGGAAGTAGAGCCAGAGTAGGAATAAATAGACCCTATTCCAAAGAGAAAGAGCGGGCCAGCTTCAGAAATGCAAAAAGGTTACCAGAGAAGAAGAGGCACGAGGCACCAAGCACGTCAGACGCATCTTCAACTGAACAGCTCCCTGGCAGTGGGCGGGAAAACAGAAGAAGGTTCCAGAAGGTAAACCAGGTGGCCCTGACAACGGGAGACACAGTCCCGCCCTCCAGACAAACCCAAGGCCCGCACAGGCCCCCAGTCAGACAAACCCAAGGCCCTCACAGGCCCCCAGTCAGACAAACCCAAGGCCCTCACAGGCCCCCAGTCAGACAAACCCAAGGCCCTCACAGGCCCCCAGTCAGACAAACCCAAGGCCCTCACAGGCCCCTGATCCAGTAGCAGCTCTGGATTCCTCTGGCTGTCAGGTCAGGTGAAGAGAAATCCCATTTTATCACACTCTAGGAACTAGAGGACGGAAGCCAGGGGTCATTTTTACAGCTAATTTATTTGAAACAGAGCTACCCTAGAATCTTGAGATCAGGGAGCCACCACAGGTCAGGGGACCTCAGTTTGGCCTGCCCTGGGAAAGTGAGGCAGTTGTGGGGGGCCAGATGCTGACGAGCTGGGGTGCAGGTTGGCAGAAGTTCAGCTCAGTTGGAATCGCATAGAGAAAGATGGGTGGCTGGAGGCAGCTCTCAACAACCGAGGATGACCCTGGAGTTCAATGGCTCTGCCTGAGGCCAGTGGGTGGGGCTGCCACTGGCTGCCTCGGGTGTACATGATACCCGCAGCGGCACCCCTCCGTCGGGGGAGGGGAGGGTGGGGAGGTGGTCAGTGTGCAGGGGGTCTTGAAAGCATGAAGGCAGGCGCCGATGTCAATGCTGTGGTTTGTAGCCACCCTCCCAAGGTGCTTGGGAGACACCTCCAGGCTAAAGCATTCCACAACCCCCGGGTTTACAATATGGGGACTCTCAGGAGGGTGAGGGAATCCAGACAGAGCACAAGCTAAAATCTAAGTGTGGCCAGCAGAGGTCGCTAATGTGCAACGGAGGGAAGCTACCAGCCTGAGCGCACGGCTAGGAGAAACCAGACACTAACCCAAGAGCCTCAGCCTCAGCCTAAACCACAGGAATGAACCTGTGAGCTCAGCTGCCCCTCCTCCACCTTCAACACATAACTAATAACCCTCAATTTCTGAGGGCCCAGAAAAGAGCTGACCTAACACTCCACCTTTTTTTTAACCCCACGATTCCCTTTTACTACAATTTTACATTATTTTTAATTTTTTAAATTTATTTTTAATTACATTCATGCTATTCATTAATTACACTCATGATATTAATTACATTTGTGGTATTCATTGATTACATTCGCAGTATTCATTTAATAATTATATTTATGATAATCATTAATTACATTAATTGTATTGATTTATTACATTCATGATATTATGTCCTGATACTACTGTCCATTTGTGGGGTTTTTCCATCACACAAAACAGAGATTCTGTACTTGGGAAATCATTGTTCTATATTCCTTTCTTCTCTGTCTTGAGATAACGTCTAATCTTTCTGTCTCTATGAATTTGTATATTCTATATATTTCATGTAATACAATTCTATAGTATTTGTCCTTTTTTTAATGTAAAAACATTTTATGTACAACTGCAGGAGAAATAATACTCAGATAGCCTGAACGTAAAAACAGGTTATAATTTAAAAGTCCAGGATTATTTTAAACAGTAAGATATTTTCTCTGTAGAAAATAGTATAAATGATAACATTTCCCTTAAGTCCTTTTAAGCCAAATGATAGCTGAATTATACATATAAATATTGATTAGATCCTAGGATACAGAAGAAACCTATCTTTGTTCAGAGAGCTATGTTTTACTTAAGTTGTGTAAGTGAGATTCCTATTCATCTTCCCCTTCACTGTTTGATTTACTGCAGACATTTTTCTATAGGCTAATCCATAATCTAAAAGATTTTAGCCTTCCTTCCTGAAAGTACAGCCAGCATATCCTTTCATCAGCTTGATACAGTACAAATTATTATCCTAATAGTGAAATGTTTCACTGAAGCTTGCCCAGTGATTGGGTAAAACCAAAACTTATTATAAGCTACAGTCATCCTAGGGTTCCCCCTGCTAGGTAGCCTCCCTAGATCTGTGGGTTGCAGTCTGACTGTTCTTTGCTTTATATCTAGTATCTACTTATGAGTGAGTACATATCATGTTTGTCCTTCTGAGTCTGGGTTACCTCACTCAGGAAGATATTTTCTAGTTCCATCTATTTTCCTGCAAATTTCATGATGTCACTGTTTTTCTCTGCTGAGTAGTACTCCATTGTGTATATGTACTACATTTTCTTAATCCATTCTTCAGTTGACAGGCATCTAGGTTGCTTCCAGATTCTGGCTATCACAAATAGTGCTGCTATGAACATAGCTGAACATGTATCTTTATGGTATGAATCAGCATTCCTTGGGTATATGCCCAAGAGTGGGATGGCTGGGTCTTGAGGTAGTTTCATTCCTAATTTTCTGAGAAACTGCCATACTGATTTCCACAGTGGTTGTACAAGCTTGCATTCCCACCAACAGTGGAGGAGTGTTCCCTTTGCTCCACATCCTCTCCAACATTGGCTGTCATTGGTGTTTTTGATCGTAGCCATTCTGACAGGTGTAAGATGGTATCTCAGAGTTGTTTTGATTTGCATTTCTCTGATGACTAAGGATGTTGAGCATTTCTTTGTCTTTCAGCCATTTGTAATTCTTGTTTTGTGAATTCTGTTTAGCTCTTTAGCCCATTTTTTAATTGGATTGTTCAGTATTTTGATGTCTAGTTTCTTGAGTTCTCTATATACTTTGGAGATCAGTCCTCTGTCAGATGTGGGGTTGGTGAAGATCTTTTCCCAATCTGTTGGCTGTCTTTTTGTCTTATTGACCATGTCTTTTGCAATGCAAAAGCTTCTCAGTTTCAAGAGGTCCCATTTATTAATTGTGCTCAGTGTCTGTGCTGTTGGTGTTATATTTAGAAAGTGATCTCCTGTGCCAATGCGTTCAAGAGTACTTCCTACTTTCTCTTTATCAAGTTCAGTGTAACTGGATTTATGTTGAGGTCCTTGATCCACTCAGACTTGAGTTTTGTGCACCGTGACAGATATGGATCTATTTGTAATCTTTTACATGTTGACATCCAGTTATGACAGCACCATTTATTGAAGATACTTTCTTTTTTCCATTGTACAGTTTTGGCTTCTTTGTCAAAAATCAGGTGTTCATATGTGTGTGGATTTTAATGACTTATTTGTTATCCCCCTTAATATATCTATCTAATTTTGCTTACACACAAAAAAAGGCAATATTTTTCCTTTTACCTTAGTTTTGGTTTGCCCAAGTTTCCTCCTTTCTCTTCTGCTTTACAATATTTTGACTTACCTTATTGGTTTTCATTTGTTTGTTTGTTTTTGTTTTGATTTGGTTTTGGTTTTCCCAGACAGGGGATTTCTTTGTGTAGCCATGGCTTGTCCTGGAACTCACTCTGTAGACCAGGCTAGACTCAAACTCACAGAGATCTGCCTGCCTCTGCCTCCCAAGTGTTGGGATCAAAGGCGTGAGACACCACCATGCTGCTGTTTTGTTTGTTTGTTTTTTAAAGCCTCTTCCCCCCACCCCTTATACATTTATGTACTTCAGAAACCTTTTTTTAGGGGCTGGGGAGATCACTCAGCTGTTAAGAGCACCTTGTTTCTTTTGCAGAGGACCAGGGTTTGATTTCCAGCATCCACATGGCCCCTCACAACCATCTGTAACTCCAGTTCCAGGGGATCTGACGTCCTTTCTCACCTCTGTTGGCACCAGGCACACACACGATGCTCAGACAGATACATACACAGGCAAAATATCCGTATACATAAAATAAAATGAATTAAATCTTTAAAGAACAAAATCTTTTTATAATATTGGGACATCTTTCCGTTTGCCTTTTATCTTGATTTTTCCCCCAATCTCTTGCCCTCCCCCCCCACCCCAGCATTCTTCTCTACTCTTCTTCCTCTACCCACACAGCCTGGCTCCAATCCCCAGAATATTTGCTTCTGTTCTGTAACTTTTCCATGAAAACTATGTAATCAGTTTTCCTCTTTGTCACTATAAACTCTTTAGGTCTCATCCCCCACCCTCTTTTGTTTCTCTTTTTTCTCTCTCCCTCCCTTTTCTTTCTTTTTTTCTTTTTTCTTTCTCTCTTTCTTTCTCTCTTTCTTTCTCTCTTTCTTTCTCTCTTTCTTTCTTTCTTTCTTTCTTTCTTTCTTTCTTTCTTTCTTTCTTTTTTTTTTTTTTGAGACAGGGTTTCTCTGTGTAGTTTTGGTGCCTGTCCTGGATCTCGCTCCTTTTTCTTTTGAGACAGTTTTTCCCTGTGCTGCCCTGGCTATCCTGGAACTCACAGAGATCCACCTGCCTCTGCCTCCTGAGTGCTGGGATTAGAGGCGTGCGCCACCACGCCTGGCATAGATCTAATCTCTTTCAAACCCCACATCCTGATTTTCAGAGGCCAATTGGATCCGGTGTTAAATATTGACTTCCTATTCCCAGTTCAAGCCTGCTTCTGTTTCAAGCTTCCTATTTTAGTTGGTGCAGAGGCTGCCCCTGCAGACACTCAAGGTAAACCCCATCATCATCCATTCTCCCGACCCCGCACCCATTTCACACACTGATCCATTGAGGAGCTATTCTGCTCCAAAACCACTTTTCGCATGCGTCCTTCCTTGTTCATTGCCATGCCCCTCTCCGGAGTTTCCCAAAGCCTGGATTTAGTCTTCCAGCCCATATGGTCCCCTCTGCCGTCTCAGCAACTTTCTTAAATATCGAGATTTCTTTGTTTCGCTTGCACATATTTGAGGACTGCTTCCTTTTAAGACTCAATGCAGACTCTCACCGCCTTCTCTGCATTTTCCCCTCCCACTGTCCACTGCATGCATGTCCCTTCATGCCGAGTGACACCGGCCCGGAGAGTTCCTCAACACTTTAATGCTGTGCTTGCTTTTCAGCGTGCTCTCCTCCGAGGCACGACCTGCGGTCTGTTTGCTAACTCCTGGCGCTCGGCCTCCTGCGCCATAAGCATTTGTACTGCGTAGATGACAATAAAACGTTCGCTGCTTTGCCAGAGCCCCGCTTCTTGGAGATAGCTGGTGAGCAGGGCCCACACTCAAGGTCCCTGGTAGGGCACCGCTGGCCTTGCAGAGCCCAAGGCCGTGCATGCCTAGGAAGCTCTTCATTGGCTCCAACTGCGGCCGCAATGTGCATGCGCTCCTCCTGGCAGGCTATAGGGGCGGGGCTTCGTGGGGAGGGCGGGGACAGAGGCCGGTGCGGCTGCTGATTGGCTGCGCGGGCTCAGGCGCTGTGGGCCAAGTGGACGCGAGTGACTCTAGGGGCGGGTGCTGACCGAGAGTAACCCCGGGATCGCGTTCCCTCGCCCCAGCTGACCTCGGAGAGCAGGCTCTCGCAGAGGGCCAGGACTGGAGGAAGAAGAGCGTTGGATGCTTCCTTCTGTCTCAGGCCCTCGGCTTAACCTGTGTTGGAGTTTAATAGGGCTTCGTGTGAGGTCCCCAGCACAGTAGTTTATGGTGTTTCGGATTTGGGGGCGGGATGCATTAGTGATCCAGAGAGGTAGCCACACTGCCTGTTCTGGAAAAGGTGTGGCTGGAGGCGTGGCTGGAAGCTTTGGCTAAATGAATCCTATTAGTACGAGCGCAGCTTCTTCCACTCAACCCCAAAGGGGTTGGCATTCCTCGAAAGGGGAAAGAAAAGGGACCAATGTTATGGTGAAGGTCAAGGGTGACACTCCGTCGTTGGCTGGTTTTCAAGGCAGAGTGCGTCAGCCGCTGTTGAAAACTGTGTGCCCCACAAAAAAAAATTGAACAAAATTATCACAGGAGAGATCTCATCTTGTGAACACAAATCAACAGAAATTAAGTGCTAAAATATTTGCACATGAATGTGCAAAGTGCACTATTCGTAGTAGCCGGAGTGGGGGTTGGGGGAACGACTGAACTGTTCTCCACCAATACAATGGAATGCTAAATAAAGAGGAGTGAAAACCCCGTCTATGCCGCAGTGTGAAGATGTGAGGTATCTGCTGGAGGAGACTACTTGGACACGGATTTAAGCCAGCAGAAAGTCTTTATTAGCTGGCTGGTGACCATACTGGGCATTTCCCAGTGTAGCCCTGAACTTTTCTCAGGGTGAACTTTTTAAGTGCAAAAACTATGTCCTTGGTTGACACATCTCAGCAAGAACAGTTAGCCTGAAGGGGAACTACAGAAACCAAAAAACACAGTTAGTACATTTAGAGACTTTTCTAGAACTATGGACTTTGATGAATTAAGTCTTTGTTTTCATTTTGGCAGGTGATGCTGCCTACGTGCCGGGTTCCATGGCCTGTATAGTACTTCCATCATGATGTCAGTTGTTTTAAGATCTGAGAGCCAAATGGCCTCCTTCGTGTGTTGGAGCCGATCAGAGGCTGAGGTAGGCCAAAGAAGCCCAGGCTGAGACTGAACAGTACTGCCTGCAGGGGAAGAAGGAGTTCAAGGCCAGGGAAGCTGTGGCTCTGGGGTCCCGTGGCAGTTGTAGCAGTGAGGCGGAGAAGGAGACCCAGCAGAAGGTGACCGTCCTCCAGAACTACTTCCAGCAGAACAGGGATGAAGTCCTGGATAACCTGGATAACCTCTTGGCCTTTGTGTGACATCTGGCCTGAAATACGTGCAAACTACCGCATAAACAGATAGGAGACGGGAGCACATCCTCTGTGGGTTGGCTTGGGAGAAGCCCTCACAAAATAGGAAAACCTCCACAGAGCCCGAGTTCTGTTCTGGAAGGCATTAAATTTCTCTATACTGTAGTAGTTCCTTCACTTGTTGAGAGTATCAAATCTAGCTTTTTGTACATCTTAGTGAGTACCTGAAGTTTCATCTTTTTACCTTGTGTGCCTTTAAGGAGTGTTTCCTGTGTGTTTGTTACAAGCAGTAGGTATCACTGTTGATTTTCTTTTATTAGTCTAGTAGGAAAAAAAACCCAATTCTTTGAAGAAAGAAAGGGAGTAAATTTTTTCCTTCCATTTTTTTATTCTTTTTTTTTTTTTTTTTTTTTTTTTTTTTTTTTTTTTTGAGGCAGGGTTTCTCTGTGTAGTTTTGGTTCCTCTCCTGGATCTCCCTCTGTAGACCCAGGGTAACTTCGAACTCACAGAGATCTGGCTCTGCTTCCCGAGTGCTGGGATTAAAGGCACGCGCCACCACAGCCCGGCTTCCTTCCACTTTCTTAAAGGTCAGGGGCATTATCTATGAAAAAGTAGTAAACAGCCTTTGTAACTCCTATGAAGCAGCAGCCAGCCTTACAGTCGTCCCTTCTGGCTAATTTAGGACAGTGAATATGCTTGTTCAAGCTGCTCTTAGTGTATCTTAACCCAAATTGCTAGATGCTAGGACTCAAGAACATGTTATATGTTATTTGATGTGCTTGTAAACTAAAACTTTGTCTTGCCTTTCAAAAAAAAGAAAGAAAGGAAGAAGGAAGGAAGAAAGACAGAGAGAGAGAAGAAGGAAGGAAGGAAGAGAGAGAAAGAAAGAGAGAGAGAGAGAAAGAGAGAGAGAGAGAAAGAGAGAGAGAGAAAGAAAGAAAAGAAAAGAAAGAAGAAAGAAAGAAAGAAAGAAAGAAAGAAAGAAAGAAAGAAAGAAAGAAAGAAAGAAAGAAAGAAAGAAAGAAAGAAAGGAAAGAAAGAACCTAACATCCACATTGTGGAAACACCACTTCGGTTAACAAGTGTAACTAACACAAATAGACTCAGAGGAGAATTATCCTTATCCTCCCGCCCCATTTCTAAAGGAAAGTTGTAAGAACACAGGCAGGTGTGGAGCTGGACGGAGCAGGACTTTCTCCACTGCTTTCCTCTCTCAGTTCCTCCCCCCGTTCACAGTCTGCTGCAGCCTGACCCTCACTGCTCATTGTTCCTTGTGGGAAATGGCCAAGATGCCAATGGGCTCCTGGATGTCCCCAGCACCGAAATCACCATGAGTCAGCACAGCATACACTGCTCTTTTGTGAGCTCTCTGTTGCCTGGGCAGAGCAGGCTGGGCAGGATAGTGTGGGAGGGGCGGTCACCAGAGGAGGAGGGTTCCTTCTGCCTCCAGCAGCAGATAGAATCTCTGCCCTTGGGGGAGCTTATCATTGGCGTTTATAGCATTTGCTCAAAATGTCAGTGCTTTCTTTGTGGCATAGAACATTAAGTACAGGTCACAGAACAGAACTCCCACTTCCTGTGACATTTACCACTGAGTACCACTGTTGAGGTGCCGGGAGACATTTGCAATAGAGGCCTTGGGATGCTCAGAACTTTATATGGGACCAGATTGCAGTTCATAAAAGCCATGAGGAAATGTCAGCACTATGCATACGGTCTGAGAGGTGGGCTTAAAACTCAGGTGTGGTGGAACACTAAGGTAGTCACAGGGGAAGGGTGAGCTGGGTTTGTTTGTTTTTCAGAACAAAGTTAAGTTCATGCAGGGTGACTGTGCCTGGGTTCTGTGGAGCCAAACCACTACACTAGCTACTTCTAAATGAGCCCATCCACCACATGGGAAGGACCCATCACCCGCTTCTGATGTGGGACGGGGCATCTTCCAGCCTTTAGCTTAGTGCCTGACCAAAGAAATGCTGCTGCCATTACCACTGCATCCTCCAGCCTCGTAGACTCAGAACTTGACTGTCCAGCTTCAAAAGACCCTGGGTTTGGGTTCATGTTTGGTGCCAGTCCTTTTGACTTATGAAGACGGTATCTGGCTTTTCCCAACCACTGGGACTTTATGTGGCAAGATTGTCACCTCAGAGTCTACATTATCGCAGCTGCTTTGTGTCGCGTGGTTAGACTTCGTGTCTTTGAAGTCTGATATCAGAAACCACATCACTGTTGAATTAAACAGAATATAGCGGAGTGTGTCCTTCAAAGACTTGAATTTCACCAGTGCTGTCGTAATGCATTTTCCTTTGAACCTCAGCCTCTACCACTACTAAAACCAATAAAACACCAAGTGCTCTTCTTTTAAGGTTTGTTATCAGACATGACCCGTAAACCATAAAATCACACTTTTAAAATTTATGATTAGTAAGCCAGGGCTTTTATTGTGACTCACACCTTTAATCCCAGCACTTAGGAAGCAGAGGCAGGTGGATCTCTGGGTTTGAGGCCAGTCTGGTTTAGAAAGAGAGAGAGAGAGAGAGAGAGAGAGAGAGAGAGAGAGAGAGAGAGAGAGAGAGTGTGTTCCAGGACAGCCAGGGCTACACCCTATCTCAAAAACAAAAATAGAAGAATAAAATTTATGATTAGCCAACTCTAGCATATATTTGCTGAACTAGGCAACCATCAGCCCAGGCATCGGACTTTTGGAAAGGTTTGTCACTTGCCACAAAAGAGGACTTGTTACTTCCATTCTTCTCTGGCCTCTGGTAAATCCCAACCTGCCTTCCGACTCTAGATGTGCCTGTTTCAGACATTTCATATGAATAAACCCACACAGTGCCTCTTGTGTCTGACTTGGAAAACTGCTGTGCCTTGTACTTAATTCTTAAGGTTGAGAAATACTGCGCTGTATGAATATACCACATTATGTTTACACATCTGCTGGTAGACATTTTGGATTGTTTCTGTTTTGCACTATTATGAAATATAGGTATGACCATTCACGTACACGTTTTTTGTGTTGACACATCTTTCCACGTCTCGGGTGGATACCTAGAAGTGGGTTGGTGAGCTGGTACTTGCGTGTTAACTCTTTGGGAGATGGCTAATCCCCTTTCCAAAGGAGATGTACAAGCTCAGATTTCCGTCCAGGTATGAGTGTTAATGATTTGTCTACATCCTCAGCAGCACTTGGTGTTTACTTTTATTTTTCATTGCAGCTATCTTATTGGAAATGAGGTGTTTCATTATGCTGTTTGTTATATACTCCAGGGCTACCGATACCAGGTATGCCCATGTCCTTACTGCCCATCTGTGGGTCTTCCTTTTCATAAATGTCTATTCAGATACCTTATTTTTAATAGCAGGTATTTATTGTTATTATATATTTGTTATTGTATCTTTGTTGTCTTTTTCTTGTTGACTTGTAAGGGTTTCTTTGCTGTGGGTCCAGGAGAATTAGCTCAGTAGTACAGCTCTTGCTTCCATGCAGGAGGATCTGGCTCAATCCTGCTGAATGCATTCATTTCATACTCTTTAAGCATTAGGTCCTCATCCCAATTGCCTTTTCAATTTCCTGGTACTACCTTTGGAAGGACAAAAATCTCAGTTTTGATGAAACCTGATTCATATACTTAAAAATGTTTGTTGCTTGTGTTTTTCTATCAAATCCAGGAAATTATTGCTCTCTCTTATCCTACGTGATGGGAGGGAGGAGGTGTACAGTGGTGTTTTCTCCTCAGAGTTTGGTTCTATCTAATATATTTTGAGTTCACAGTTGTATGTGATGAGGTGGTGTACCAACAATGAGAACAGCTACATGTGGATATCTACTTGCTTAACTCTGCTGGAAGATTCTCTTTACCAGCTGAATTATCTGAGTGCTTGTCAAATACCAGTTAATCATAAATGTATTTCTTTCTAAATTTTCTATTCTATTCCACTGAATTTCTCTGGTTTCTCTTTCTTTTTCTTTCTTTCTTTCCCCTCCTCCTCCTCTTCCTCCTCCTCTTCTTTTTCAAGACAGGGTTTCTCTGTGTAGCCCTGGCTGTCCTGGAACTCGCTCTGTAGATCAGGCTGGCCTTGAACTCAGAGATCCATCAGCCTCTGCCTCCCGAGTGCTTAGGTTAAAGGTGTGTGCCACCACCACCTTTTGAAAAAAGTTTGAAATTTCCTCCATCTTTGTGTGTGTGTGTGTGTGTGTGTGTGTGTGTGTGTGTGTGTGTGTTTCTTCATTTATCTAATCCTGGGTCTCCTGAATTTTTCCTGCGAATGTTATGATCTATATATTCATCTGCCTAAAAGGAAATTGACACTTGATAAGGATTGTCTTGAATTTATTGGTCTGTTTTGGGAACATTACTATCTTAATAATATTAAGGCTTCCAACCCATAATGTTCTCTTTCTTTATTTAGATATCTTCTGATTTCTTTTAATAATACGTTGAACTTTTCTTTGAGACAGGGTCTCACTACGTGTCTTGGCCGGCTGGGGTCTCATTTAGATCAGGCTGGTCGCAGAGATCCACCTGCCTCTGCCATCCTCACACGCCCCCACCCCAACCCCCCAAGTGCTGGAGTCAAAGTTGTGACCACCCAAGCGGGCGGGCTACGTCATACTTCCTTGCAGCACCCTGGAGCACTTCGTGAGCACGACACCGACTGCTTTGGACCTTGTGATAACTCACTCCCATGCCATTTTAAAGTCATTTACTGCTGGGTTTTAGCAGTAAGTTTACCTGCGTATTATTCCTGGAGGACATTAACAGCCTCCGGTTGTTACATGTGTGGCTTAAGAGTTGTAGACAGTTGTGTCATCTACAAAGAGTTTTGTTTCTTTCCCTTTTCTTGCCCTGGTAGGACATCCCTGGTTTTCCTATGGAAGGAGAAAACTGGGGTCTCTCACTCTTGCATTTACCCTCATCATTATCTTAAATTGTGTCTTTTACTTTTGTGACATGATTTAATCTTGCTAGGATCTTATCCTACTTTTAGCCTCCCATACAAATCATGCATAAAACAGAATGTATTACTGTCTTCTGGGAGTGTTTACCCTTGAACAAGGAGAGGGAAAAATAATAGTTGGCCTGGCTCTTAAGGGCTGGAAAAGACTCAACATACAGTCTCTGATTCTGGGTATTCAGAGTTAGTGAGTCTTAGTGAGTTCTACAGATTGAACCTACATTGACTTCATGCTAGACACCCTCCTAAGCAACACCCCCACCCCACCCCACCCCCAGCCCTTTAATTCTTTAAATTTTGAAGCAGTATCACTGGGTTGCCTGGCAGCCTTGAACGTTGAGGTCCTCCTCCCTCACCCTCCAAGCAGCCCGACTACAGGCCTGCACCATGGCCTTGTAAGAGACCTTTAGAATGTCTAAGGTAAAAGTAGATTGGCTGAAGTGAATTGGTGCCAATAGCTCTGTGTACTCTTGGAAGCCCAGATGTTGGCTGGGAAGTACCTGCCAGCCCTCTACAGTCTGTGTGTTCCTATTTTGGTACATAAGTAACCTCAGAGAAAGTAGAAAAGGCTAGAGGGAAATAATACAATGAATTAGCATGCTCAGAAGCTACCCAAGACAGGACATTCCTGAGATAAGCTGGACTGCCCAACCTGAGCTGCAAGGGAAGATCTGCTCTTTCGGCGATGTTGGTTATATCCATTTGGCCAGGAGATACATGGAAACCTGGCCCTTCTCCAAGCCAAGGTAGTCAGCTGGTGATGTTTTTGATTTAACGCCAACTGACTACCAGTTTCCTGTTGCCGGAACTGAACCTCAAATTATACCTAAGAAAGGCTGAGCAGGTTACTGGGGTATGACTCAAACCTCGTGGCTTCTAAATTCTTTTTCTCTCTTAAAGGTGAAGGACATGGGTGGGGTGGTGAACCAGACATAGTCAAAACACTGAGACATATTGCAGTCAGATCCATTTCATTTTATTATGAACAAACACAACCTCAGATGAGTAGAAATACTTTCAGAGTTGGTATTAATGAAAATTATTAATTACAAATAACTACTGTTGCACATAATAAAGGAAAAATCCCACCCAGGAAGGAAATGGAGTCCTGCATGTTTTCATAGCAATGAGTATACATTATCTAACGCATCCATTCAATCTCTGAAAAGAATGATGTAGATTAACAATGTCATCTGGGACATAGGCACGTGTCAAGTCCATGGTGGACACAGTTACTATAAAAATGTGCAGGACTTAAATATTCCTCTGCTGAGGATCCCCAAATGTTTTATAAAGAGCATTTAGCCATGCTCAAACCTACCCACTGAGGTAGGTCAGATTATTATCCCAGTTTCACAGAAGTAATACTGAGTCACATTATTGTTCAGTGACATGTCCAGTGCTATGGTTTGAGTTTGTCCCATAGTTCATGGGTTGGAAACTTAATCCCCAATGCAACAGTGTTGGCAGCTGGGACCATTAAGAGCTGATTAGGTTGGGAGGGCACTTCCCTCATTAACATCCTTGTCCGAGGATTGAATTCATTATTGTCAAAGTGGGACTGTTACCAAAAAACGGAGCGTAGTAGGAGGCCCTGGGCTTCACCGCCAGCATAACACGGTCGCCACCTCCTTAACTTTCCTACTAATTCTATTTCAACTAAAGAAGACGCTCAGGATACTAGCAAACCATGAAGAAAAGCTTTCACTTTAAATGCTACAACCAGCGTTTAGTCTCAAAACAAATAGCAAAACCTACAAATCACATACGTTCAAATTACTTCCACCATCCATCAGCTATGGGCACTTCATCGAAGCAGCCCTAAGAAAAATTCCCCAAATGAAGCCCCCAAAGGGAATGCTGCAAATTGATGTACAATGACTCCTCCAGCCAGGTCAGTTGATACTGCCACATTTACAGGCTCTCCAGTTTCAAGGACTCCACAGAGGCAGAGTGCAGGCTCACAAGCAACCGATTAAAGAGGTAAGGCACCCAAGTCAGATTTTAGCATGTCCACAAGGCAAGGACTGTTAGGAAGTCACTCAATCAGATCTTAGTTTCGTATTAATATGTCACTTGATTTGAGTTTTAAAATCTTGAAAGTAGTATTCCTTAGTGAGCTGGTACACCCTTATCAGCAGATACATTTATAATGGTGGTCCTCAGCCACAGCATGGTTCAGATCCATTGGGACAGGCTTAGAAGAGAAAATTGCTTTTGTTTTTCACATATTATTTAAGCAGGCACCTGCTAACCAGTGGAACTAAAATCACCCAAAAGGCATTTCCAAGGAAGAGGGCCACAGGTCAGCAAATACACTGTAATCTCCCAAGAATTCTGTTTTAGTGAACAGCTAAAGGATAAAGCTGCTTTCATGTGGGCACACAGAGGTCCTGAAGCCTTTATTCCACCAACACAGGAAGACTGTTCCCTCTAACCACTGGGGCGCAGTAGTCTAGATAGCATTTGGTACACTACACAGCCAATCTCAATACAACAGACCCACATTTCTGCAGTGCTCACTGAGCTACAGGGATAGACACGCCAATTAGTTTGCTGAACAAAATCCTCTTTTTGCAAAGTCCATGGCATCTCGACCTCCTTAGCCAGAGCTTTGCAGCGGACCTTGGCTCCAGGTAAGGGATTCCAGCTGAGGCACTTAAGAACACAGACCTGGGTTCTTGTGCTTTGCACTTAGCCAACATGTTGCCCAAGGAGCTTTGCCGAACATGCAGGGGAGCACTGAGCGTGCTCTGCCCTGACTCACTTTGCGGCTGAAAACCAGGAACTATGTCGCCCTTCCCCGGCACACTGGCACAACAGGACTATTTGTTTTGGAATGACTCACGAGAAAAAGAGCCTCTCTGAGTCAGGGATGTTTCTAGAGAGTTTGCCAACCTTTTTCTTTACAGTTCCCAGAGTGTCAGAAGCCTAAGGGATAGAGGTGGAGGATTTGAAAGTCACTGGAAAGGGGACAGCCAGCTCTCCTTACTACTGATACAGCGTACTATCTCTGAACGAGAAGCTGCCGGAACTGCACATTTACTGCCTGTGAATACACAGGACAGTTCTGCCTAGAGCAAGACTAAATGTCAAAGAGGAAAGAAAAAACAAACACACACACAAACCCAAACCACAAAAATGGTAGGAAAAAGAGGCAGACGCCGGTAGAGCTAAGAGATTTTGGCCATGTGTCACAGACAGAGTCATCCATGTAGGCCGGATGGCCAAAGAGCCAATGAGGCATGAGTCAGTACTGTAAGGGAAGCCTTACGATAAAGAGCGAAGAGCTAACGTCTAACCTGTTTCACTAGGACACCCCAAAACTTTGAAGCCCCTGGCAATGTGTCCCCAGCAGCTTTCCTCAGGAAAGTTATTAGGAGCTGCCTTCCAATGCCTTCCAACTTCTCCACCTGCTGCCCAGCAGTGGAGGAACAGACAACGCGTTCAGCATCTCCTTTTCGGAGGGAAGCACTCTGAGTATTTGCAGGTTCCAGACAGACTTTATGTCTCTTTTAAGTGTGGCTTAAGTTCAACTTCTATCCATTGTTCAATGTATAGAAACGCCACAGCCATCCTTAATTTATGGGAGCAACCAGACAGAAGAGCGGGAATTAGAAGTTGGGCATGCAACTCACAGAATGCTCAAAACTATGAGTGACTGTCCCCATCAATTCCAAGCATGCCTCACCCAAAGACCTCTGGCTCTCATGCCCTTACAATCACTTCTTATTTAGTTATTTGACGTCTCACCAACTAGCCCTGGCTGACCTTGAACTCAAAGAGATCCACCTGCCTCTGCCTCTCAAGTGCTGTGATTTAAGGCATATGCCACCCACCACGCCTGGCCCCGTGTCCTTATTATTAAAGGAGAAGAAAATTCTTTCTCAGTAGAGACCACTTTCCCTACAGTTTTTTACCTTTTTTTCCCCTTAAATCTTCAGCCTAAACTACACTGAGATACTGATATGTGTTACTTGTACTCCAATGTCACCAAGTCCCATGGTTGTCACCTACTCAGAATTAGGAGAGGCGGCATGCTGTGTGGAAAGGCTCCTCGGCCTCTGCGAGACAAGAGCTGAGCCTGATCACACGAGATTCCCCTCTCCCACATCTTGGATGAATCACAGCCTGCATGCTGAATTTGGCCCCGTAAGATTTACCTTCCATTCCATCTGGCAAAGCCTGGGCTAAAAATAACAGGAGAAATCTCTGCAGATTTTCTTGGGGGTGGGGCACAAACCTTGACTTTTAGACCCTTGGAAAGTTGGTAGGCTTTGGAAGGCGAACACTGACCTACGGTGGAGCAGCGGCCGGCTTGGGAGGCGATGAGAAATGAGGTCAACAGGGACAAAGCAAAGAAAAGACAACGAAAAGAGAAGAGAAGATCAGCTTAGCATTGGAAGGGAAGAGCTGCTGACTTCCGATATTTGTCCATTTTACAATACTGTACCAGAATGGGTTAACGTCATCGTTTTAGCATCTGGGTAGCAATACTCAGTAGTTAATTAACAGAACATTAAGCCTCTGCTAAGCTGGCTTTTGGAACAGAAACTGAAAGACCCCAAACTCAGCCACTCTTATGGCTCCCCTCTCCAGTTCTTTTAATCCTGGCCAAGACAGCGGCCTTGGACACTCTCTTCCGGTCATAAGCCAGGCCTAGGGCAGCCATGCAGTCGATGAAGAACGTGGTGAAGTTGATGTGCCAGCGGTACTCACTGGCAGAGTAATCGTAGGGGAAGGCATGGTGGTAGTTGTGGAAGCCCTCGCCTGGAACAGAAGCGTGGAGAGCAGTTAGGGGGCTCGGTGATGGCTGCTTCCTGCTCTTTGCACACCTCTAACCCAGTGGGTTCCTTAGACCTTGGAGAATCAGACTGCAGGCAGGTGGGTGACTGGATAAATCCATTATCTTTTACTCTGAGCAAACAGACACTCTCAAAGGCATCACAGTTCCACTTACATTATGGGATCTACACATCTTGTCCAAATTACTTCATGTCTAAGAGGATCTTAGCACTATAGAGTGTAGGTAATTTATTTCAAACATGAATTAAAGAACCACGAGCAATGGCCTCTGAAAAGAAGGCTATGTGCAAATGATAAAAAGGGAAAGTATTTTAAATTTATTTTTAACATTTGCATGTGTATATACATGTGCATACATGCCATAGCATGCATGTGGTAGTCGGAGGACAACTTGCACTTTTCCTTCCACTATGTGGGTCAAACTCAGGCTGGTCAGGCTTGGCGAGCAAATGCCTTTTACCTGATGAACCATTGTGCCAACCCAGGAAAGGTACTGTTAGTAATATCCAACCTAGCCTAAGTTAACGAGTGTAATAGAGACGAGCACCCATCAACGGCGCCACTGGGTGACCACTGTCTCTTTCACTCAAGAAAAGAAGCCACGGGTCAGTACAGGGAAAACTAACTCCAGGCCTTTGTCAAATTCTCTTCTTGGGAAGGGCAGGAAGATGTGGGCACAGGTCGCAGAGGCATGCGTTCATTCATCCTGACAGCTGGAGCTGGATTTATAGGCTGGATCAACTACAATCAAGTGATCTGATTCCCCAAGCAATGCTGTGGGGAGGGGGGCGCTAGCACAAAATAGGAGAAAACAGAGAAACAAAAGCCATGTTTGAAAAGCGGGTGGTAGGGATTGGGAAGGCACGTGTGCTAATGGCCACCACAGGCATCACTGATGGATAAGCCACGTCCAGGCACACTGGAGATAAAAGTTCTATCCATGTAACCTACTTGAAATGTATTGCACTAAACTGTAATCATCTGCCTTTGTTGTTGTTGTTGTTGGTGGTGGTGGTGGTGGTGGTGGTGGTGGTGGTGGTTTTTTGATCTTGATCTGTACACCAGGCTGGCCTCAAACTCACTGAGATCCCCTAGCTCTGCCTCTTAAGTGCTGGGATTAAAGGCCTGCGCCACCACCGCCTTGCCTTTTATACAGCATGGCTAAATAAAAACATGAGACTTATATTCATGGCCACGACCCTCCTTTTCTATTTATGATCCCCTGCACTGATTGAGACTGCAAACCCACCAGAGGTAACTAGGAAACGGAAAAAACTCAAAAGGGCCCATGATGGCAGACTTTTACCCATTCCAAAGAAGTTATGGCCTCTTAAAGGCTTCCCCAATAAAATTATCCCCAGTGTTATAGCAGGAAATATACAAAAATCAGATCATTCTGCTTCCTCTAGCTCCTGGCCAAGTATCTCCAGCAGCAAGCTGCCAGATGTGGTCTTGCTGGCAACTTACCCACAGCTCCCATCGAAACCAAGATATTCTCCCGAGAGCTAATGTTCTTGTCGTAGGGGCGATATCCATAGAGGTGAGCGGCACTGTTCACCAGCCAGGTGGCATTGAGCACCACAGCGTATCGCAAAAAGGTGCTGACGCACAAGCTGTTCACGAAAGTTTCACCCCAGCAATACCAGGGCACCAACGTGGGCAGGATGAAGCACATGAGCAGGAGGCCAGTCTTGTAGTACCTACAACGAGATTGTACATTTTAGAGTCCATGGAGAGAGGACTCTCACATTTCCGTGGACTGTCCACTCCTGGCAGGCAGGCAGGGTTGTTTTCCCCTTATCCCACGAGTAAAGAGTAGCAGGAACCAGCCCCCCAAAATATGTGGTGGGAAATCTGAGAGCAAACACTGTTATCTTACTGTGTAGATGGGTCAATACGGGTACAATAAATGACTGCGATCACGGTTGCTTCCTGGGCTGCTGTTGACCTGCCTAATGTTTTGCTTTCACGACCACTGGAGTCTTATTAGGTGTAGTGTGTGGTGTCATGCCTCTATTTCCTGCTACGAGCCTTCTTAGCTCTGCTGACCCACCCCAAAACGCTCTGAGTGTCCTGGACCAACTGCCGGCCTCCGACCCTACAGCAACACTAGCCCGCTCCATCATGTAGACCAGATACTCCAAGGGAACTGACTCCCGCAGCCATGCCTTCCACGTTCACATCGCAGTAAGCTTCCTGCATCAAACTCCTTTCTCTCAGCTTCGACCTCGGTTCCTTGGCTTAGGCTCCTCCTACCACCTAACTTGTGCCCCTCCCAGGAGTGGGCAACAGCCTCATGCTGCTAAAGGACCCATTAGTAACGCTATTGCTATGGTAACCACTCTAAGTCTGCATGTAGGACTCCTCAATAGGAAGGGCATCAGCAATGTCCTGACCAGCCTTCTTATCTCTCAAGCAGAGGCTTCATTCCTGGGACATTCTTGAGGCTTTACCTCACTGCCTTCTGCCTCCATAGTCCCCCTCTGAAACCTGTGATGTCTCCATGCAGCTGGGGATTCAACATCTCTTCTCCTAAGCCCCTCCCTGAACTCCTTCAATGAGAACCTCCCTGCTCTTTCTATCTGTCCAGTGGAGACACAGTAGGCTACCTACTCCTTCAAGATAAGGTCTCCGTTACACTCAGTTCTCTGTCCTTTTCTATAGGGCAATAACAGGGTTTTTGTTTTGTTTTGCATTTAATTGGTTCCAATCAGATAACACATACAAAGAAAAATTAATTCATTTCTGTGGCCCATAGGACATACGTTTTAAAATGATCTGAACATGTAAAGCCATTAAATCATGGCTTTAATTTTACAGTTCCTAAGAAAAAAAGGCAGAGTGTAAACCCCACATTCCCAGGGCCATCCCCCTGACTCACCTCCTCTGGAACATGACCAGCTTCTCAGCTTTGAGGTCAGACATGTCCAGTTTTCCACCTTTCTCTTTGACAGCCGGGTGTTTGCGCACAAGCAGCCAGCCCACGTGAGAGAAGAAAAAGCCACGCCGGGAATTGTGAGGGTCGGCGTGTGTTTCTGAGAATTTGTGGTGGGCGCGGTGATCTCGGGCCCATTCATACACATCATTCTGGAGGGACAGGAAAGAGGACCCCAGTACTGAGAAGAGATTCCTTCTTGGGGGAATGCAAGGGCCCAGAACTCTCAGCCTAACCTACAAAATCCCCAGGACTCTGGCTCAAGAATATGCACAGGGCGGAGATGAGGGGCTCGCCTCTGCTTCACATCTGCCTTAGAAGTACGTACAGAAAAGCAACGTAAAAGTCCCAGAACACAGCAACAGCATGGTTACTTCCTGAGGCTGTACAGAAGGGAGAGAGCAGATATGCAGCCCTCATGTTTCATTGGTGGATTTTTTTTTTAAGTTCATCCTTTTATGTGTGTGTATGTGAATATAGATGCATATGCACCACAGCACGTGTATGGTCAGAGAATAACTTTCAGGAATCGGTTCTCTCCTTCCACACAGCAGGCTCTAGAGATCAAGCCCAGGTCATCAGGGTTGCACAGAAATCGCCTTTACCCACGGAGCCGTCTTGATGACCCAGACAGTGACTATGGGACAGAGGGCATGTGGAGTATCTTATCTTCTAGCTTGGAGTATGAGGCAAGTGGCCTTGAGTCCTAGGGTGCTACTCTATAAAACAGGCGAGGAATGCCAACCAAGGCCAGCGTTAACACATGAGCACGAGCACATTTCCAAAGGACCCCTGCACTTGTCTGGGTCCTCCCAAACCTTCAAAAGTACACCACTGTCTCTTCCTTCCCTTTGTCCTCAAGAATCTTGTAAAGATAAAGTTGCCAGGCCAGAGGCAATTGGGCATATCTGGTGAGCACCTCAAATCTTAACAAGAGGGGACTAATTTGGTTTCCTAGTTTCCTCTTGCTACAAATTAAACCCACTACTGGCTATCCTGTGTCCTTAAAGCTCAGTAGCCATGAGAGTACCCTCCCAATTCTCTATCCTTGTTCTGCTAAAGTCTGTTGTTTGGACAATCTTCAAGATGTTTTACTTCCCACCATAGCCTCACACAGGACTGCCGTGTGGACGGAACCGATCTCTGGGCTTCTCCTTGTCTGTAAAGGGCAGTAACAGTAGCTGCTACCTCAAACAGCTATGAGGACTTAGTCTATGCCGTTAAATGCTTGGTGTCTGTTGTAAAATGGCAGAGCTCCAGGGTCCATGGCACATCACCTTGTCCCACTGTGGTGTGGTCTGAGACAGTTACCTCAACGCGTGAGTCAACTGTTCACTTCTGGTCTAGGAAATCAGGGTCAGTACCCGGCTCTGGTGCCCCATCCTTTATAGTGAAGACCCACAACAGCCATGCCGTGTGACACCACAGGGACCTTGAAAACTGACCCAGCACTTGGGGGCCCTTTTGTAGTTCCCCTCTCAGTGACTCTATGGCGTCTGGACGTCAGCACTGAGTCTGCGCTCTCGGTGACCACAGGAGACTAGACAGGATGATGGCGGTCCTGAGACACCTGACTGCCCACCATGGGGTAGAGACGCAGTAACAGCACAGCTTCTCACCTGGAAAGCCATGGTGTTGGCAATGATGAGGAAGAGCCGCAGCGGCAGGCGCGCCTTGTAAGTTCGGTGGCTCCACAGGCGATGCGCCCCGGCCGTGATGCCCAAGGCACTAATGACATAGTACAAATATGCTGTAGGACGAGAAAGTGGGGGTATCACCAACAGGCCAGTTCCGTAAGGGAAGGATGCCAGAGACGGCTTCTGAGCACCAGTCAGCTTCTCGTTTAGCCTTTGGGTAAAGGTCTGGTTTTCCCTGAAGCCCTGAGACGCCTTAGCCTGTGCAACCTCAGCGATTTTACCACTCTGTGGCCCCGGCCGTGGCGAGCATATCAGGGCACCCTCCCAGGGCCTGTCTTCTTTGACCTCTAGCTGTCCTCAAAGACATTCTGGTCAGGGAACTGCATTTCTCAACCTAGAACCCACACCCGAGGGCATATGGGAAGCAACAAGGACGATGGCTAGTTGGAGGAAACACTGAGCAGCGTCCTGTACACACGAGGCTTTTAGCAGCGGGTACAGAACCACCTCAGCACTGTAGCAGTACAAGGGATAGTCAGACTGCAGTGGATCAAACATTACCAAGGATAGTAAGTCTCATATTCTCCCCATACCTCGAACTAGGTGGGTGCTATTAGTACCATCCATTCTGTGGAAGGTAGATTCTGGATGGGAAGGGCTTGTCTACTGTTTGAAGGTGGGTTTTCTGTCTCCTGTCCCTTGTTTCAGTCCAACTATCCAGCCCCAAGATCTGTGGGCCCAGCGCCTCTCTCTGCTTGGCTACGCTCCTGTCTACGGGAAACACTCAAGGCCGGCAGATGAGCACTGCCTCGCTGTCCTTGAGGCACGCAAGGTCGGGAAGTGCCAGTCACAGTCCAACTGGGAAAGAGGACAGCAGTTCACCCATATGTCCCCTCCATTAGCAGGACAAGGAAGCAGGGGCTGGGGCCTGGGGAGAAATGGCTAATGCTGATTCCCTCCCAAAGAACTTCAGAAAACAAAGGACCTTCAGAGCCTACAGAACTTAGTTGCTATTGGAGACACCACACATTGTACAAAGTGCGCTGTGCCCTTCTGCAGACAGACAGTAACTTTCCTAAGAACGCTCTCTTCTCCTTCCTCCCTTCCTGTCCCTCCTACATGATCCCAGGGGAGCAACAGACAGCATACTAAGGGAAATTGTGACCATACTTATGTCTGGAAAAATCCTAAGGTAACCAGAGACAGGGGAGCGTTAGGCAAGGCAGACGTCCTCAGTGGAACACCAAGGACACACCTGCACTTGGTTCACGCTGCAGATGACCCAGACAAATTGGGTCCAAAAGCACAGATAATATATGGGGGGGGGGGCAGGGGTGATGGGGAGGGCAGACCACAGGACACATGGGAGCCCACACAGAACGCAGGCGGTCTTAGGCCTCCTCAGCTCACCTCCCAGTCTAGCACAGAAGAGACTCAGAGCCCTGCCCTGTCTCCCAGAGGGAAATGTCCACAAATGTGGGCAGGAAACACCTCACAGCTTTCAATTCAGAAACGGGCTGGGCGAGTTTTGCCCATTAGGCGGTCAGTGTTGTCAAAGATGTCTATTCAGCCCTGGGGTTCTAGAGCCCACGGAGGTACAGAAGACTCTTCAAACAGCCGAGCCAGGGCCAAGGCTGGCAGGGCGCACGGCTGATCTACAGAAGGATCCCATTCCTATTCTCAACGAAGATGGGGTATCGAGATCGTGAGTGGAATACTTGGTACCTGAAAAACTCTCAAGGACCGTGTCTCCACACTTGTAAGACCTGGGAGGACTGAGGCAGAGGCAGCTAACACTCAGCCCTTCTATATATACACTGTCCTCTTCTATATAGACACGGTCCTTGAGAGTTTTTCAGGTACCAAGTATTCCACTCACGATCTCGATACCCCATCTTCGTTGAGAATAGGAATGGGATCCTTCTGTAGATCAGCCGTGCGCCCTGCCAGCCTTGCCCCTGGCTCGGCTGTTTGAAGAGTCTTCTGTACCTCCGTGGGCTCTAGAACCCCAGGGCTGAATAGACATCTTTGACAACACTGACCGCCTAATGGGCAAAACTCCCCCAGCCCGTTTCTGAATTTAAAGCTGTGAGGTGTTTCCTGCCCACAGTTGTGGACATTTCCCTCTGGGAGACAGGGCAGGGATCTGAGCCTCTTCTGTGCTAGACTGGGAGGTGAGCTGAGGAGGCCTAAGACCTCCAAGAGAGCGGCCATTAGTGTCCAGAAAACCCCCCACCGTGCTGAAGAACCCCTTGCTTATGGCCCCTCAGAGAGCAGCAAGAGCTCCAGGCTCTCCTTCCCAGTTCAGGGTTCAGAGGTGAAACCACCTGCGAAGTCCGTGTGTGTATCCAGGAGGCAGCGGCAGCAGCACCAGCCTGTACCCACGGGTCCCCGGGAGTTAGGGGGTTAGGCTGAGTTAGGCAGCTCTGTGACGGAGGCACGCTCATCCATCACAACTGTCTGAAGGCTGGGGCTGCTCAAGGCTCTGTCCCCTGCCAAGGGGCCCTGTGTTAGGTACGGTGTTTGGAGGGGAAGGGTCGGTAGCACGGTGTGGGCACGCACAGCAGATGAGCAGGCCAAACACTCCTGCAACCTTACTTTATTCTAAGAATGGTTTGTTGACTGGCTGGCTTGTGCCCAAACCTGGAGTCATACACCATTTGCACTTGGGGATACAGGAGGCCTGCTCTGGCTGGCCAGGCAGAGAGCTCCAAACAGCTGTGCTTATAACCCCCTTCTGTTCTCTCTTCCTAAACAGTATCGCGTGGCTCTCACCCTCACTGGGCTCAACATGGTGCCGCCCATGAGGCCCCTGGTCTAGTTCTTGGTTCCAAAGTCCCTTAAGCAGGGCCTGCTTCTTTTGTGGCAGGCAGGGCTGGGACAGGTGCCATCAGGTGACTCACACAGACAAGCTCGTTCAGTGGCCTCAGCATCACTGCTAAGAGATTCTTAAAATGCAAGTCCCCCCCATACTAATCGCACTAGGCTCTTTTCCCAGCCCAGTTGGTCCATCGGGAACCAAAAAGAAAGGGCTGCTGCCTTGGGTCAGAGGCTACCTCATTAAAGAGCACGAAGAAACCTGAGGTACTGGCCCAGAACAAGAGGAGCTGCTCACCGAAGAGGCAGGTGTAGACCTTGCAGGAGGGAACCAGTGTGATCCCATACAGGGCCCCCAAGTGCAGCAGGGCCATGAGGATGATGTTTCTCCAGACGTACTCCAGCTTGGGCGGGGGCCCCTCCTCATCCTGGTAGCTGGGGTCATATAAGTCATCTTTTATTTCGGGGCGAACATCTGCTCCCCAGTGGTGAGGATTCTTTTCAAACTTCTCTCCTTCATTCTGCTGTCCCCCAGAGGGGGGCGCTGTGATTGTGGTGGTGGCTGAGTAAGAGCCAGACATCTGCCAGGAGAGGGGGTGGAGAGTTAGGGCTGCAAACGCGTGGGGGCAGCAGGGGGTACTTTCCTCTAATGCAACTGCGGAACGAGGCAATACCGGCCATACCCCAGGGCCAAGGTTGCAGGACTGTAGAGAGCACCTCGAAACGGAACAAGGGGGAGTTTCCTGAAATGTGCAGACGGGCGGCGATAAGCCTTATGCTCAAGGGGCAGGACAGATATTTTATTAACAGCACCCTTAGCAACTCACAAAGGAGACCCTGCAGGTATCGAAAAAGGGTCGGGTTTTACTTTAAAGACTAAGAAACACAAGTTGGGGGAATCAACTGCCCTGAGTAAAAATCTGGTTATCACCCGGTACAGAAGCAACCATTCAAGGTAGAAAAACTCGGAAATGATGGCTAAATGCTGCCAGCTGCTCTGAACTCTCTCCGACCCCCAACTAGCCACCCACCTAGAAGTCTAATCTGCAAAAGTCCAATCCGCCGCACCCACCAACCTGGGAGGGAGGGGCCTTTTGGGGGGGCTCACCTCTTGCAGTATGTGGGCTGGCGTCTCTGCGTCGGGTGCTGCTGGGGTCACGTTCCCAGGGAGGAGAATGCGCAGCGGCGAGCTTCAGACCTCAGGGACTGAGGGCGCTATGACTAAGTTTCTGCAGCCCACTGGTGCAGAGACCCTGAGCTCCCTGTACAAGCCCAGGGCCAGAGCTGGCAGTGAGGTAATGGTGTCCTATGTTTCCTTAGGTTGCTTTATTGATCAGTGACCAGATACAAAATCAAAAGCTAGCTGGCCAACGCAGCCGCGGGCGGAGATAAGGATAGGAAATGAGAGGACTCCAAAATCGCAGCTTGCAGCCACCAGTGTTCAGGAGTCGGAATACTGCAGACACCAACACCGCATTGTCCCATCCCCAGCCAGGCGGGAGGGGGGAGATGCTAATGAGGCTTTCGTAAACTCTGGCTCATCATTGGCCGACGGAAATTTGGTACCACCTCGGCCTGCTGCTCTCATTGGCTCTGCACAATCTGCTGTTCCCTCTGCCTCCAACTCCTCCCCCCCTCCTCCCCTCTTTTTCTGCCTCTTGGCTTCTCACCCATCCCCGCTGGCCCTCCGCCCAGCCCCCACCCTGCCACGGGGGCGCTCCGGCGCTCTCCCTGGGAGAGAAGACCCAATCCAGCAGTGGGGGTTGGCTTCCAGGCCCAGAAGACCCGGCGAGGTACATAAAGGTTGCACAGTTAGGGAAGCCACGATAGCGCCGACCACTCGTAACTCCATCCGGTCTTGGCATTTCCAGAGGCGCGTGGGAGGAGAGATGGCTACCACCGACCGAGAGCAAAGCTGAGCGGGCCTGCTGGCCCGTCTCCCTCCCCAACAGGCGCCTCTGTAGACCCGGCTGGAACAATGGCTCTGCCTCGCCCACCAGCTCCAGGATGCTTACCAGATCATACTCGGAGCTCTGGTGCCATAATCAAGTTTTCATAGATCTGGGGCCAGCCCAGTCACACTAGGCGCAGTTACTAAGTCACTGTACACAGCCACTGTCACAGTCGGCAGTATCCAACCCCACCCCCATCTTCATGCTTTCCAAATGCACGTGGCACCTTTGGGAGACTCTTCTGTCGGGCTGGAGTTTTCTGCAGTTTTCTTTATGGAAAAGACCAGGAAACAGCAGGCCCGAATGATTACTGCAAGCCTCGCTGTGACTGCGCAGTGGCTACTCCATCTTTCCACTTTTAAACCGGAGGGACGTGACCTACACAGATGAGATAGCTTGCGAGTGGTCTCCTCAGCCAGGAAGTGGTGGAGCTGGCTGAGGGCACAGCCATGAGAAACTGATGCCCAAGCTCTCGGCCCTTCCTCGGGACCCTGTGGCCTTGGACTCGTAGGTGCTCTGATCTCACAGACCTCTCCTTCACGGGCCCATCTTCTTTGGTTCTGTGTTAACGCTACCAAGAGAGCCTGCAGCCTCGCGAGCTGCGCATTCACAGAGTCTGCTACCGTATGCAGGTCACCCCATTATCGCCCACCTCCTCTAGGAAAAGGGCATGATAGAGATTGCGATGTGACTGGTTGCTCAAGAAGAGAGATGCCGGGCATTTCCTGGGAGCAAGACAGACCTCTTGCCTTCTGGTTGGGGGGGGGGGCGGCGGGGTGCTCACCAGCTCTCTAACTCGCGACCAGACACCTCCACTCCAGGCCTGGTTTCCCTGGCCAGTGCTAGCCAGGAATGTTGAATGGGACCAGGTGTTCTCAGCAAATGGCAGTTGGGCTGTGGTGGCTCAGAAGGGCTGTGTGAAGTTATCTGTGAGTGCCCGCTACCCCTCGGTTGTCTGTGTGATGTCTGATCCGCTCGGTTCTTTCATCAGCTGTGTCCATGGCTGCTAAACAAACTCCCTTAGACTGTGAGGCACGCACAAGAGAAATCGGTTTCTCACCGGTTGGGAGGCTGGGCATCTACATCGCAGCACCAGCCGTCTGATATCTGCCCAAAGTGGGTCTCTGACTCACAGGCGGGCATCTTTGCTCTGTCTTCAATGGGAGGGAGGGGGTGAGTGTTGTCTCTGGGGTTACTCTTTTTTAAAAAAGATGTGTTATTAATTTTAATGGTGTGGATGTATGTGTGCATGTGAGTATGTACACATGAGTACAGGTACTTGAAAAGCCAGAGGTGGTGGACACACCCCACACCCCACCCCCCCCCCCCCCCCCCGTGCTGGAGTTGAACAGTCTAATGTGGGTTCTGAGAACCAAACTTCTCGTCCTCTGGAAGAATAGCAAGTGCTCTTAACCGCTGAGCCATATCTCCACCCCTTCGTGTTTCTTTTATAAGGACACTAATATCATCCATAAGGGTGAAGCGTCACCTTCCAAGTCACCGTTCCAAATACTGATGAGGTTTCACCATCAGAGTTCAGATTTCCAAGTATTGCACTCTTTCAGGTCGAAGATGCAGGGCTTCCCTTGGGATGCTTTAATTGTTGCCGCAGGCAGCTCTGTCTGAGACAAACTGGCCCTTGCACTTACTCGGCCTGCGGTCCTCAGTGCTGCTGGCATTGATAACCTAGGGCTGGTTGGCGTTGTTACTTAAGCCGGTTGCTATTGCATTCATTGTCTTCCAGAGAAAGTTCGAGGAGGCTTGCCAAGACAACAGTGTAGAACAAGAGTCCTACATTTCTCTCCAAGACAAGTTGCTGCCCCGGGGAGAAAGCCCTGGGAGCCTAGATAAGTGCTGAAGTATGGGGAGAATGAATTCCAGGGAGAAAGGAGGTAGAAGCAATGTTGAGGAGCAGGAGAGGCCGCTGCCCGCTTCATCCCATGTGTGCCCGCTTCAGGAGTCCCCGCCTGCGCACAAGATAAAGCCGTGTGGTAGGAGCGACATGGGGCAGCGTGAGGCTTGGCCACAAGTATTAAGTAACCATCAGGTTGGAAGCTCTCGGTAGTGTGTGATAAACATTTGTCTACACTTGGGTTTGCAGTGATGCGGGAGCTGTTTGGTACAGCAGTGCACAGTGTACCCTTGGAAGATGGACGTGAGCTGTAACATTCCACTGTGAAACAGGACACACAGGCTTATGGCACTTTTAATCTTGACCCTTCCACTCAAGAGAGTAAGCATAAAATACTCCCCACTTAGGCATCTTAAATAAATAAGTTCATTTTAATTTCAGGGAGTTCCTGTTGGCCACGGATGAAGCCTGTACTTCTTGCCATGACTTTGGAGGCCCTCTGGACCCTGGACCTTCCCTGCTTATGTATTTCCCTTAAATGTCCTCATTTCTCTTCAATCCCTTGATATTTCCCGTTAAAACCTACGAACACTCCTTTTCTTTTGCCTAGAGCATTCTGCCCTCCAGCCTTTACCCACTGTCGACCTTACTGATTGCTGGTTGTCCTTTTTGGTTTTGTTTCTAAATCACCCAATGGTTTACCAGGCTGGCTCTCCATGTCATGTGCTCTTTAAGGCCTTTGTGGCTTCTGCTCTTCTGCCACTTGTACTGAGATTGACAGAGAAGATAGGTTTGAGTGCCTGACCCAAGGGGGCTTTCAGTGGGCGTTTGTCCACTGAATTTGTTACATCTATCGTCAATAGGAGATATTTGAAATATTACCTCCTTATTATCTCTTCCAGGACCATTCTCTTTTAAGCAATAGATGAGCATTATAGCAAAGGTTGTTTTGAAAAGATGCACCTTCAAGGTGTATATTGTTTCTTTACTTCCCAACCAGGAAGACAAGTCATAGGAATTTCTAGGTCTGGAGAAGTGGGGAGCAGAGGTGTGGCACATGAATGGAGAATCTTTGGTCTGGCATCACTTCGGGGCCTTGCAGTCAGCCTCACACTGCGGCATGCTTTCTGCCTCTCATTTCTAAGCCAAAGGCAGGAACTAGCCAGGCAAAGAGAATAAAGAGGAGGGGGCACATACTCGACTCTGAGCTGGCTTCATTCTAGTTCAGGAAAGCACTTGCTAGAGAAACGCCTTCAGTTGTTCCATGTTAAACGGCTGTCACAGTGTGAACTCATCATTCTCAGGGAGAGAGAAGAGTAAAAATTACTGTAAGCAGTTATTATTCCCTATCATGTTCAGATGCAGAGTAAGTATTTTCTCATGCGGAGTTAGGTCAGGCTCTTCCCATGAGCTCCATAAGGAATGTAAATTAATAGTCATCTTTTTATTCACTCTTCTATTTCACTCCCTTTGTCTTCCTCTCTTTCTTTTTCCCCTTCCTTCCTTCCTTCCTTCCTTCCTTCCTTCCTTCCTTCCTTCCTTCCTTCCTTCCCCTGCCCTTCCTTTCCTTCATGAACAATTCCAATCCAAGGACATCAGATACGTAAAGTATTTGTCCTCCGAGTGGTTGGACTTCTGGAGCGCAGAAGTGTCTAGAATTAGGTGCTGCCATGTGAGCCACTGAAGAGTCCTTGTTCAAGATTCTGTTTGGCCTGGGTGCTGGAGCCCGAGTGGAGAATGCCAAGGACACTTCACTCCACCGCGGCCCCCCCCCCCCCGGGAGGAGCAGCCTGATTCGGGTGTTGGATCCAAGTACAATGAGGAAGGTGACTGGTTGGTGAAGAAGGGCCCTTTCACGGTCTCTGGGAATCTTCCTCCTGGAAGGGGCTCTCGAGAGGGGCTGAAGGTCAGCTCTGCCCATTCATTCTGTTCTGCTGCAGACTCTGAACATCTGAGAAATCTTACTCAAGACTTAGTTTTCAAGTTTAGGAAGGTAGTGTGTCAAGGTAAAAGGAACATTCTGTTCTCGTTTTATTGAAATGTTCGGTAGCTTGCTTTATAAACCCGTATGGGGTGTTTCTTCTCTTGCTAGGGCCTTGGTATCTTTTGTTTTCCACTCATTATTCTTAGGGATAAATTAAGAATGTATGACTTAATAAGCTGTCTGTGGGCTGGGTGTAGCTCAGTGTTAGAGTGCCTGCACGGCGTGTGCAAGGCCCCTTTCTATCAGCAGTGCAAGAAAAAGAAGAAAAGAGTTGAGCACTGTTGTTTGCACATGTCATTTCCTCACTTGGGAGGCTGAGGCAGGAGGAATCCGAGTTCAGAACAAGCCTAGACTGCATTGTGAAACCATGTCTAAAATAATAAACAGCCCGGGCCATTTATCACGTCACTCTAAATTGCTGTTACACATTTAATAAACCAGTTGGCACAGGGATAATTCAGGTATGGGAAAAACATGTGCCAGGCAGTCATTGTAGAGCTACAGGTCACAAGTGGAAATAGGCAGGCCTGGGTAGAGTGATGCCCCTTCCACATGGTGGGATAGATGTGCCCCTGTCTCGGCCCTGTCTAGACTGTCCCTCGGTGCACTTGTGGGATATGATCTTCTGTGTGAGTCACTTTGCTCTACAAAAGCCAGGGTATCACAGTCAGCTTATTCAAAGTTCATATTTTCAAAATGGCCAAAATTTGTATTTTTCTGAAACGTGAATTTAAAACCACTCTTGTCTCCCTCTCTTCCTCTCTCTTTTCATTTCCTAGGGCACCGTCCTCAGATCAAGTTAATGAGGATTTCTTTTGGTTCTGGTAAGAAGCTTGTTACCAAAGGAGGAAAGTAGATCAGTTTATGCACTTAGCTTTTGGCTTGTCAAATCCATCTCTAAGAAGGCTTTGCCATGTGTCCTTCTGAAAATTCAAATAAAAACCAATTCAAATGAAGAGAGGAGGGAGTTTTTATTTTACATTTTCGAGCAACGTTGGAGTTTATTGAGGGAACGCGTCCACAGATTCCAGCACTAGTAGTGGAAGGGAGTCAGAGGCAGGGAGAGGAAGTAGGTGAGGGCAGAGAGAGAGAGGAGAGGAGAAGGGAGAGGGCAGAAAATACACAGAACATCAGCACACACGCAGGCAGTGAGCAGGCCACCAGGGCCTGAGAGATAACAGATGGCCGCTGAGATGGCTCGGGGATGAGGCTGCTTGCTGCCACGCCTGAAGATCTGAGCGTGACCCCCGGAGCCCACATGATGGAGAGAGAACCCCTGAAGTGGCCCTCGGACTTCCACTCAATCTATGGCATGGGCTCTCTTGAACACCCCATACACTCACAAAATAAGTTAGTGCAAAAATCAAAGAGGAAACAAGCAAATAAACACAAAAATCAGGTGGGGAGGAACTCAATAGTTATTAAACTTTTTAAAACGCTCCGAAGAACGAACCATTTTTGAGTAGGAAAGGCCAATGAATATCATTGATGATACAATATGAAACTTGGAAAAAGTGAAGACAGTGTATTCTTTTCCCCCCCACCCCAAGACAGGGGTTGTCTGGCTACCCTGGAACTCACTTTGTAGACCAGGCTAGCCTCGAACTCACAGAGATCCACCTGCCTCTGCCTCCCGAGTGCTGGGATTAAAAGCATGTGCCACCACCACCGTGAAGGCAGCATATCTTAAAAATGATTTCTCCGGGAATGTGCTTCTCCAAAACAACGAAGTAGCTGGGTGTTGGTGGCTGCCAAATGTGGAGACCGAGACAAGTGGGGGAGGCGGAAGGGGTCAAGTGGCATTCATGAGTAGTGTGCAGAAAAGCAGGAGAAGAAAAGTGGTGACCGGGTCCAGAACAACGAAAGGTGTGCAGTAGTGAAGCCACTGCCTGAACAGTATTTACACAATCACCGTAGTTCAAACACTAGTTACGATTTAACTACAGTCGTGGCACAGCTCTATGGAGAGGATGGAGAAAATGAAGTGTGCCGGTTCCTACCCGAGTGATTGGACGTGTGGTGGCCACCACAGTGGTGGGTGTTTAAAAATTACATTTTCATCTTCCAAGGCGAGAGGTCAGTAAACGAAATTCTTAAGTCAGTTCATCGTGATGTAAGTGTGTATTTAGAAATACAGAAAGGAATGCCAAGAGCCAGCCAAAAAGAATTCAAAGATGTTCTTCTAAGGCACGAAATGGGGGGGGGCAAGTGGGGCGCTGCTATTTCTGCCTCTGCCTCTCTGCTTTTCTCCCTCTCTGCCCCACCACACTGGGCTACAAGAGACTTTTTACATGAACAAAGTCCACTAGACACCCTTCCCTGAACCAGTCAATCTCAATCTCAATCTCTCTCCCTCTCTCTCTCTCTGTCAATTCTCCCAGTGTAGCCCAGCTAGCCTTGAGCTTTTTAAAATATTGAGAATTGTATACACACATACAAAGCATTTTGATCAAAGGTAGCCTTTGACTCTTGACCCTTCTGCCTCAGTTTCCGAGTTTACAGTTATGTGACACTATGCCCGGTGTCTCCCAAATCTCTTAAGACCTTGTTTTATTTCATATTTCCTTAACACCACCCCACCCCCAGTGGCCTATACCCCAGCACCCAAATAAGGGTATCTTAGGACCAGAAGACACAGCAGCGGCGGGGTGGGGGGTGGGGGGAGTGTTGATTCTGGGACCTGTGTCTCTAGGATTAACTTCTAAGTCTCCTTCAGTTGTATTTCATTGTCCCTTGATGATTTCTCCCTGAGACTATATAAGGTTGAGAAAAACAATAACAAGAAAGCCCACCTAGGCTGACTCTGTTCTCTTCTGCTTTCTCACTTCTAAATCCTTGACTTTCTTGTAGGAGCCTTCTCCAGGATCTGCATCTCACAGGTCAGGAAGACCATGGGCCCTTCTGCCTGCTTTAGGTGGGACTCAGAGGTGCTGAGTCTAACACTTGGATAACATGCTCTTTTGGGTTTTTGTTTGTTCATTTTTTTTTGAGACAGGGTTTCTCTGTGTAATGGCCCTAGCTGTCCTGGAATTCACTCTGTAGCCCAGGCTGCCTCGACCTCACAGAGGTCCTCCTGCCTCTGCCCCCACAGTGCTGGATTAAAGGTGTGTGCCACCACCGCCCAGCTGGATAATACGTTCTCAACCTTCCATCTCTGTTTCCTTCCTGTTGATATTTTCATATGGAACTATCACTATCTCTCTAACAGATTTTTGAACAGTTTTCTTTTTTTTCTTTGCTGTGAGTTCCAGGCCAACTCTTGATCTACATAGTGAGTCCCAGGCTTACCAGGGCTGCACAGTTTTTGTCTCAAAAACAAATATAAAGGGTGGGGGGTGGTACTCCTGAGTGTGGGAGCTGGCCAGTGAGCTGAGGGAAAAGCATGCCCTCAAAGAGCTTCAGGCCATGGTACTCATGACCCTTATAGAACATTTACACAGCACCCCACTTTGAGCATGCTCTGTGGTATGAAGTCCAGGTGAGGAATGGGCTTCTTACAGTTTTTCTGTCAATTGGCATGTGCCACCAGACCCTGGATTCTTATGTTCTTTAGCATGGTCTTGCCTGCTCCCCCCCCCCTTTTTTTTCTCTCTTTTCAAATCTCTCTACATAGCCCTGGCTGTCCTGGAACTCACTCTGTAGACCAGGATGACCCGGGACTCACAGGGATCCTCCTGCATCTGCCTCCCAAGAGCTGAGATCGTAGGCATGCACCATCATAACCGGCTCTTGCCTGCATTTTCTAGCCACCTTTATTCATGCGTGATTTGGTAATGTGCCACTTTTGATTCCCTCAGTTAGAAGAATGTTCCAAAATATTAGCTTATTTCATTTTACCAAATAAGAAAGTGTTCCTTAATATCACTGCCGATTTTACCAGACAAGCCTTAAATTGTTAGGAAGCTCTCAAACTCCGTGCCATATGCAAGGTTTCCAAATGTCTAATATTTGCCTTAAGGATTATTAGGGCAATTATCATAAATTGTTTCCTTGAAGTAAAAGCTTTACCTTACCAATATCTGAGAAAGTCTGCCCATTACTGAAGTGATTAAGAATTGATTGGCCATTATACTTTGAAATAGAAATGTTACATTAAAGAAAAAGAGCCAGGTGTGGTGCACACCTTTAATCTCAGCACTTGGGAAGGGGAGGCTAGTGAATCTCTGAGTTCAAGGCCAGCCCGGTCTCAAAAAGACAAAACAAACAAAATAAATCAGAAACCGCACACACAAACACCAGTTAATTCATCTCTTTCAGATAAAGTACCAAGAGTGTTGCCCTTGGAGACACTCAGACTGAACCCTCCACCTTGTGCAGATCCCATCAATAGATGGCCATTAATTCTGCTCCTAGACTCAGAAGTCCTTTGCCCTTCCCACTAGCACTTTAAGATTTGAAGGTCTCACTCCCTAACAGGAGTCCTGACGAAGCCTGGATCTGGCCTTCCAGCCCTAATCTGGTCCCCTCTGCTCTGGCACCACAGTAACTTTCTGAAACAGATTTTCCTGTCCTGCTTGAGTGAGTGCATCTCATGACTCCTTATCACCGAGCAATCTAGACTCTCTGTGCCTGGCTGGCATTCTCAGCCTCCCCTGCAGTCTCTTCTCACACCCCTTCAGGCCGGGAGCATCAGCCGGAATCGTGACTAAACACTTGGGTCTCTGTGTTTTCTGTAACATCTTAACCCTTGCCACGACATACTATTGGGTTTTTCTTTGAACTGGCGCCCTACCTCCTACATGACAGATGTCTGCAGGAAGCAGTAAGATCGCGCCCTGCTTAGCCAAGTCCCCCCACGGAGGAGGGAGCTGGGGACCCGAGCGCATACCCAAGGTCATCCATGGGCAGGGCTGGCTATGTGGAGCCCACAGCTCTGCGTCCCTCCTCCTCAGAGAGGAGGGCTGTACGGAGGTGGGGGGTGGGGGGATCCCAGGAAGCCATCCATCGGCTCTACACGGGAGGATGACTGCAAGGTGCGCGCGCACCGCGCAGCCCCCCCCCCCCCCCGCTCCCCCGGAGCCAGACGCGGGTGGGGGTGGGGGGCGCAGAGAGGCAGTAACAGCGACCCGCGCAGCCAATCTGCAGGGGCGGCGCCTCCTGATTGGAGCGGGCACGGGCAGAGCCGCAGCGCGGCTGCTGATTGGCTGCTCGGCGTCGGCCGTTGTGGGCCGAGTGAACGCGAGTAACCTCGGGGGCGGGCGCTGACCGAGAGTAACCCCGGGGAGGGGCCTCCTTTCCCAGGGTCTCTGGGCGTCTAGGGCCCCGGGCCCGCCCACTGCAGAGAGGCGGGGCGCGAGGAGGCGGACGGTTGGGACGTGAGCGCCTCGGAACTTGGGTTTCCACACCGATCTTCCTTCTGCCCCAAGCTTCCTTGCGTGGGAGTTTAATGGAAAGTTTAGAGAGACCACGGAGGTGTTGGAGCGTAGCAGGAGCCACACAAAAGACTGTAGTGTGTACCTTAGTGATCCAGGGAATTGACAGCTTGCCCTCCCTGCCCTACTGTGGAAAAGACAAGGCTCGATGCTGTTAGGCGCAGTTTCCTCCACCTTACGTCCCTGGAGCAAGAGCCGGGTCGGAGGATCTGTGGGGACTGGCTTTTGTGGAAGGAAGGAGGAGAAAAGGGACAGATGTATGAACACATGGAATATTCAAGGGAGGGACGGTGATTGCTGGTGGGAATATAAAATGGTGCAGTCACTGTGAAACAAAGTTTGATGTCCCCACAAAAAGAAACAGAATTACAGTATGAGCAATGACATCCACTCCTGGCTGCATATAGAGAATATTGAAAGCGGGTTCTCAAATATTTGCTCAGTAATACTCATAGCAATTCACATTTCACATTTAGTGAAAGATTGAGACAACTGTACACCAACAAAGGGAACTTCAACTGGGGTACACACTACGACCCAATATTGATCAGCAAAGGCAATGAGGTACAGACATTGTGGTATGAATGAATGCCCAAAAAGTCACGATGAGAGAAGAGATCCGCAGAATACCACAGGCTGTGAGATTCCATTTCTGTGAAATATCGCCAATGGATAAATCCTAGAGATGGGATGTTGATTAGTACAAGGCATAAGAAGCTGAGTGGAGCTGGAGTTGGGGGAGCCCCTGTTGAATGGGTATGGGCTCTCTCTGGGGGTGATTAAAATGATTCAGAACTGAAGGTGGTGGTTGCACATTATTATGAATGTACTAAATGTCACAGCAGTGCTTGATTTAATTGGCTAATTTTATGCTGTGAAATCCACTTCAGTTTAAGTATGTGTATGTGTCAGAAATCACAGACTACAGGGGAATTCTGCTGCCCTCCAGAATTTTCTAAGGGGAACGTATGGAGCCCTGAGTAATTCGGGGCCTTCTCTGCCTTTCACCCTCCTTTCCTTGTTCACAGGTCTTACAGCCTGGCCTGGTGACTCATGTTCCCTGTGCAAAGTGGCCACGAAGCAGATGTCCCTTTGGTCCCCGAAAGATCCTTATCTGCGCCTAAATCTCTGAGCTAGCACAGCACACATGGCCCCTTTTGTTGTCTTTGCTATTGTGTCGTTCTGTTGTGGTGATGGGGATAGAGTGAGCCCAGAGCCATGTGCGTGGTAGGCAAGCTCTCCAGCACCGAGTCCCCTGTGCCAGCCCTCTATGGAAGGGTCTGGGGAAGAGTGGCCGAGGAGCAGACCCGAGTTTTGCAAGGAGAGGAGTTTTGTTTGTGTGTCCAAGAAAATCTCAGGTCCTTGGAGCTGTTGTTTTAAAAATGATAAGCGGTCCTGGTTACCGTGCTGAGGCGAGAGCCACAGCAAAACCCCAGCTTTATTAGGAGGAAGGGTGGAGGTGGGGGGACGGGACAAAAGAACCAGGCCTGGGGAAGAAGCATGTGCAGAGAACAGAGAAAGAGAGAGACAGAGGTAATGGGGGGAAGAGAGAACAGAACAGAGAGGGGAAAGGAGTCTGTGTCCGGCTTTTTAAGGCGCAGGTGGGCTTACGGAGCTACGCCACGCATGCGCAGATTGTGTGACCACTGATGACATAAGGTGTAAGACCCCCTTACTTAGCTGCTGAACTGCGCATGTGTGGTCATGCAGCTGGAGTGGCGGCAGAGTCGTAACAGTAGCCTGTGATCATTGTCTGACGTTTTTGCCCCTGTAAATGTAAAGAGCAGCTAGTTGCCAATGTCACGGAGATTAAACCTCAGTTACTGCATGCTCCAACTTCCATGACATTTCCAACAGTTTGTAGCACAAAGCGAACTAAAAGCGTGTGATATCATCTCCTGATTTCATCGAGTACTAACCACTTAGGTTCTGGGAGGCATTTTTATAAGAGAAACCTGGGGGTAGGTGGTGTAGCTCAGTGGTGGAGCCCTTGCCTAGCAAGTACAAGGTCCTGGCTTCAGTCTCTGACCTCCCTGCTCCTCACAAGGAGAAAGTTGGCCTTGAGGAACAAGGACTTTATGAGACAGTGGGCTTTTGGTTAGAAAAGCAGGGAAGAAATGCTTGGCTTTTCTATGACTTGAGAGTACAGCCTAAAACTCAGGTGTGGCTGGATATTAAGATGGTCATGAGGCTGGAGTAAGTTGGGTCCTTGAAGGACAAAGGGAGTTTGCACAGAATGATTGCGTTAACTTCAACCTCCCACCATTCCCAGGCGGAAAACAGGGCCACTCCCCCAGGCTTCGCTTCTTGGTATAACTGGGCACAGCTGGCAGGTAATGGCTATAGAAGATGCTTTGCCTAAGTCCTTTGTCCTTTGCTCCACACAGGAGGCAAAGCCAAGGTTCTGGAGACTCACCACAGCAGACCCTTCCCTCTCTCGCTGCTTTTCTCCAGGGGAAGTCACCCACATCGTGAACTCAGGTCTGTCACCGACAGCGCCTGCTGCTGCTACAATAAAACGACGCCTCCTCTAGCCGAGCAGCATCTGACTAGACAAATGTCATCGATGTTACCATGGTGTCCTCCAGTTGCTAGACACAACATATATTTCCCAATCTAAAGAAAGTTGTATTTAGATCTGTGCCATGCCCTGAATCTCCTTTGCCAATGCTGAGCACGCTGTCTTGGTTTTTCTTAGACTCCAGGTTAAAGCGGCCGCCTTTGGCGTATTTTTAGCCTTTGTTTTCTTTATCCTTGAGATGGTAGACTACACAACACTAGAATTTAGAGAATACTGAGCGTTTCCTTTAACCAAAGTCTTGGGTTTCATCAGTGCTTCTTTAATCTATTTGGCCTTGAATTAAAAACAACCAAATACATAGAATATGCTGGTTTGTTTCAAATAATTTAATTATAACAATTTGTGAGTGTGTGTGTGTGTGTGTGTGTGTGTGTGTGTGTGTGTGTGTACTTAGAAAGCCAGGTCTTGAATGATTAAATGTCACCATCAAATTAAGTCTCAGTGTGATAACCTTTGATGGGGGCATTCTCAATGACCGACATCCACCTTCAGAATAGTTCCGAGTCATGACTTCACCCAGAGTGAGGCCAACTTAGGTTGGAAAGTGAAGTGAACGGGCAGAGTTTCTTCTAGCAGCTCTTAGAAATCAAGATGCTGGTCTGGAAGCTATTGCAGGAACACAGAGCTTCCACACACTGTAAAGTCTGCTTCCACAGATCAAGTAGACAAAGCAAAACCACCAAAACAAACCCCACCTTTCCCTGCTGTGGCCAGGAAGTCCTCTCTGTTCCAGGAACATGGAGACCCTGGTCTGCTTCCTTTCCTCCAACTGCCAGAGCTGTCAGCATTCCTAGGGGGCTCTTTGTTCTTTGGGGGCAGACATTCTGTAGACAGGAATTGACTGCCCAGCCTGGGCTGCAAGGTAAGAATTGCTTCCTGGGCAGCTCTCCTGCTGCTGCTGCTCTCAGCCTTTCCCAGATCTCCATGTTGAGTCTTTGTGAGCATATGACTCATGGAGTCCTGACATTTCCCCAGGCTGTGGTGTCAGCTTGGGGTGCGTTTGATTTAAAGCCAGCAGACTCTGCTTCCTGCTGCCAGAGTTTAACCTGACATTACTCTTAGGAAGGGCAGGTTACTGGGTATGACTCGGTCTGTGCAGACTCTACTTCATTTTGATAGTTAAAGGTGCAGCTCCCAAAACGGTGCAGTCAGGTTGGTGGTGGAGCATGCCTTTAATCCCAGCTCTCGGGAGGCAGAGGCAGGTGGATCTCTAAGTTTAAGGCCAGCCGGGTCTACAGAGTAAGTTTCAGGACAGCCAGGGCTACACAGGGAAACCCTGCCTTGAAAACCCTAAAGAAGAAAAATGGGAGTTGGGGGTGGGGGTGGGGTAAGAAAAACAAAATCAAAACCACAAACTTACATCAGAACAATTAGCTTTAGAACCGAGAGCAAAGAAGGCAATGAATGGCGAACTTGTCCGTGTGCCACACTGACCCATTTGAGTTATAATTCAGAGACTAAAATTGGGATATTAGAAAACTCGGGAGAAAAACTTCTACTTCCAATGCCATAACCGTTTCTTATGACTTTCCCTGCTTAATTTCCCACTCTAGACATCAGTTGTATCATGACACTGTGTCGCTCGGGCTGGCTGTGAACCCCTTATCAACCTACCTCAGTCCCTGGAGTGACAGGTGTGTTCCACCATGCCCAGCTAGGACGTCTTTTGATGTAATGTTGATAAGAATGCATCACAGAGAAACCGGGGCTCGTGAAAGAGACCCAGCTTCAGACTCTGTTCATCGGGACACCCAGTCACTCAGCAAATTCTCCATTTTGGGATGTCGTCACTCAGAAAACAAGGAGCTGCCTGCAGACCCTGCTTCTTATCAACTGCTTCCCGACCTTCCCAGCAGTGTAAAGAATGGGTAACCTGGCTCATTCCACCTCTAATTCGGTTTCTTCAGCATCATTCCCCGGCAGAGCTAAAGTGTGGGACATTTTCGGGAGCTTCAGGAACCAGTCAACTACGAGGTCATTCACCTTAAATTTAAAATTTAGGTTGTCTCAACACTACCTTCTAATGTGTGTGTGTGTGTGTGTGTGTGTGTGTGTGTGTGTGTTTTGTTGTTGTTTTTTAAAAGACAGGGTCTCACTATGTAACCCTGTGTGGTCTACAACTTGCTACGGAGACCAGGCTGGCTTTAAACTCACAGAGATCCACCTGCCTCTGAGTGTTGAGATTAAAGACACGGGCCACCGAAACTAGCATGCTTATTCTTTTTTGGATGCCTGGAAATTTTATAGATTATTGCTGTGAGAGCAGCAACCGGTGACCATGAATGTGTCAGAGTAGAGAAATAAAAGCCATTGGATGAATCCTAGAACTCTGAGCCGCTGCTCTCGGGGTCTAGACACACCCAACCTGCAGAGGAGTTTGTTCGCTGTTAATGGGAAAGAAGAGCCTTTCCCCACACACTGTTTCCTGCTAAGGAAATTCTTCTCCTCCACTCGTCTAAGTTAGAGGACACTTTGTGTTCTCCGTTGTGCTTAAGCGTTACCGTCACCCCCCACCCCCCACCCCCCCCACCCCCACCACCCTACCCCCCACCCCCCACCCCCGCTGTCACACACTCAGGAGAGAAAGAAGTAGGCTGTGTAGACAAGCCATGAAAGATATGGTTAGTGGCTTATTTCCAGCTCAAAGCCAACGTTATTTATGGAGTCTACCCTGCAGGCTAACCCCCACCCCTTATTATTTACCTGCTTTCAAGCCCTCTGCCAAATAAAGATCTTTTCCTGCTGAGTAAGATGTGGGCTCTTGAGAACCAACAGGCCTTCCCCAGAGATTGTGTTCCTTTTCTAGCCTGGCGCTCAGGAGACCTCCAGGGACTGGGTTACCTGGGGAGACCTTTCCTTTGGAACTCCAGAAAGCTTTCTAGGATTTGAAAGTGATGAGCAGCTGCTTGGGAGGCGTGAGGAAGAGGACAGAGGAAGGCAACAAGAACACAGAAACGGAAGACCAGTGGAAATGGAAGACAGAGGAGGGATGATCCGCTTAGCATCAAGGTCAGCGCGACCTTCCAGTATTGAGCATTTTATTGATGCACTGTCCTGAAACAGGTTTCCATAATCACCATTAGCATTCTGGATCATTAAGTCTCTGACCAGATAATTTTTGAATAGGACCCCAGATGACTCCAAACTCAACCCTTCTTGCAGCTGCCATTGCCTGTTTGGCCAAGACAGTGGCCTTGGACACTCTCTTCCGGTCATAAGCCAGGCCCAGGGCAGTCATGCAGTCGATGAAGAACGTGGTGAAGTTGATGTGCCAGTGGTACTCACTGGCAGAGTAGTCGTAGGGGAAGGTGTGGTGGTAGTTGTGGAAGCCCTCGCCTGGAACAGAAGCATGGAGAGCAGTTAGGGGGCTCGGTGATGGCTGCTTCCTGTTCTTTGCACATCTCTAACCTATCAGGTACCTCAAACCTTAGAAAATCCTGATGTTGCTGAGTGAATGGATAGATGCAGTATTTTCTACACTAGAGTAATGAGTTGCCATCCCAGGCACCATAAACAAGGATTTCAGAGACCTTGGTTACCTATGACCTGTTCTGGAGCCTCGTGAGAAGAAAGTTTCTATCAAAGTCTAAAGTATAAAAGAGAGAGACTGGTTCTGCTAGAAGAGTTATAGCACTGGAAGAATCAGTGAGCAGATCAGAAGAGGAATGACGGGTAAAACTCAGAGACCCGCCTGCCTCTGCCTCCCGAGTGCTGAGATTAAAGGCGCGCGCCGCCGCCGGCTGGCTTGTGGGTATGGTTCTTACAAAGGTGAATAAGCAGCATCTTTTCATACAGCACTGGGGTTCCCTGTACAGAAGCTCCAAGAGAACGGGGGACCTTGATTGAAGAGTCAGAATCTAGCCAGTAACCAGAGTCCCTTCAGCCGCTACAGGTTCACCACTGGCTGCTCCGGCTACTGATTCTCTCAGTCTTGACCCTTTGGTGGGGAAGTGATGTTAAGCAAAAGCCCTCTGGGTGCTGGGAATGTAACGCAAGAGGTAGAATCCTTGCCTTCATGCCCAGCAAGCACGAAGTCCTGGGCTCATCTCTAGCATAGTACAAACAGGCCACTGTGCATACCTCCAATCCAAGCACTCAGGAGCTAGAGGCAGAAGGACTAGAAATTCAAGGTGGTCTTCAGCTACACAGCAGAGTTAGAGGCCACCCTGATGTACACAAGACCCTGTCACCTAAACAGAACAAACAAAAACCCAGAACCACTCTTGCAAGTCTTGGAAATTCCCTCCATCTGCCGCAATTCTGAGAACTCTCAAAATGAACTCGTCTCTCTGACTGAAAGGTAAATAAAGTTGTTCTTGACTCAAGAAGACAGTTGGCATAGTGGATAAATGTGGAAACTCCACAATAGTTTGCCAATTATTGGCAGTATTACTCTCCCTGAACCTATTCCAACACCAACAATGCTCAGCGCTTATCAGGTTAGTGCAATCGACAGGAAATGAGAAGGTAGTTGAACAAAAGTACCCCCAGCTAGAGTAGCAAATATATAAATCAAGAAGCAAGATAAGTCTTACTAAGGAAGCGACTCTAGCCAGGGTTTCTCAAGGCATGCCCATCTGGCTTTCCACGGTAGGGCTGTACACTGGAAGAACATGCAGAACGGGAAGTTGCCAGAAACTAGAGGAGAGAGTCATAAAACAATGAGAAGATAAAAATTCTTTCAGAGTGGCATGTTTAAAGTGTCTTGAAGTATTTCTAAATATTTTCCCTATACATTATAGAGCATAGATCAGTATGAAACACTAGAATGTGGGCCTCTCTGATTCTGCTGTTCTACTTATCCACCTCCCCCCACCCCCCAAAACAAGACAGCAGGCCAGGTGACTAGAGAAAGGCAAATTCTAAGGCCAATGTAAATAGCATGTGATGATGGTTTGGGGACCAAACATGCTGCCTGGGTTTTCCAAGGTAGTGGCTTCTAGTTCACCATGGAAAGTGTGAGCTTCACAGATCACAACAAGACTAAACTGGTGTTTCTGGTCCTGTTGTGCATATTCTAATGGGGAGACCACTAGAAGGAGTCATGCTCTTCAGTGCTAATTTATGGAATGTTTCCAGTGAAGCCAGGCATGGTCCCGTATGCCCTTAATCCCAGCATTTGGGAGGTAGTGGCAGGTGGATCTCTGTGAGTTCAGGGCCATCCTGGTCTACACAGCAAGTTCCAGAATAGCCATGGCTACACAGAGAAAGAAAAAAATCAAAGCAAAGCAAAAACCCCCAAAGTTCCCAGTGAAAGACAGTCATTTGATCAGAGGTCAATGTTTTTTCATAGGGATTATATCCGTAGAGATGGACAGCATGGCTTATTAGCTAAGTGACATGGCACCATAATGATTCTGAGGAAAGTGCCAACGCCAGGGCACCACTGTGAGCAGAGCAAAGCATATTAACAGAACAACAGGTTTGCAGTACTTACACTGAGTCTGTGGAGGTGAGACTCTTACCTGCTTGTGTGTGTTCTCCAGGCTGGGCTGTTTTTCCTCTCAAACCATGAGGATGGGGCAGAAGCCAACAGGAGGGAGCAGTTGGAAACTCTTTGTTAAATATTAAGTTTTTGATGAGGCAAAGCCTTAAATGCCTTTTGGAGGATCATCTCATTAGGCTCTGGTAGTCTAAAGGATTGGAACACTCACCCCCTCTTTTGGGAGGGAAGAATTAAGACTGGTTCTCACATAGTCCAGATTGGCCTCAAACTCACTAAGTAGCCAAGATTAGTCTTAAAACTCCTGCTCCTCCAGCCTCTACCCACGAGTTCTGGAATTACCAGTGTGCACCACAATGCCCCGATAACACCATCTTTTGACTAGAAACTCATAGTTCTTTTTCCTAGGAGTATAAAGCCATGTTGGTTTAATAGGTCCAGGTCAAATCATAAATTTACTTTTCAAGGGCTGCTGCCTAGGCTGTTGTTTGTGTATTGTTATATGTTGTGTGATATTTTGTTTGTATTCTGACAAATCAAGCTTGTCTGGAGATCAGAGGGCAGAGCTAGCCACTAGTTAACCGTAGAGGCCAGCAGTGGTGGCACACACCTTTAATCCCAGCACTTGGGAGAAGGAAGCTGGAAGATAAGGAGGTCAAGGCCACCCTGGCTACATAAGATTGAACTAGTCTAAAAGAGAAAGAGCAAATCGATAGAGGCTCACATCTTTAATCGCAGCATCAGGCTCATGCCTTTGATCCCAGCACATGGGAGGCTTATGCCTTTAATCCCAGCACTGCTTACACATACAAGCAGGTAAGAGTCTCACCTCCACAGACTCAGTGTAAGTACCGCAAGCCTGTTGTTCTGTTAATATGCTTTGTTCTGCTCACAGTGGTGCCCTGGCGTTGGCACTTTCCTAAGATCAGCCTTCTCTGATCTTTTAGCTTCCACCCTGATATCTGCGTTTTTATTATTAAGACTAATTAGGGTCACGCTTCAGTTATACCTTCTTTCTGTAGCCTGTCTGGCTCTTCAGTGTGTTACCCCATTCCCTCCTACTTACTTGATTTATTTCCCCATGGGTAGCACACTGGGGTGTTCTTCATTGTGGTGGTATTGTGTTCCCCAAAATATCGCGCACCTTAATAAACTTATCTGGGGTCAGAGAACAGAACAGCCACTAGATACAGAGGCTAGAAAATGGTGGCACTCACACCTTTAATCCTAGCATTCCAGAGGCAGAAATCCCTCTGGATCTCTGAATTCAAGGTCACACTGGAAACAGCCAGGCATGGTTACTCACGCCTTTAATCCCAGGAAGTGATGGCAGAAAGCAGAAAGGTATTTAAGGCATGAGGACCAGGAACTAGGGCTGGTTAAGCTTTTAGGCTTTTGAGCAACAGTTCAGCTGAGATCCATTCTGGATGAGGACTCAGAGGCTTTCAGTCTGAGGAAACAGGATCAGCTGAGGAACTGTCCAGGTGAGGTAGCTATGGCTTGTTCTGCTTCTCTGATCTTCCGGCATTCACCCCAATACCTGGCTCCAGGTTTGATTTTATTAGTAAGACCATTTAAGATTCATGCTACACTTCATCAATACAGGTCAGCCCCTGCCCTGTCCCGTCTTGTTTCTCAGGGAGTCTGGGTCGCTGACATCCCCAGGGAACCGATTGCCCGTGTCACTACACAAGGGGTGTGTTTGGCTTTCTTGTCACTTAGAGTCCCTGCATCCATCTCTGGCACTGCCCCGGGGTTCCTGGAGAATCCTTAGGGTTTCTCCCTGAGTGAGTTGACCCTAAGTTGACCTCTAGGTCTCCCCAGGAAGGGCTTTGCTTGTCTTTATCGATCTGACAAGGTCAAGCCCTGGGCTTGCGGCAGAAGCACTGGTTCTCTCCCGCTCACTCTCTTCCTTCTGATGCTGTGTCTCTGCTTCCTCCTGCTTAAGACAGTCTAGCCTGGGTGAGTTCTCTTTTTGTGTGTTTGGTTTTTTGAGACAAGTTTCTCTGTGTAGCTTTGGGGCCTGTCCGGGAACTTGCTCTGTAGACCAGGCTAGCCTTGAACTCACTGGCTCTGCCTCTCAGTGCTGGGATCAAAGGCGTGCGCCGCCGCCGCCGCCGCCGCCCGCCGCCGCCGCCGCCACCACCACCACCGTCCGGCCCTGGGAGAGTTCCTCCTTGAGAAAACTTTTCTTTCATCTCTCCGCTGAGCAGCTCCCACTCACTGTATCTCTCGGGTAGAGACCACACTGTCCACTGCGCCGTGGCTGCTTGTGTGCTTGTTTCTTTACTCTCCTCCCCTCACACTGTGCACTCCGAGCTGCAGCAGCGTCCACCACAGTGTCTGTGTGCCCTAGTGAGGGACAAGGAGTTGGACACGGTCTGTGATGAGCAGAGAGATAGGGCAAAGGGGCCGTGACAAGGTAATGCAGACATCAAACTTCCAAGACAGCTAGCCTAGCTTCTCCTCACTCTCCCGACTCGAGACAGAAAGCCTGGCAGCTTAAAGCAAAGGGCCTGCTTTTCTCCCACGGGTAGGAAACCCTTGCTGTTGGACCAGCCCTGTAAGTTCAAGGCTGGATCAGGACTTGCTTTCACAGCAGTTATGGGCTAATCAGCCACGGTGTCCTTGTTTAAGTCGACTAACCCTAATTAGGGGGAGGAAGACCCCTGAAAGACTTAACCCTAGCTCTCCAGGGGAGACTGGATTTTCAGACTCCGAGACCCCATCTGCTTGGCAAAGGGTCTTTCTCCATGGGCTCACTGGGCCCTCTCACCCCTAATAAAACGGTTTCTTCACCATTGACTCTGTTCCTGTGTTGGAGAATTTCCCTACTGCTCCTGTCTCGTGAGAATTTTCCTGCCTTTTAATTCTTCAACTGGCAGAGAAAACAAACTTGATTAAGACCCCTAGATGGTAACAGTAGATCAGTGCATATTTATTGCATTCAATTCTTTTCATTCAAATAGCTTAGAGAGAAAGGAATAGAGAAATAATCTACAAGCCATTAATCTAATCTCTCTCTCTCTCTCTCTCTCTCTCTCTCTCTCTCTCTCTCTCTCAAAAGGAGGTTTGAAGGGATGATTTTTGAACAAGTGAGCCAAATACACCACTCAACTACTGTTTTATAATTCCTAAAAGGAAAGCAGGGAGCGCAAACCCCAGGTGCCTGGGGGCCACATCTCGGCCTTCACTCACCTCCGTGGAACATCACCAGTTTTTCAGCTTTTTGGTCAAACATGTTCATCAAAGCGTCCACTTCTTTGATGCTGGGTGTTTGTGTATCAGCAGTCAAGTTCATGGGAGGGCATCGGAGGTGGGGGGGAGGGAGAGGGGGAGGCAGAGCACTCCCAATCTTTTCTCCCACCAGTAGGAACCCCCAGTGAGATGGCTCAGTGTGTAAAGGCTCTTGTCTCCAAGCTTGGTTTGACCCCTACGATCCACAAGGCAGGAGAGAACCGTCCCCCATGAAGTGTCTTCTGACCTCCACGTGCACACTAGGGCATGCCTGCTCCCCCACAAATAAACACATGTCATTTTAAAAGTTAATGAAGAGGGGCCTGGAACAATAGCTTACCAGTTAACACACACGTAGGCAAAACACTCATACACATAAAAATAAATAACTCTGAAAACATATTTAAAAAGAAAAGTGTACTACAGGAAAAGTGTTTCTCTGGACCTCTGGTGGACACAGTGTTCTCGGACCCACTCATAAACACTTTTCTAGAGAGACTGAGAAGACTAACCCAAGACTGAGGGGAAATGCTTTCCCGGGAGACTCCAATGCCAAGATGTTCGCAAGGCCTTGGTCTCCCAGCTCAGCTGCATACAGTCCCTGAGACTCTGGCTGCAAAGGAGGCACACATTGGGGCCACCCTGCTGCATTGTCTTTGAGGGTGATGTAGAGAAGCAACTTAACGTCTCGGAGCACAGGAACGTCTCGGCTATTTCATGATGGGAGGACATGGTGGGAGGAGAGGAGACACCGCTCTCAGACAGTTCTTCCAGATGTGCAGGACTGGGTCCTAATGCACTTACTAAGGCCTGAGCACAGAGCGTACAAGGTAGATAGTCCTAACGTGCTGCCCGGGGATAAAGATGTGGCGATCGCCATCCTGATGCCTTCACTGTTGATGGATCACCCACTCCAGTAACAAGGCCAGCATGGAACTCATGATCATGACCACAATTTCAAAGGATCTCATGGTTATCTGGGCTCTTTTTGTAACCTCAAATATGAACCTCTGTGTTATCCTATAAAAAGGCAGGAAGCTGAGCAGTGGCAGCTAATTGCCTGGAATGTTCTGGCGATGGCAATGGTGAGGAAGAGCCATAGGGGTGGCTGCATTTTCTAGGTCTGGTGGCTGCAAGGTCAATGCGCTGCCAATGCACTATTCATGCAACTCAAATAGCAGAAAATGCTGTAGAACAAAGCCCTTGAGGAGTCCTCCAAAGGCAGGTTCCATTATGGGGAAGATGTCAGGGACACTCTCCAGTACAGCTCGTGACATGTTGCCATGGTGTCTTCTTTAGTTTGGGGATAAAGATCTACCTTTTCTCTGAACAGGAGGGATACCAGGATCCTGGGTGTACTCCTTCCTTCCTAGCTGAAGCCATGGTAGAAATTGTACAGTGCCCTAGTGTACACTTGTAAACAATAGATCTTCAGAGGCTAGAGAATTTAGTTGAAGTTGGAGATGTCACACCCTGTGTCCTTCACAAGCAGAGGTAAGAGTTTCTCCAACAGCCTTCTCCCCTCTTTGTTCTTGCCTCCTGAATGCTGTCCTGTTCTTTCTGATGGATCCCATGGGAGTCACAGAGTCAGTATTTAAACAAGGAAAGCTCTGACTGCATTCCCTCTGAGCTGGGACAAAGCTCAAGGTGATTTGCTACCTCTGACCCCGTTTAGATGGAGAGCATCCCACAGACAGGATCTGATCATAGCTGATGTGGAAAAACCTCAGTGGACCTTGAGCCCTGCAGCCACAGGAGGAAAGGAAAGTTTTGGAGCCAAGTGGAAATCCTCCACAGAGCTCCCCTAACCATCGACAGTAGTTTCATCCTGTCCAGCACTCCGATCCAGTGTCCTCAAAATAACGTAGCATTGGGTCTTGATGGCAACTGGGACCAGAATCCAGGCATTCTGGTGTCTGTTCTAACCACACCTCTCAGGTGATGTCTCCGGTCATTTAGCTTTGTTTCTTATCAAAATGCAAAGGATGGACTGCTAGTGTCAACGCCAGAGTTAAGCAATATCTTATAGCGTTGCTCTCAGAGGGTGTTGGAAAAGGTTCTGCCCTCCGTGTTGGCAGAACATTGGCAGAACTGCTTCCGTTCAGCCCTCTGGGCTTTTCTGAGCAGCTGCAGAATGTAAGAGCCATACCCTCCTCGAGCTAGGAGTCAGGCAAATGCTAGGCCTAAATCACATTGGGGGGGGGGCTATAACAAGAAGAGGCCCCTGTCAAGCTGGGCCACCTGCCCCTTTGTGTCCCACTACAGAGATTTGGAACATACACCTCTTGAGTGTCATCCTCTCAGCCTAGCTAGCTGCTCATCAAATGATGCAGGACTAAGTAGGTCACCGTGCAGACTCTGTGTGCCAACATCCTCTCCAAAGTTACAGCACACACCCAGCCACAGAACACCGAAGGCTAGCAAGCGCAGCTCTGGCTTTGGGCCAGTGTTCTGTTCCCTGTCCTAGCAGCTGAGATCGACCAAGCACAGACAGCCTGATCAGTTCTGGCCTGAGATCTACAGGAAGAGGCTGTAGGGAGATGAAATCATGTGTGACGACTCCCCTCCTGGGAAGGAGTGGAGAGGTTGTCCACAGTCCGCTGCTCTGGCTCTCGGTGTGTGGGGCTGTTGTTCAGTCTCTGGGCTGCTGCTCTGGGTGTATGGGGCCGCCACTCAGCCTCTGGGTTCTCAGAAGAGCTAAGGAACAGAGCTGCTCCTCTCCATCCATCACAAACGGAAGGGATGGTCGGCCTGCATCCGGCCTGTTCCCACCAAGGTCTTCTGTGGCAGTGAGAAAATGACTTGACTGTAACAAAGTGACTCCTCTACTCTAGAACAAAGCTCTGTTGATCATAATAGGCATCTGGGAAAATTGCTTCCCTGAGAAAGGAGATCTCAGTTTCATTTTGGTGGAGTGTCCATGGAGTTCCCGAGGCAAAGTTAAATGGACCAAATCGTCCTACCTCCAAGCCTAAGAGGCCCTAAGCTATCTCTCCTGGCCCATCAAGTTTCTTCCACCACTTCTCTCCAAGACAAAGCTACCAGGGTAGGAAACCTCGTCTTGTCTTCTGGAGATGATGGTTCTCTGCCAGGCAGACAGCGGCAAGTGGTCCTGGGTCGGCAGAACTTCCTGTTTCCCCTTTCTGACTCAGTCTTCATGGGTCAGAGGTGAAAACACCTGTAGTCTACAGAGCAGCTGTGCCAACTTCCCACGCCACGGGACTCCAAGGAGAGAGCTTAGGACGGGGGTGGGGGGGGTGACCGAGTGACAGCTGTCTCTCTTAGTCCAGCATCTTGAAGACAAGGGCTGGTAGAGGCTCTGTTCTCTGGCCTGTCCCTGAGGCTGAGGAAGGATGGAGGCAGCCAGTGAGCACTGACATTAGAAAGTCCTCGGTCCTTGGTATCTCTTGGCCTCAGTAGACACCGGCAAGAGGAGACTGGATGGGGAATGGAACATGAGACATTTCTGCAGCCTTATTTCATTTTAAGAATATTTTGTTGACTGGCGTGTGTTGCACCCTGGAGACCTAACCTTCATAGCAAAGCCACACATCTCTCCACTTGGATTCTACAAGAGCCTGTGTCAAGAGCCTGTGTCTTCCGGGGCAACCCAGCCAGGACTGCCCAGTGGGTGAGGTCCAGATAGTCTTGTGGATGACTGCCTATTGTTCGCTCCTTTTCAGTGGTCTTTCCTCTTCAGTAGTCTCCTCTTGCTCTGTCTTCTGGCTAAGCTCAAAATGGCAGTTGGTTCCCATGCCTCTCGGCTAGGGACTCCATTCACTGTAACAGGCAGAGCTGGGATAGGCAGCCAAGCAAGTGGCTCACAGGACAAAGGTCATTCAGGGAAATCTGCAGCTCTGTCATAGGTGTACCCACACAAAGGCCCCGACGCTGGGGCTCAGGGCTTGCTCCTCAACACCCATGTTCAAAGACCCTCCTCTAAAAAAAACAGATAAAAACCAACAAACAAAATCCTGAGATGTCTTGCATCCAATCCCATTAATCTCTATTTCTAGCCCAGTTAGCCTTATAAACCAAAGAGAAGAAGGTGGACAAACCTGAACGGAAAAGGGCCACTGCCCTGAGTCAGAGGCTACCCCACTGAAGGACAGTGAGAAAACTGAGGTTCTGCCTTAAGACAAGGGGATCTGGTTATCCTAGAGCCAGATGTAAAACGTGCAGGTGGGAACTAGTGTGGTCCCATGCAGAGCTCCTACAAGCCACAGAGCCATGAGGATGGAGTATTTCCCAACATGCTCCCTACCCTGGGTGGACACTCTTTCTCCTCATCCTGGTAGCCTTGCTAACAGCCCACACATGTCTTTTATTTCAGCGTGTGTGTCTTCTTCTGAGTTCCATAGCATCTTCTCGGAAAGACAGGCGATGGGAGGAATGTTTATTCCATAATAAGGGGCCATGAAAGGAATCTGCACGAACATGTTATTAATGGCTCAGCACGAGTTAATCCCCTAGCCCAGGTGGTACCTGGAGGAACACAGAAGTGATACCAACCGTCACTAACAGACTCAGCATCCCGAGTCCTGAACCCAACTGTCCAGAGACACGTTAATGAGAGAAAAGTACAGGAGATGATAAGGAGAAAGGCGACAATCTCAGGGATGAGGCTGGACCACCTCATCAGAGGGACGAGACCTTGGGGATGACTTTGTCCCACTCGCTCCACAGCCTGCTGTCTGGAGATGATACAGAAGGCAAATTTCTGTGGTGTCAACACACTGCCTTTCTGTAAAACGCAACTTAACGACTCAGTCCCATCTGCTCACTGGCATTTGTGATGACGACCTCACAAGCTCTTCTCTGGTAGCACAGCCTCTTTCTTCCATCCTTCAGGTCCCTGGAGAGAGGCACTGTAAGGGAGAGGGGAGTCCTGTAGGAACTGAGAGCTGCAAGGAGCAGGATGAGAGAGAAGACAGCAGATACAACGCAGCTGGAGGGAGCACTTGATCTGGAGGGAGCACTTGATCTGAAGCTGGGGGAAGATGGAAGGAGAAGCATACACCTTGACCCTGTGGCCAAGTAACAGTGAAGGTGAGGTTCATCCCATGATGGATCAGTGTCTGGAAACTGTATTGACAAGGTTGGGAGTGAACCTCACTATGAAGGGGCAGAGGAGTGGGAAGAAACTTCAGCCCCTCTAGTAACAAAGGAAACAAAGGATATCTAAACATACACATCGGTGTTGCCACCGGGCTTCATGACTGCAGGGCTCTGTCACCTGCCTTTCCCACCTGTCCCCTCCCAACTGAGCTTCCTTCCCCATTGTCGTGTTGCAACATGGCATTACAAAATTGCCTCTGAAACCAGACTGCCAGGGAAGTGGCAAAAAATTAAAAAATCACCAACCATTTGTCAGGGTGCTTAGAGATGGGTTACTTGAAGAAGTCGGATTTTATTCAAACCTGGCCTGGAAGACAATGATTCTCTGAATATCACATCTCCATGTGAAGGGAGCTTGGTGTTTTGGAATTTCACAGGAAAAAAAAAAGATTAAGGTAAGACAATGGGCAGGAAATCTAATTGCTTGGCTCAGTGGTAAAGGACTTACCTAACATCCTTGAATCCCTGGGTTAGTCTCCAGTGTGCGTGCGTGTGCACACACACACACACACACATTCACGAGTACGGTTGGGAAAGTATACATGATAAAAATTATACCACAGGAAATAGTGAGTAAACATGAATTCATATATAATACAAAAGGCAATAGGATGTGAAGAATGGGAAATTGCACTGATAATATCTGATAATATGTACATTCAAAATGCTAGCAGATGCATACAAACCAGATACTTTAAGCCCTACCATACAAGTACTTTCGGGGTCAGTATAACACCAGTACCCACACAAATATGCAGCAACAATGGTAGACATATATATATATATATATATATGATTATATTTCAATTTAGAAACAGCTAAACCATTAGCAGCTCTTATAATCTGGGCACCAGAGCCTATGTAATGAGATGGGGTTTTGATTTACCCTATGACCCCATAGCAGCAGGTATAGACAAAGATTTAATTACAATTATTACCAGGATGCTCACCTTACCAACTGAAATACTTCAGGCATGTTTCCATCTAAATTAGAGAGGGTAAGGAATTAAGGGAAGCCCAACTCCTACTTAAAGATGTCAGTTGGAAACAAAGAAGAAAAACAGATGCTATTTAGTTGTAAAACCCATGGATAAAAGTACATCCTCCCAGGAAAGCTTGGCATTAGAGGCAGAAATTCCCACCGGAAAACAAGACAAGGGTCCGTGACAGCAACGAGACACCAGCACTTTCAGCCTGAATAACGGGGGATAGTGGGAGAACTGTCCCACTGTTGCCTACAGTCCTGACCACCACAGCAGTAACAGCAGGGACACTGTCAACCTGTGCAGAAGCCAAGAGAAAGGCTAACTAACCCCAGCCATCTCACCCGCGGTTATGACGTCTGTGTTCAAACACTCACATTCCAGTTTGACAAAATGTGATGGAGTGGCCAGCCATTTTTCTTCTTGTGCTCAGCCATCATACCATATCATTGTTCATATTCTTTTTCTGTGGTTTCAAGACAGGGTTTCTCTAGGTAGCCCTTGCTGTCCTAGAACGTGATCTGTAGACCAGACTGGCCTCGAACTCACAGAGATCTAGCTGTCTCTGTCTCCCTGGTGCTGGGATTAAAGGCGTGCGCCACCACACCCAGCCCATTGTTCACCTGGCTACATCTTATCTATTTTCCTCACAAAAGCAGTATTATTGTTGTCCATCTGCTTGTAGTACACCTGCACCTACCATAGCATGCTCACCAATTCCGTAGGTCAGCATATAGAGAACACTGTAGGAAGCTCACACCTGGATCCTTTGTGTAATGTAAACTCTTATTGAGCCAAAATGCTTTACCAAGTCAGTGGCTACATCATGACAAACAGAATACAGAATACAAACTTTTAAAAACCAACTGTACTACACATGACACGTAAAGGCTTATATATACCAGGAGAGTACATAAACAAGGATTGTTATATGTATGACCATTATCAGTTTGTTATACACTCAAGGATATTATCCCCACCATAGGTTCAATACCCACATATGTTAAGAATATGGAGACCCAGTATAGGTAATGTGTCATAAGTCAGTCACAGAGGTACAGGTTTATAGTTGTACCCAGCATCAAATGCTTGAATTATTACAGATTCAGAATGCATATTTATGTAATGTTGGATGGTAAAACCTTACCTAGCCTCATGTGCTCAGGAAATGTTATATAGAGACCTCCCTATACCATAGCATGGCAAAATCCACAAAAATCTCATGGGTAGACATGACACATGTAGACACAATTATTGAAACAAGCCAAGAGGCGCTCAAAATAGCATCTGGTGTCTTCCACAAACGACTGGCAAATGTAAAGAATTCAGGTGAGCCCAGCAAGAGTGCAGTTACAGGACTAACTACAAAGTCTGATGGCAGAAGATATTAAAGATATTCATACAAAACACACATTCTTCTAAATCAGTTCCTCAAAGCATGTGTATCACACACAGGTTGACAGTCTCATTGGAACCCTCTGATATGGCTTATGCCTGGCTAATCTAACCTGTACCATGAATTTTGGCCTTATCTAAACATTGGTCTCATTGTTCGTAATTGTATTGGAATTTTCTCTGCTTAAGACTCTGCCACACATCTTGTAGAAGGAACAGTGTGTGAATTCTCTTGATGCAGAACCCTTGGTTCCGACCTCAGGAATCAGAGAGTGGATTGTGGAGATCATGCAGTCCCCTGCTCCCGGTTACTCCATATCATATGAAAAAGTAACTTTCGGGCCATGACGTGCCCTAAATGGCCCCATTTCATGAAGTAGCACCTCTCTCCATTTTGAGTGCAAATGCTGAGGCGTATGGCTGTACATTTTGTTTGAGCAGAATAGCAGTCACCATCTCTCTTGCACAAACCAGGACACAAACTGACGGCCAGCTTATTCACACAAGTTTAAATCAGGAATGTCCAGACACTAGGCAGAGGGGAAACATACCCGTGCCCATGAAGAGCCAGGCCCATGAACCTATTGAACACACCAGACCAACACAGGGTACATCCTCTCACCCAGACCACACAGGAGCAGGCATACCCTACACATAAAACCCACAGGACATTGCTGGCACCCACCAACCTGTCGTCAGACCACTTGGTGTGTGCATCACAGACCACGGGCAACACAACAGCTGTTTCCCAGAGTTTCCATTCAGTACAGTCTCCCTGCTTGAAGTGGGCCACTTGAATTCCCATTCACCTAGACATACATCAGGCACCCCTGCGTCCTGATAGCTCTGCATTGTAGTTCATAATAAAGTTTTGTTTTGTTTTGATTTGTTTGGGAGACAGGGTTTCTCTGTGTAGTTCTGGCTGTCCCGAACTCCCCATGTAGTCCAGGCTGGCCTCAAACTCACAGAGATCCACCTGCCTCTGCCTCCAGAGTGCTAGGATTAAGGGTACGCACCACTATGCCTGGCCCTAACACATCTTATCGAGTACCCTAAAGACCTTTTTTTGAGACTGTCAGACCCTTGACTCCGTCTTTATCACAGCTGCTTTGCTATCGCCTCTTCCAACAGTTTCGTTGCTAGTCTCTAACTTATATTTCACTGTGTAGTGCGATGTGGGATCTGAAACTTAATGTTAGTAATTAAGACGACAGCAAAAGAATCTGTGATCTCCAGATTATCAAGATTGTCCACATTATCAAGTGAAATCAGAATTCTCTGGCAAGTTCCGGCCAACAAAATCGGCAGCGCTTGCGTATCACTGTTCAATAAATTCAGACATTGTGGAAGGACAGACGTATCTGTCTTCATTTCTGACACAGTCAACTCACAACCGTAAGCAGAAATGTCTTCGGAACTATCAGCATTGGTGATAACCGAAGTCTAATTTAAATATTAGCCTAGATTGACGAGGTAAATGACTTGGCTACCTCTCAGATGGTTAAGGTCCTAAAACTGTAAGGCCAGCTCGACTCCACTGAGCAAAAGCACAATGAAAACTAATTTATTTGCGCGTTTCACTTACGGAGATAGAAAGGAGATGGAAAAAAAAAAAACCTTTAACTTCTTATTTTCTTTGCTTCTGAAATAATGGCACCAATGTTATACAAAAAATAAGTGTAAATGATGGTAAGCCTTGTTTTCAAGGAGAAATTAAATCATTTCCTTTGAAAATTATTTCTTTTATTTTTTTTTTGAGACTATAATATCAATACATCATTTTGCCCTTGGCTCTCCTTCCTCCAGATCCTCCCGTATCCCCCTCCTTGATAGCTTTCAAAGTCATGGCCTCTTTTCCATTAACTGTTGTTAATGAATATATATATATATATATATATATATATATATATTATTTTTTTTTTTTTTTTTTATATTATATATATATATATTCCTAAGTACATAAATACAACCTGCTCAGTCTATGCAATGTTACTTGTATGTATATTTCCAGGCCTGACCATTTGGTATTGGAGAACCAATTGGTGTGCTCTTCCTGGGGACGATTTCTCCTGCTCTCAGTATTTCTTTACCACCTCTAGTTTTTTGTGTAGGGCTGAGGTCTCATGGGCTTTCCCTCTGTCCACGTTAGCATGTCTATTGTTGTCTTTATTCAGCTCACGTCCCAGCTGTCGCGGTGGTGAGACTTCACAGGTATTGCTTCTGACATTACTAGGAGAAGTAATCTCACAGCAAACTCCTTGATCCTCTGCCTCTTATAACCTTTCCGCCTTCTTCCACTATGTATCTGTTTGACAAATCATTTCTCAATTATGAGCAACTAGATGAAATGGCTCAGTGGTTAAGAGTGTTTACTGCTCTTGCAGAGGACCCAGGTTCAATTCCCAGCAGTCACATGGCAGCTAACAACTGTCTGAAACCCTAGTTCCAGGGGATCTAATACCCTCTTCTGACCTCAGCAGAATTTTTCATGCATACACATACACTCTCACACACACACACCAAATAAATAAATTAAAAAACAATGAGTAGCTAAGTAAATGAAAAAAAAAAAAGATAAATGTTTTGTTTTTGTTGTTGTTATTTTGGTTTTTCAAGGCAGGGTCTCACCATGTAGCCTGGCTGTCTTGGAACTCACTTTGTAGACCAGGCTCTGAGATTCACCTGTCTCTGCCTCCTGACTGCTGGGAATTAAAGGTGTGGGCCACCACTACCCAGCCCAAAAGATAAATGTTTATAAGTGAATTGTTCGGACTTTCACATTCTATTTAGTCAAGTTGTAATTTACAAGTTTTATATATATATATATATATATATATATATATATATATATAAAATTGTTTTATAGATTTTTAGATCCTGAATACCCTATGTTTCTCCAATCCAATAGTGTCCCATAAAATTGCTAAGAACATGAGCTACTCAGGTCCTGAAGCACTCTGAGCTGGAGCTGGGTAGCCAGATATAAATTTAGGGAGCTACTCCCCTGCCTGATGTGTGGGCCACACACACACAGGATTCACCAAAATGTTCATGCATCAGCAGAGACATTCAGGTCACAAACCAGTATGAAAGGGAACAATTTCTTGTTGCGACATCCCAAGACATCAGGAATAAGAAACCCACTCATGGGACACTAGCTCATAGGATTGCTACCAAACCACAATGTCACCACCCACACTCAATGCCACACTGTCAAACTGAAATATTAAGGAAGCAGACAGATTTTTCCCAACAAACTTCTGCTTAAAAAGGATTTCCCAGACTACCTTTTACTTAGTTAGAAACAGGATTGTAGCCTACTGCTCATCTTACTAAGGAAGACTTTTATTTAAATCCAGACAATCATGTAGCCTGAAGTCATCTGATACTTTTTGTTTCATGTTAAAAACAAACAAATCCAACCCCTCAAAACAAACTTAAATTCTGTTATTGACTAGTAGGCCCCTCCACTGTATTTTGAAGAATGGGAACTGCTCCAGACATAAATTGCAAATTAAAGTCAACTATAACTAAATTTGCTATAGTTTTGATTTTTAACAAGCTTAAGAAACAAAATACTTGCCATGAAAACACAAAGCCAGACTTTGATCCTTAGAGCCCAAGGAAAAAAGGGTGCTGTTACATACTTATAACCCCAGTGCTATGGAGTCAGGACACAGACAGATCCCAGGGACTTGTTGGCTAGCCAGCCTACTAGGTTAGCTCCAGGCCAATGAGAATGGTTGGAGCAGTCACGCAGCAAATAGAAAACCATGGTAGTGCCCACCACTCATAATTCCACCATTCTCCCAGGTACACAGGACAAGATACTTGGCTATGGTTTTGGACCAAGGACATAGATGTAACCTGTCTTTCTAACAGACACTCAGGGCAAGGAACAGGAAAGGTAATGGCATTGCCCAACCCACAAAATCCCAGGATGCCAGACCAGTACCTTGAGGATCTGTGGCTACAGGTGGACACACATTCTGTTCTGCGTGCTAACCTGGAATCGCCACACCCGTGTACTGGACATGCTCTGCAGGCACGGACTTTTTAAGGAGCCAATGGGTGCTAGTCCCCACTGGTTCCCATTCTCTCATCCATACTTCCAGAACACCAGAGGGACAGCAGGCTGGTTCTTCCGTTTATCAACTGGAATTTTATCGACCCTTCACTGTGAACCTAAGAGGTGGGCACTACATGGAGAAAAACAAGACCGAGAGATCAAAGAACTCACCCATGGGGCTGGCGAGGTAGCTCAGTAGATAAAGGTGCCTGCTGCAAAGCCTAATGCCCTGAGTTCCAGCCCCGGGCCATGCATGGTAGAAGGAGAGAACTGACTCCAGCCGGTTGTCCTCTGACGTCAACACATGTGCTATGGTAGGCATCCCTCATTCCGCCCACAATTTTAAATAGTTTTATTTTATGCTGTCCTAGTTATTTGTTGTTGCTTTCTCAACCCAATAGGAGCTGGAATTATCTGAGAAGACGGAGCCAAAACTGAGGAAAACGCTCCCAGAAGACTGGTCTATACACAAGACTGGGGGGGGGGCATTTTCTTAAATAATGATTGATGTGGGAGGGCCCATCCCCCCTGGGGTGCATAAGAAAGCTGGCTGAGCAAGTCATGAGGAGCAGCAAGCAGCATTCCTCCATGGCTGTGCTTCAGCTTCTGCCAGAGTTCCTGCCCTGGCTTGCTTTGATGATGGACTGAGATGCGGACATGTAAGCGAAATGCACCCTTTCCTTCCCCAGCTTTTGGGAAATTATCACAGCAATAGAAACCGTAACTAAGACATGTGTATATGGGTGTTTCACCTGCATGTATGTCCATTGCACACCTCATGCCCACAAAGGTAGAGACGGCATCAGGTCCTCTGGACTGGAGTTACAGACAGTTGTAAGGCACCATGTGTGTGCTGGGAATCAAACCCTTGCCCCCTTGAGGAGCGACCAGTGCTCTTAACCACTGAGCCACCTCTCCAGCTCCAAGTAAATGTAACAAAAAAAGAGAAGAGAAAAGAACACACTCATAGTTATGCCAATGCATTTGTAGTGGAGCTAGGAAATATGCAGCGGATTCAGACTCAGGTAGAAAGATTGCAAATTCAAGACCAGCCTGGGCAACTTAATCAGACCCTGTCTTATAATTAAAAAATAAGTGAATACGAAGAAGCCTGGGGATGTAGCTCAGTGGCACAGTGCCTCATTAGCCTGTGTGAGAACCTAAATTCTACACCTAAGTACTGACCCAAAAAAAAATCCCAAGTAAATCAATATCACCCTTTCCCTTCTAGTTTTACGTCCACTTGACACAAGCCAGAGTCATCAGAGAGGAGGGAGACTTAGTTGAGAAAAAAGCTCCATAAGATCGGGCTGTAGGCAAGCCTGTAGAGTATTTTCTTTTTTTTTTTTTTTTTTTTTTTTTTTTTTTTTTTTTTTTTTTTTTTTTTTTTTTTTTTCTTAGATTTATTTTTTATTATGTATGATGATGGGAGGGAGACTATCGATGGGGAGGCACCATGTTTGTGGGTGGTTGGAGGGCCACCGCCTGCAGACTGTGTCCTGGGTTCTATAAGAAAGCAGACTGAAGGCCCGCCTTTAATCCCAGCACTCCGGAGGCAGAGGCAGGTGGATCTTTGTGAGTTCAAGGACAGCTTGGTCTACAGAGTGAGATCCAGGACAGGCTCCAAAGCTACACAGAGAAACCCTGTCTTGGAAAATACAACAAAAAGCAAAAGAGAAGAGAGAGAAGAGAGAGAGAAGAGAGAGAGCAGACTGAGAAAGCCATGGGGAGTAAGCCAGTAAGCAGCACCCCTCCATGACCTCTGCATCAGCTCCTGCCTCCAGGTTCCTGCCCTAACTTCTTTCAGTGATGGACTATGAGATGTGGCAGTGTAAGCCAAATAAACCCTTTTCTCTCTAACTCGCTTTTGGTCACGGTGTTTGATCACAATAGCAACCCTGACTTAGACATCCTGTTTCCCTTCTCTCTCCTTTTCCTTCCTTTCTTCCCCCCTCTTCCATCCTTTCTCACCCCTCCTTTCCTTCATGATGATCAATCCAAACAACATTGAGTAAGCAAGGTATATGCCTTCATGTTGGTGGACAGAAGTGTCTAGAATTGGGTCCTTGAAGGGACTCTAGCTCACTAGAGCATGTGGCTCTGGCAGGCCTTGCCCCTCTCCCCCATTCCCTTGGCCTTGCTAAAAAGATTAAATTACATTCCTAAAGCTAGCCACCAAGGTCTGTTCCCTTATTTGGCCACGTCCTCCTCCTGAGGCTAGCTACCGAAGTCCAGCAATCAGAAGGCCCCTTTGGTTCACCTAACATGCCCAATTAAAATTAAACACCCCATCCTAACACAGTTTCCCCTTTACCTTTAAAAACCGCCATTTGCCTATGGGGCATGTCTGTCTCCTCTCTTTCCAGAGGCAGTCCTTTGTCCCTGTCCCTTCCCTTGTCCCATTCCCCTTCTCTCTGGACTGTCCCCTGTCTCCTTTACCACTGCACCCTAGCCCATTCTAACACAGACCTCCCCTTTTTCTCTTCTTAAGAAGGACACCTGCAAGGTCATCGGCTGCTGTTTTCCTGCCTGAGTCAGAAAGCAGCCACTTTTTCTTCCCTGCTTATATAAAGGATCTCTCTGTGCAAACAGGTGTTTGGGTGTGGTTTGTGCCTGAGTCAGGATCTGGAGGGAACCCCCGCTGTGCGTGAGTTTCCCCCTTGAGGTCCTACAGTATGTGAAGGCGAGGGATCCCTGTAGGGGGACTGCCTGGCCCTGAGTGCTTGAGCTGGGGTGTGGTAAAACAGAAACACCCACATGGGAGACAGCCTGGTATGTGGTGTTGAAATCCAACGCAGGGAAGAAGATGAACATTCAGTGGAGGGGGATTTTTAATAATCTCCAGGAAACTTTTTTTTTTTTTTCTGGGAAGGGCTAAAGTTTTGACGGCGGGGGTGAGTGGTGGTGTCTGCCCATGTCAGTAATCCAGCTGCAGAACTCTGACCTGAGAATTCTAAATTAAGACCCAGTCTTTAAGGTTGTGGCACATATGTTTGGGCAAAAGGAAAAGCCACACCTTCACCTTATATTTAAGAGTGTTATTAGTTTGCTTTAGAAACCCGGGTAAGGGGCTGGGGGAGATGGCCCCGTAGAAAAAGTGCTTGTGCAATTATGAGGACCGGAGTTCAGATCCTCCGCACTCACACGAAAGCATGGCTGAAGTGGAAGCCCATCTGGAGACCTGGCGCTCAAGACGCTGACTCGGGATTCTTGGGCAAGCTAGCTAGCTACCTAAACTAGCCTAGCTCGGGGGCCAGCGAGACCTTGCTTCAACTAAATAAAATGAGCAATCGAAGACACCCTGTCAACCTGTGGTCTCTACACACACGGGCTCCTCGCGACACAGGCCAGGCGTCCCCGGTGACATCAGCCTGGACCGCTCCTGAACACCTGGCTGGCGTGCTTTCTCGCATGCTTTCACGACTCAATCTGCCCTGTGCTTTGCTGAGGTGGCACTCTGCCTCCTACGTGACCGCCATGCCCTGCCCTGTTTCGTTTGGTCCCGAGACCTCCAAGGCAGCGGTGACCAGAGCCCACACCCGAGGTATCTGCGTTTTTCCTCGGCCAAGAGGAAGGCCTTTCGGGGAGTTACAGTATTCCTTGGAAGCTCTCCCTCTGCTCCAAATGGGAGGGCGACCGCAAGGTGCGCGTGCATCCCGCGGGGGCAGGGGCGGCGTCTCCGGATTGGGGGCGGGCGCGGCTGCTGATTGGCTGCGCGCGGTCAGGCGCTGTGGGCCGAGTGGACGCCCGTGACCCCGGGGCTGTGAGTGATGGGCGGCGGTTCGGGGCCGCTCCCCGGGCTGGGCTGGGTGCGGGCTGGCCGATGGCCAGGTGGGAGTGTGAGCGCCGGGTGTGGTAGAGCAGGCCGAGGCCTGGCATGCAGCCGCAGCCTTCCTCCCTCAGGATGCTCTGAGCATGTCTCAGGGTTTTCAGTCCGCACCGAGTGCTGAAGGTCCGTAGGACGGTAGTGTTTGCTGGGGTTGCTGGAATGCCTGAGGTCCGTGCCCGTTAGTGACTCCAAGCAGGTCACTTGCAGCCTGCCCTCCCTGCTCCTGAACACGATTCCTGTTCTGGAAAAGGCAACACAGGAGGCTTTGGCTGTTGGCCGTCCTGTTACTTGAGGTCCAGCTTCTCTCACACTGTATCCCAGGTGTGTGTGTGTGTGTGTGTGTGTGTGTGTGTGTGTGTGTGTGTGTCGGGTGGCTTTCCTGGAAGGAGGCAAGGGATTTGTTTATTTGAAGAATCAAGCGCAATGCTTAAAACATTGCTGCTGGGAAAGTAAAATGGCTGAGACATTGAAAACAACTTAGTGACCCCACAGACAGTTAAATAGAATTACACACAGGCAAACTACTCCCGGATATGTACCCAAATCAAATGAAAGCAGATGCCCAAATATTTGTGCGCAAATATTTGCAAGCACTTTTCACATTTGCCAAAAGGTGGAGCCAACTCAGTTGTTCTTCAGTAGACAAATTGGTACGCCAGCCGTGGTACACACATCGAGTGGCTGGTAGGCAAAAACAAGGAGCGATGTATTACTTGAATGTTCATTCATAATGGGGACCGCTCCAAGGTATGGTTGAGGAGAAAGTGTTTATTGTAAATATGAGTAGGGTACAGCCAGAGGCACCTGGAAGAGTCCAGAGCAGGGAGAGAAAGTAGTAGACCAAACATGGCCAGCAGAGAACCAGGCCATAGAGGAGGGAGAGATGGAGAGAGCAAGAGAGGGAGCCAAGACCAGGAGCTAAGAGGACAGGTTAGGTAAGAATGAGAAGCTGGGGGAAAGGAAGCCCGTGAGCTGGAGAAGTTTAGGGTGGAGGCGGGTGAGGACAGCTGAGAGGAGCCACAGGTACTGAGTGAGCCTGGAGGCCAGGAGACACTTGGGTATGCCAATAGGCACACACTGCAGTTGGCCGTTTGTCCTGAGTTTTCTTTTGAACCTGGCACTACCGGGTTATGCTACACAGTGGGGGATTGCCCCATGTGCGGTGGGACAGCAGACTTGCGATGTAAATTGTCTAACTCCGTTTCTGTGGACTGTAAGGCAAGTGCCCTCATACAGAGAGCACTGGGCTTGCTGGCGGTGGGAGAAGGCTGGCTTGGGGGGGATAAGATTAGGTGTCACTGGTGAATGGTTGTAAGTTTTGGGTAATGAAAATGTTGTAGAAAAAACGGTGGTTAGATATTGTGAACGTACGTTGCATTGAATTGCTCACTTTGGGCTGCCTTTATGTTGTGAAATTCCACTTCAGTTAGGAGTGGAAATGTGTGACATAAGCGGTGACCTTTTATATTGCGTTTCTTCCTCTCTCTCGGTTCTCGAGTGGCTCACAGTGTTTGTCACGGCCTGGTCCAGCCTGCGCTGCTCACTGCTCCTGTATGAGGCATGGTCCGGAGGGAAAGGGCCCATCTGTCCTTTCTCACCAGGCCCTCCCCTGGGCCCACAGCCAACATGAGTCAGTGCAGCACACGGCTCCTTTAGGAGCTCTCTGTAGCTGGGAGGAGCCCCAGTGTCCCCAGTGGAAGGGGTGGGGTGGGGTCAGCCGCCTCTAGCAATCCCAGAACAGAGTCTCAGTTCTTTAGATCTGAGAGCCTGTGGCATCTGCCCCAAGGTCAGTGTTGAAGAGTCAGCCCTTTGCTAATGCCCCAGAAATTGATCTACCGGTTGTGGAACTGGACCTTGTGGCATTTCCCGTAGGTTGTCATGGAAACATAATGTAAAGAGGTCATGAGGTCTCTGCTTCACTTCCCTGAGGACTGATCATAGGCACAAAGAGACATTTCCAATAGATGAAGATGCACGGGAAGAGCACCAGAACTGTACAGGAGGTCAAAGTATGGTAGGAAAGCTAGAGAACAATGTCAGGTTAGCTTCTGTGGTTTGAGGCGGGGTGCCTGAAATCAGGTGTGCTGAACGTTAAGATGGGTTATTATAGAAACTTGTGCTGGGGTCCTGGGCACAAGTGCAGCCATTGCCAGCCTGAGAGGAGGTCCATGCCACCAGGCTTTGACTTTGGATATAACTGGGTATGCTGGATAGTTTTATGTCAACTTGACACAAGCTAAAGTCATCTAAGAGGAGGGCACCTCAATTAAGAAAATGCTTCCATCAGTGGGCTGTAGGGCTGGAGAGAGAACTCAGTGGTTAAGAGCACTGACTGTTCTTCCAGAGGACCTGAGTTCAGTTCCAGGCAGCCACATAGTGGTTCACAACCATCAGTAATGGGATCTGATGCCTTCTTCTGGCATTCAGGCATATGTGCAGACAGAGCACTCATACCTAAAAAAATACATTAAAAAAATTGGGCTGTGAGCAGGCCTGTAGAGCATTTTCTTAATTAGTGATTGGTGGGGGAGGGCCCAGCCCACGGTGGGTGGTGCCATTCCTGGGCTGGTGGGTCCTGGGTTCTAGAAGAAAGCAGGCTGAGCAAGCCAGTGAGCAGCACTCCGCTCTGGCCTCTGCATCAGCTCCTGCCTCCAGGTTTCTGCTGTGTTTGCGTTCCTGCCCTGATGTCCTTCGATGATGGACTCCAGTGTGGAAGTGTAAGCCAAATAAAACCCTTCCTCCTCAGCTAGCTTTTTGGTCACGGTGTTTCACTGTAGCAACAGAGAACCTCACTGGGACACTGGGCATCACGGTGAAGTTGCAGACTCTGGTGTGCCCTTTCTGCCATGCCCAGGTTAGCCAGGAAGCAAAGCTGAAGTTCTAGAGCTGCAGAACTCGTGGGGGAGTCAGGGCGGGGAGGTGAAGTGGGACTCAGCCCCTTAGGAGTCAAGGTCAGGTTGAGTGCTCGGCTGTCCTGTCTCATCCAACCAGAAACCGCCATTGTGTCTTCCATCTGGTGGACTCCGAATGTGAGTCTCCTGCTCCTGAGAAACTTGAGTTTGTGTGTTTGCAGTGCCTACGCCTTCTAACTGATGTGGAAGGTGGAATCTGGAGTGCTTTCAACTCCGAGTCTCGCTCTTCTCGTGATTCCCCGGCAAGTCAGAGACTGAAGAACTTACTCTTCACAGCAATGAGAATATAGCATGCTTCTCTTCATGAAAAACTTGAACTTAACCAACACTTCATTAGTTTATTTGGGTTTGAGTTTCAACTACAAGTTACGGTAACAACAATAAAAGTCCAGGATACTTTTTCCTCATGCAGGCTTTGTGATTGAGCTGGGTAACCAGTACAGTGATTTAACTTTTTACGGTTTCATCAGTCCCCATAAAACAATGCTTACTAACGTCACTTCCTGTTGTTGTGGTTCTATCGCCCGTGGCTACTTCCAGTCTGGTAACTGACTCTTCATTTGTGTATTCAGGACATTTCATATAAAAGGAATTATATAACATACTGACTTTTGTGGGGTTTTTCTTGGCCTCAGAATGGTCTTTGTCCAGTCTGTCCACTTTCTGTCATATATCAAGACTTCATTCTTTTCTATGGCTGAATAAAATGCCAGCATAAGAATGTATTAGATCGTTTATTCAGTTTTGGATGGATATTTGTGTTGTTTTTGTGCTGGGCAATTCCACAGTGCAGCAGTGGACATTTATGTACATGGGTTTTTGTGGACGTATGTTTTCATTCACTTGGGTATACCAAAGAGTAGAATTACTGGGCCACACAGTACCTTACATTTCAACTTTCTGAAGAATGGCCACTGTGTTTCCCAGAGCAGCTCTGCCATCTTAGATGCCCCTCATCAATGGGTTCCAATTTTTCCATAGCCTCAGCAACATTTGTTTTCTGCTATTTTTTTAAGTATTGTAATTACAGCCATTCTAGCAGATGTGGAGTGCTAACTCATTGTGCTCCTGGGTTGTATTACCTGGGTGGTTCCTGATAAAGAACTCCTGTTCATGTAATTATCGACTGTCTCTGTTTCTGCTTTGCGGAAATGTGAGGACCACAGTTTTGCTAGTTTGGAACTGAGCTATTTGTCTTTTTATTGCTGAGGTGTAAGAGTTCCTTTTGTATTCTGAGGCCTCATCCCCTATGATAAACATGGTTTGCACATGTTTTCTTCCGTCCTATGGCTTACCCTTCCTTCTGCTTTCTTTTTGATGCAGGGTCTCATAATGTAGTTGAGGCTAGCCTCAACCCTGTGATCCTACAAGTCTTAAAAGAAGAAAGAACATATCCAAAGTAGGGAGAAGAGTATGCAGAGGACAGAATGCCATACCAAAGCCAAGGTTGTCCTTGCTACCTTTCAGGTGCCTGCTCCAGGGCTGGCTCAGAGCTACATCAGCAGCATCTGCATTGGTCAAGACTGATGAGAGAGAAATTGTCTGGGCCAGCACTCTCTCTAGAACAGTTTTGCAGAAAAGAGTTTGTCTGGGGTCATCAAGGTGCTAGAAGCCCCAAAGGTGGGCGTGGAGAGTGTCTGGAGGCCTAGGAAGGTGACAACCGGCTCTGTCTGCTGAAGACGACAAGGAACAGCTCCTTGGCGTTGTATGTGGGGGGGGGGGCTGCTGGGATGCAGACCCTGGCTGTCCCGAGTACACACCAGAGGCTTCCTGTCTGGGGAGAGGAGACAAGTCCAGGAACAGACCAGAGCAGCAGGAGAACAGAAAGGTAGAGCCAGGAAGGCAGAGTGACTGCGTCAGAGGTTCCTACCCTGCCCCCAGGACAGTCCTGCAGGGCAGGATGGTTCAGAGCAAGGACTATGGGGGAAGAGGCATAACATTGCAGGCAGAGGCCTAGATTTGATCAACCCAAGAGCAATTTGGACTAATAAAGGAACCTGGCGTTGAAACTGTTTCAGTTGAACAGAGTCTCTACTCAGGAAGCTGACAATCCCCTGGGTATCTTGTAGAGCCTTCTTCCGGGAAGTTACTTCTGAGAAACTACCAACACTGTCCCTCAACCTCTCCATCACTGCCTTGGAGTGGGAGGAACAGGTGAGCAGATATTCCCTCTGCTGTCTCCTCCTGTCTCCTTATGAACGTCTTTCAAAGATAGAAACTCAGAATCACAATCAGATAATTAGGTCACCACTTGTCCTCGTCAGCCCAACTCTCTTCCTGCTCCTTTCTTGCTTAGGGAGTTTATAAATCCACAGCCATCTTACAAGCATTAGAGGCGGTCTAGCGACCTAAAGATGACAGAGCAGAGCAATGAAGGAAGTTGGGTGAGCAGCGTCTCAGGGACCGCTCAAAACTCTAAGAATGTCTTACTCACCCATTCTGGACACAGCCTACCTGAATACCTCTTGTTCTATGAAACAAGAGATCCTGTTATAACAGAAAAGCCAACTCCATTCCCAGCTGAGACCACTTACTACATAAATGCTTGTTTTAGATCCTTACTCTAAATAATATTTAGATGTTGGATTTACGGCTATGTTTTGACATTGCCAAGCTCTGGGACTCAGGACAGAAAGGAAGGATGCTGTGTGTATGTTGGGAGGGGTGTTCCATCACTGCTTGAAAAGCAGCTGAGTCTGATCACAGAAAGACTTCCTTATAACTCATTTCACATAACACCAATCCTGCTTAAGAACCATACCTGGCATGGTAATCCTTTCCCATTACAATTTGCGTGCTTTGCACACTCTGTCAAGTAAAGTTCTTGTCCTCTCTCATCTAGCAGACCATAGATTCATGACAATTAAAGATATCCTACTCAGACTTCATTGCATCTCCAGATTAAGCCACCTACCATGAAGTACAGGGCGCTTCAGTGAAAGCTTTCTGAGGCAGACTTGACTACTGGACTATGCAAAGGATGCTAGACAAGAAAGAACTGATGAGTAACACCACTGTGTAAGAGATGAGGGAGATACAGAGAAAGGATAGGATGAAAAGGCAAGTGTATCAGCTTAGCATCATGAAGGAGAGGTATTGCCTTTTGATACCTGAGCATTTTATAAGAGTGCTGTACACAGCGGGGCTGTGGTGGTGTGGTGCACACCGTTAGTCCCAGCACTTGGGAGGCAGAGGCAGGTGATCTCTGAGTTCAAGGCCAGCCTGGTCTACAGAGTGTGTTCTAGATAGCCAGGGCTACCCAGAGAAGCCCTCTCTCAGGGGGAAAAAAGTGCTATACAGGAGTAGGTAAAAGTCATCTTTTTGTTGTTGTGTTTGTTTTTCAAGTCAAGGTTTCTCTGTGTAGTTCTGGCTGTCTTGCAACTAGCTCTGTAGACCAGGCTAGCCTTGAACTCACAGAGATCCGCCTGCCTCTGCCTCCCGAGTGCTGGGATTACAGGCGTGTGCCACCACTGCCCAGTGGGTTAAGGTCATCTTTAGCATTCTTGTAGCATTCTCTATAGTCATCAGCAGAACATTGAACTTCTGCCCAGGTGACATTTGGAACAGGAACTCAGCCACTCTTGTGGCTCCCATCTCCAGTTCTTTTAATCCTGGCCAAGACAGCGGCCTTGGACACTCTCTTCCGGTCATAAGCCAGGCCCAGGGCAGCCATGCAGTCGATGAAGAACGTGGTGAAGTTGATGTGCCAGCGGTACTCACTGGCAGAGTAGTCGTAGGGGAAGGCGTGGTGGTAGTTGTGGAAGCCCTCGCCTGGAACAGAAGCGTGGAGAGCAGTTAGGGGGCTCGGTGATGGCTGCTTCCTGCTCTGAGCACACCTCTAACCTAGAAGCTACCTTGAGAAATCTCAGAGAAATCTGCTGCTGTTAACTGAATAGATGACCCTGTGTCTTCTACCCTGAGGAAAAAAGTGACCTCAGAAGTATCTTAAATATATTGTGCGGTCTCACTTACTGATGGTGTGTGGGGCTGTTTTTTGGAAGTCTGTTTCTCTTGAGATAACCGGATGAGGGAAGATGATTCTTCTGGGAAAATGGTTCTCCTTGGAAAAATCCAGAGCAAACAAATACTGAGCCAAGACGGCCCCGCTCTGTGTCTGCGTGCATGTGGTCTGGAGGGGAGAGGAGGCTCTGTACGCTTCTAACAGAGGTAAGCAGGCTCAGGCTTTCCATGCTATTGGTGTTTCCTGTCAAGTGTGGGAGGTTCCCATAGAGAAGACAACAGCAGCCAAAAGTCAAAGGAAGGAGGCCAGGACTGGCGTTCCCTCAGCTCCAGGCGGTCCCCTGAGGGATGCTGTCTCCTTTGATCTGGGGTGAGGGCGGTCCTAAGAATTCAGAACCACTCTGAAAATGCTTAGTGATTCCTTCTAACTGGATATTCTGGGAACTCTTGAAATGTGCATTCACTTTGAAAAGAAAACACACATCTTTAGACTCAGGATAATTATTATGGCGGGTAAATGAAAACCGTACAGACTGCCAGCTGCTGGCAGAGCCTTCCTTTCTGACCGAGTCCCACAAGAACAGCACTACTTCACCAAGTTCGCATAAAGAACAACTAATAAGAGAGTTGGAAACTGAGTATCTCCACAGAGATTAGCGGTGATACGGAAAACAAGCAAGTAACGGGATTTGGGACACCGAACTTCTTCTAACCAGGGCTCCAGGTGGTTGTAGATTCATTCTATCTGCATGCAGAGTGGTCCACAGTGTAGACTGGGCAGGGGGTGGGAGAGCACCTGGCTAGGGCTACTAACAAAGGACTGTAACTTCTATATTGGAGGCACCGAGTGTTAGATTTCAAACAGAATGGGGCAAGGGTTGTGGGTAACACCTGGGACATCAAAAGAGAAATCTTCCGAGATCAACTTTCTCAGATAACTTGAGCATATGACAGTGGGGGAGGTAATTCAAGAAGCCAAAAAGAAAAAAAAAACCCACCAAAAACCAAACCCAAAAAACCAGCATGGCAGGAAACAGCTGGAGAAGAACCAAGGGTGAGGTAAGCAGACAAAAGACCAGATAAGCCATGACCGTGAAGGAAGGCTGGCAGCCTCTCTGGACAGCTAGTCACGAGGCTATGAATTGAAGAAGCTCACCTCATTTCCAGTCACAGAACAGAGCACAGCTCAGGCCACATTATTCTATGAAAATCTAGTAACTGTCGAGTGAAAGTAATTTATTTCAGGAGGATCAAAGTGAGAGCATGTTCAGAGGCAGAAAGTACCTGGTTTAGAAAACTAGGGCAGGTGAGCGGAAACACAGTTGGGACAGTGCGATTGGAGTTGAGTGAACGAAGTCAGAATTCCTATGCATTTTGTGCAGCGTGATCAAATGCCAAGCACTGAGCTTCACTGACTGTGCCGCTGACCCTGCTGTTTAGTTTATTCATTTCCTAACCCAAGCGAGGCCCTAGCCAACCAGAGGAGACGGGGAAGGGCAAACTTAGAAGGGCCTGATGTGGGCTGGGTGTAGTGGCTCACACCTTTAATCCTCGCTCGGAGGAGCTTGACCCAAGTGAATCTCTGTGCGCTCAAGGCCAGTTTGGTCTATGTAGCAAATCCCAGGACAGCCAGGCTTACACAGTGAGACCCTGTTTAAAAGCCGCTTGATAGACACGGCATTTGGAGACCATTTTGGAACCTGGTGCTCTCCACCATTTCATTTTTATAGTAGGCATGTTGCCTGACTTTCAGTTGGGTTTCTTATATAATACCTAGTTGGTTTAGCTTTTCGTTGTTCTTTGTCTTTGAGACAGGGTCTCACTCACTATGTAGCCCTGGCTGGCCTGCAACTTGCTATGTAGAACGGACTGGCTTACTCAGTTAATAAACCCTAGTTTCAGATAGAAGAACTGAGACACAACTTACCATTAAAAACAAAGTTAGGAGCCATATGTAATGGCTCATACCTGCAATTGTAGCATTTTGGAGGCTGAGGCAGGGATACTGTTGCAACCTGGAGGCCAACCTGGGCTACAGAGTGGGTTCCAGGCCAGCCTGGGTTACAGAGTGAGAGATCCTGAACTAAAACAAACACATCTTTTTTTTTTTTTTTTTTTTTTTTTTTTTTTTTTTTTCGAGACATTTCTCTGTGTACTTTGCGTTTCTGGACTCATTTGTAGCCAGTGCTAAACTACAGAGATCTCCTGGTCTGCTCCGAGTGCTGGATAAAGGCGTGCGCAAGAAACAAACACATCTTATCTGGTCTTTCAGACAGCAGAGAATCCTAACTAGTAGACCAACGGATGTGGTCATGCTGCAGACAGCTGACTTACCCAGGGCTCCCATAGAAGTTAGCATATTTTGTCTGGCTCCAATGTTCTTGTCATAAGGGCGATATCCATAGAGGTGGGCAGCACTGTTCACCAGCCAGGTGGCATTGAGCACCAAGGCATATCTCAGTAAAGCGGCAACATAAAAGCTGTGTTGAAAAGTCTCTCCCCAGAAATACCAGGGCACCAGTGTGGGCAGGATGAAGCACATGAGCAGGAGGCCGGGCTTGTAGTACCTATGTGGAGAGATCACACGCAGAGTATGGAGAGGTCACTCTTACACCTACCTTAAGCATCCACTCCTAGAGTGTACCTGTGCTTTTCCTGCTCCCACTGAGTATAGGGGAAGGGCGAGGGCAGAAACCCCCAGAAGAGAATGGGGTGGATAATCTTTCGAACACACGATCTTCTACACATTTTTAAATGAGGCAATGTGGACACAGAATGACTTTCCTAGGACCACAACACCGGAAGCCAGTGCGTCCAGTATAGAACCACCTGTTTCCGGACAAGAAATCCATTATTCTTTCCTCAGAGGAACAAAACTATGTTCATCAGACAAACCAGGGTCAAATCACAGCCTCATCACCTCATTGGCCAAGTTCTGCTGTCTGGGTTCTTGTCCATCTGCCTTGGAATTCATTTTGTTTGTTTGTTTTTCAAGACAGGGTTTCTCTATGTAGCTCTGGCTGTCCTGGAACTCACTCTGTAGACCAGGCTGGCCTCAAACTCAGGGATCCTCCTGCCTCCCAAGTGCAGGATTAATAGTCTGCATATTCTGCCTTGTATCATGATTATTTCATACTTGCCTTGTCTCTCAACCTCAATAGGCTAGAAATTCCTTGAGGGGAAAGGCTCAGCTATATTCACTTTTATGTCTATGCCTACCTAGTTAGATCAGTGATAGTTAGGTCAGATTGCATTTAATTGTGTTCAGGAAAATTGCTCAAAGTGCATGGAACTGCACAAAACAGTGAAGTATCGTTATGGTCTCTGAGCCATTAAAATGGGTCTTAAACATACAAACCCAGAAATCTCTCAGCTTTTATTTACACATTATATATGAGAAAAGGTGGAGTCTCTAAACCCCAGGTGCCCTGGGCTCCACGCCCCCAACCCTCACTCACCTCCTCTGGAACATGACCAGCTTCTCAGCTTTGAGGTCAGACATGTCCAGTTTTCCACCTTTCTCTCTGACAGCCGGGTGTTTGCGCACAAGCAGCCAGCCCACGTGAGAGAAGAAAAAGCCACGCCGGGAATCGTGAGGGTCGGCGTGAGTTTCTGTGAACTTGTGGTGGGCGCGGTGATCTCGGGCCCATTCATACACATCATTCTGGAGGGACAGGAAAGAGGACCCCAGTACTGAGAAGAGATTCCCTCCTGGGGGAATGCAAGGGCCTTAGGTGTCTCACAGAGTTCCAGGACTGTCTTCCAAGGAGGACTTGGGGAGCCCCTCTTCTGCACACTTGCCCCTGACGCTTATGTGGAAAAGCAACTTATAGTCTCAGACTCAGGAAATAGCACTGCCGCTTCCTGAGATTGTGCGGTAGAAGAAGGCAGGTTGGTGACAGCCCTCAGTTTCGTTAGCAAAGAACAGCAGACCATTGGACAGGATCCTAATGGACGGCCTAGTCCTTGAAGATGGGGAATAGGCAGCAGGTGGCCTTGAGCCGGGCGTGTTGGTCTGCGAATACAGATGGGGGGAAGCTCTCTCTTAGACTTCCACAATGACAGGTTACTCAACTAGCAACAAGACCAGCATGTAACTTGGGAGCTTGGGCACCTTTCCTAAGAACCTCTTACATGGGACTCTTCCTAACCCTTTAATTATGCACCAATAATACCACCCTCTTCCCTTTTGCCCAGAGAGCAGGAGTGTTCAGGGTGTAAAACTGCTAGGGCAGAGATGATTATTATACACATAGGTTGGGAACCTCCAATCTTACCATGCAAGAAAATGAATGTTGTTTCCGGGTTTCTCCTTACCCCACAATGAGCCCCACACTGAGGCCCTCCCCGCAGATGACAAGCTCTCTACTGCCAGTTGCTGTAACCTAAAACCGGTAAAAACTCCCTTCTCCAACTCCCTCCCTTCTGGGTTATGAACTCATGCTCAAACAGCCTCCGGAGCGGACTTAGCCAGCATGGCAGCCACGGGTGGTATCCCAGCGCAGGTCTATGAGACTACTTCTTAACCCAATTTCCTCATCTGAAATGAGGGATAATAACAGTAGCCACCTCTTAAGACATTCTGAAGACTTAACCAGTGCATCTATGCCAAACGCTCGTACAGTGCCTGCAACAGACTCACTACCGTTAGGCATGCTTGCGTGTACTATCTGAAACAACAGCCCTTGGGTCTGCAGCACTTCATCTTCGTTCCCATCGTGCTGGGATCCCAAGACAGGCATCACAAAGTGTACGTTTACTGTTTATTGATGGTCTAGGAAACTGGGGTCAGTGCCTAACTATGCAGGGTGGCCTGTTAGACTGAAGGACCACGTCAGTCACACTCTGTGAAAGCATAAGAATGTGGTCAAAAATGACCCGGTAGTAACTAGAGACCCCTTCCTCCTGTCTCCCTACCCAGTGACTCAGAAGGACCTCATGCTCTGTGGACCTCAGAACTAAGCACATACTTTAGATGACCACAGAAGACCAGGGGAGACAATGGCTGCCCTGTTGGCTCTCCTCAGGACACCGATTCCCTCTGGTCTGCCCTGGATCCTCAGTAGAAGTGACTGACACACAGTGCTGAGCAGAACCAGACTCTCACCTGGAAAGCCATGGTGTTGGCTATGATGAGGAAGAGCCTCAGGGGCAGCCGTGCTTTATAGGTTCGGTGGCTCCACAGGCGATGCGCCCCGGCTGTGATGCTCAGGCCAGTAACTATATATGATACATACACTGCAGGAAAAGACAGTGGAAATCAGGAAAGTTCGCCTGCTAAGAATGTTAGGACACCTTTCCGGAGCTCCATCGTGTCTTTGTAAGGCTTGGGATGGAGATCTGTTTTCTCCTGAATCCTAGGGATATAAATAGACGCGGATCCTTTGACACTAAAGCAGTAGAAATGAGACATATCCAAACCACATATAGGCAAGACATTCATTCATGACTGGTGCAGCTCTCTGAACAAAGGGAGAGCCGAGCCTTTCTTGATTTGCTCAAGTGGCAGCATGTGGGCAGAGAGACCATCAAGAACTTTAGGTGCACAAGCTGCTGTAGCTGCCTAAATAACACAAAGGAGAGGTATAAGCAAGCATGTGCCATGCTTTCGGCCAGTAACTAGCTGAAGGCCTATAAGTTTATTTGCCACTGTCCTATTGGGGTGTTTCTGTCTCGGGGATGCTTTGTTCTCTAAGGCTGAAAACATTCACCGCTTGAAGAGAATCCCATCCCCTCACAGACTGTCCACCTAAAAATGGAGATGAGCTAAGGAGGTCTAGGTACTGAGGAAGTAGGTCAGGGAATAGGGTTTCAGTCACTGTCCTGCAGGAGCATTATGCCAGGTCCTGGGTCCTTTGATCTTCGGCTGACTCTCTCTGAAGTGTTGAGGGCCATCAACTGTGCCCACAGTGCTTAGGACCATAAACACAGGTGTTTATGAGCCAAATCAATCTGGGCACTGCCAAATTAGAGGAGACCCAAGTGGCAAGGGACACACATGCAATGCGGAGCTGGGACTATATAACAGTCGGTACAATAGCATGTCATTACTGCAGTGGAAGGGTGGCTGTATCAGGGACAGGCAGCCCTGTATACAGTCACATTTGCACAGAGGCTCAAGCTTCGCCAAGGATATTACTATTCTTATATTCACTGTATCCCTTAAAGGGGGTAGGTGCTCCTAACGTGACCTCACAGTTGAGGAAATGCATGGAGTAAGTGGTATGTTTTTCTAGTCCCACGAGACTGGTAAAAGTGGAACCATGGTTTGCAGCTAGGGTTTCTGACAACAGTCTATTCTGGCTCCAGCTCTGGCATGTACTTCTGGACAACAGAGAATACCAGCATTGTCCTGCCCTACTGACCTCAAAGACCACAGCTCAAGAGGCATTGCATAATCCATGACGGGGAAGGGGACACTGGGTGTAGCCATCTGTTCCTCTGGTTGGTAGCACTAACATAAAAGCTGGGACCTTGGTAAAAAACTATGTACAATACTCTAAGGGCCAGCTGGAAACAATGGCTGCTCCTCAAAGGCTACAGAACCTTAAGGTCGGAGACCCCACACTTTGTATAAATGGCCCTATGTTTTTCGGAAGCCAAAAAATAACAGATTACTAATGGAAAGATACCAAAAAGAGAGCAAACACAGCCTTCGCTTTGGGATGTCATTCCAATTCCTGTATGAGCAACTGAGGCCTGCCAAACAGACAGTTTGGACAAGCTCAGAATTGAACTGAATGATGCCTACAAGGAGGGCCCAAAGTGGAAGGGGAGTCTATAGTCTATAAGGGAATGCTACCCACATTGTGTGTCCATTACGCTGCAACTCAAGTTTGGGGTTCTCAGAAGGAGAAGAGTACAGACACCACCCAGCTGCCTCAGTGACCATGATCCTTGCCCTACAGATAAACCACCCTGCTATATACGGGAGTGTGACACCATGTGATGAGAACAAGCTATTCCCGACCTGAAAGGGTGCTTTAGGCCACACTGGGACAGGATCTTGAGGAAGGAAATGTGCACAGTTGCATTTCCCTGAGACATCTGGAAAATTTCCAAGATGAAGCTCCAGAGTCCAGATCTCACCACTTGTAAGACCTACAAGGACTGGGCCAGATGCAGCTAACATCTGGCCAACTAGCCTCTTTCTACCACTACTCTTTAAGAGAGAGTGCCCAGAAAAAAACCCACACCTGAGGCTGCTCTAGACAACATCCCAGCATCTTCCTGAGGAGAACTTGCCAGAGTAGCAAGTGCCCTGCATCCACACAGGTCCTGCTCACTCTTCCTGTTCAGGCTTCTGGGGTCACAAGTGATAACACCTGCAAAGCACATCTGTAGATGTCAGGGGCAGCACTACCATCAACTCCAGGCCCATGAAGCCCCAAGGGTCTGAGCTAAGGCAGGCCAGGGACACACTGTCTTTCTCAGTACAGCAGCCTGAAGATTGGGCTAATCAAGGGTTATAATGTCTGCCAAAGAACTGTGTATTGGAGACAGGGAAGGTGTGTTAGACCGTGCAGCATCCATTGCACTGGAAGAGATGAGATGAGCAGCAGGAAGCTGGATGGGGACTGGAACATGAAACCCTTCTGCAATCTTATTTCATTCTAAGAACATCCTGACCGGCCTATGCCACACCCTGGAGACCTACAAACAGTAGGGGAGCCTACTGTGCATCTGCATTGTATAGGAGCCTGCTTCATCTTCCTCCCAGGCAAGCAAGCCTCATCGGGACAGGGGTGAGGTCCAAAGACTTGTCTGGATGACCCTCTTCCGTTTTTCCCTGTACAATCTTCATTTGCTTTGTGCTTACTGGGTTCAAAGTGTAGTCCATAAAGCCCCTAGCCCAGTACCTGGGGGAGGGCCTACTTGTGGCAGGCAGGCAGGGATAGGACAGGCAGACAAGCAAGGAATTCACCCAGAAAAGCTTGTTCAGGGTCAGTTGCTGCTTTGTCTCATGTCCATTCCTCCAAGCCACCATGCCCATGGGCTCAGCATCCATGTTAAGGGACTCCCGGAACGGATACTCTTGCATCCCAATCCAACTAGGCTCTTTTTCCAGCCCAGTCAATCCCTCAGGAGCCAAAGGGAAAGGGATGGAGAATCCCATACAGAACATGGCTGCTGACCTGGGTCAGAGCAGACCTCATTAAGGAAAAGGGTGAGACCAAGAGCACTGGCCCAAGACAAGAGGAGCTGCTCACCGAAGATCCAGGTGTAGACCTTGCAGGAGGGAACCAGTGTGATCCCATACAGGGCCCCCAAGTGCAGCAGGGCCATGAGGATGATGTTTCTCCAGACGTACTCCAGCTTGGGCGGGGGCCCCTCTTCATCCTGGTAGCTGGGGTCATGTATGTCTTCTTTCATTTCAGGACGGATGTCTTCTGCCCATTGTTGGAAAATCTTTTCTAATTTCTCCCCCTCGTTCTCTAGCCCCCCAGAAAGAGGCTTTGTGATGGTGGTGGTGGTCGTGGTGGTCATGTAGGAGCTGGAGATCTGTAAGAAGAGGGAGTGGAAAGTCAGTAGGCAGCAAGGGAAACTGTGTTCTTCAGTGTAGGTCAGGGCAGAGTAGAGTACAGTGCCCGGGTTAAGTAGGGTTAGCTGGAAGAGAAGTCCTGTCAAACTATGAATCCAACTAAGAACAGATTGCACAGTGAAAATAATTTGCTCGATACAACTTAGTCATGGAAATAGAAAGCAGAGGAAGTGACTGTAATTACCTTATGCTTTGTATGATTCAAGGAATTATTATTGTGTTTTGGATGAAGCCTTGGATTAGGTGACCTACATCTTAGAATCGCACTATCCCAGCCTCCAGAGTATTAGGGTTTCAGATGAGTGCCACTGCGTCCTGTACCCAAATTTTCCTAATTTCCAGATCTGTCATAAAATAACTCAAGTCTGGAGTGGTTGGGTATACCTGTCATCTCTACACTATGGAGTCAGAGGCAGGATGGCTGTGAGCTCACCGCCAGCATGGCCTATGTGCGAGCTCCTGGCCAACCTGAACTACGGAGTCAGATGTTTTTGCAATGTTACCCCCACCCTCAAAACAACAACAAAACCCAACTTGGAAGATGAGTAGCCATCCTTTCCATGAACAGTTAAAAAAAATTGTTAACAATGAGTTAACTAAGTGAATGCAAGTAAGAAAAAATTTATAAATGAACTTTTAATCTTTTTGAATTATTTTTCTTTATTACAAAAATCTCAGAGTTGTGTTATATTAAACTCATTTGGTAAGAATTTGGCTATAGAGAGTAAAATTATGCTTCTGTTGCAGAATATTCCTTTACATTGTGTGAAGAAGTGTGATTGGTTTAATAAAGAGCTGCATGGCCAGTAGCTAGGCAGGAAGGCGGGGGGACTTCTGGGGACAGAGAGGATTGGAGAGGAAGAAAGGTGGAGTCACCAGCCAGACGCAGAGGAAGCAGCATGAGCAGGGTGGAGAGATGAGGTTACGAGCCACGTGACAGAACGTAGATTAAAATAAATGAGTGAATTTAAGTTATAGAGCTAGTGGGACAAGCCCGAGCTAAGGCCAAGCTGTCATGATTAATAATAAGTCTCCGTGTCATTACCTGGGAGCTGGCGGGACAGAGAAAGTCTTGCTTCATGCTTCAGAGCATTCTTTTTATTATTATTATTATTTTATTTTACAATACCATTCAGTTCCACACAACAGCCACAGATTCCCCTGCTCTCCCCCTCCTGCCCCCTCCCCTTCCCCCCAGCCCACCCCCCCATTCTCATCTCCTCCAGAGCAAGGCCTCCCCCAAGGACTGAGATCAACCTGATAGACTCAGTCCAGGTAGGTCCAGTCCCTTCGTCCCAGATTGAGCCAAGTGTCCCTGCATAAGTCCCAGGCTTCAAACAGCCAACTCATGCAATGAGCCCAGGACCTGGTGCCATTGCCTAGATGCCTCCCAAACAGATCAAGCCAATCAACTGTCTCACCCATTCAGAGGGCCTGATCCAGTTGGGGGCCCCCCAGCCCTTGGTTCATAGTTCATGTGTTTCCATTCGTTTGGCTATCTATCCCTGTGCTTTATTCAACCTTGGTTTCATCAATTCTTGCTCATATAAACCCTTCTCTTTCTCGCTAACCAGACTCCCGGGGCTCCACCCGGGGCCCAGATGTGGATGTCTGCATCCAGATTCCTCAGTCCTTGGATGGGGTTTCTGGCACAACTATTAGGGTGCCTGGCCATCCCATTACCAGAGCAGGTCAGTCCCGGCTGTCTCTTGGCCACTGCCAGCAGTCTTCTGTGGGGGTATCTTTGTGGATTTCTGTGGGCTTCAGAGCATTCTTGTCATGAGATTGAATCCCTCATCTTTGATTTCTTCTTATGGGTCCCAAACATTTCCAGATGTGTCCATTTCCATGTTGTCCCACCCAACCACTAAGAATAAGAACTAATGGGGTCCTGAAGCCCCCAAGCTAGAACTAGATGATGCTGTCCTGCCTGATGTGTGGACTGCACACGGTATTCACCAAAATATCTCACACATAAGCAGAGACATTCTAATTATGCAGCAAAACAAAGAGGTGGCGAGTTTGTGTTGTGGACAGATGGTCTCAAAACTGTTGGAACAAAACTCCTTACCACAATGCACCTCTCACCTTTGGCCGTCTCCTTGCTGTGCCTACCTCTTTACTTCACAAGATACTGCTGTACAGTTAATTTTAGAATCAAATATTGCTGTCCCATCAAACCCAGTCATTGCTATGGCCATTGGCCTATCCAATTTTAGGTGATTTGTTTCATAGGGACCTCGGCTAAGCAGCATGTCAAGTCTTACTGGGAGCTTAGCCACTAGTTTACTAGGGGGTCCCATGTTTTTTAAGCCTATGTACACTGACAGGGAGTTACTGCTTAGAAAATCCCCTTCTCCTTTTGCAAGTATGCTGGCCCCCAGATGCCCAGAACTTACCAGAGCTGAGACCACAGGCTAGAATTGAGCACTTCCAGGACTGAAGCTAGACTTCTGCTTCAGAGCGTGGGGCTGTGTAACAAATCAGGTGCTGAACTTGGAACTGTGTTCCGTCGTGTATATATACAGTGGCTGTCCAGGCTCTGCTTCACTGTGTGGGCTGTTGCCCAGAGCTGTGGATTTAAAGGCATTGGGTGGCTGAGTGCTTTATTTCCTCATACGCCTTTGTCCCCTGCCAAAAGGGGCAAGGTGTGCAGAGGTAGCTGGCCTACGCAGCCCCAGGCAGAGATGAGGTGAGAAGAATGGAGGGAACAAAATATCCAGGCACTGGCCAAATCCAAGCAGGACGATGTTGCATACATCCTTGTGATCTTAACATAATATCACCCCAAATCCTGTCCCTGCCTTTTCCCATGAGAAGATGTTAAATGGGGCTGAAGAGATGGCTCAATGATTGTGAGCACTGGCTGCTCTTCCAGAGATCCCAGGTTCAATTCCCAACACCCACATGGCGGCGCATGACCATTTGTAACTCCAGCTACAGAGGACTCTACACCCTCTTCTGGCCTCTGAGGGCACTAGACACTCAAGTGGTGCACAGACATACATATAGGCAAACCCCCATACACATAAAATAAAATAAAATAATTTTTAAAAAGTTAATAATACATTTGTCAATTCTGGCCTCCTCGTTGGTCAAAGATGACTTGATGTTACCTTATCAACCATTGTCACGGGCTCAGCTCCGTCTTCTGTCCCCTCTTCTACCACCTCTTTTCTCTCCTTGCCTTTTTATTCTCCTCCTTGTCTCCTTCCACTGGCCACTGGGCCTCTCCTGTGGGCATGGGAACACTTGCGATTTCATTCTGGAAAACAGTATCTAGTTCAGCAATACAAGCCCTGGGAAACCCAGGCACAGGGTGAATGGCTGGGCATTGGGGACATTACACAGGGGAGAACGGGAAAGCCATGGTGGCAATGACCACTCTCAACACCACCCAGCCACCTGTTCTCTCAGGAACGTGAGAGGGAAGACATGGCGATGAGTTTTGAACCGAGGGCTCCATAGCCCTCGTCTATAGAGGAAAGCTCCTAGCTCAGGGAAGAATTATGGCACTGGCCTTCCCACCAACTCTGAATGCTATCCTCACTCTGCAGCACTATATCCACACACATACTCTGACCTGTGTGCACGCACACCCCGTACTTAGTTAATGGGCGGGCTCTGCAGGGTAAGGACTCTGCCAGGAATCAATGGGCATTGGTTCTCCCTGGGTCCACTACCTCTATCTGTGCCCTCAGAACATACTGGGACTGTTTGTTTGTTTGTTTGTTTTTTCCAGACAGGGTTCCTCTGTGTAGCTCTGGCTCTCCTGGAACTCGCTCTGCAGAACAGGCTGGCCTCGAACTCGGAGATCCACCTACCCCTGCTTCCTGAGTGTTGGGATTAAAGGCATGCACCACCACGCCCGGCTCATACCGGGACTTTTGAGAGATTCCTAGTGCCCTCTGTAAATTCTGAAGTGTTTGTGTAAAAGAAACAGGAAGCACAGACAGGCGTTTATACCCGGCAGCAGGCTGAAGGAGTAGGCAGGCTAAGGATTAAGAATAGAGAGCAGATATTGAATGATCTCTGTGAGATTCACTTTGTTGAAGCCTCACCCTCTGAGGTGGCTAACGCATACTTCCGTTGTAAAGTGTCAAGTGGCGTTATCAAACAGCTTGGCCACGGTAGTCACACCGGCCAGTTTACGGTAGGAGGAGGAGTTCAGAAATGTAGGTTGATGCCCAAGCTCCTGAACCCCAACCCTGATGCCCTATGCCTCATGATGGCTTGCGGTAGGGAGCCCACTGCTCCGCGTTTCTCTCCCACAGCCGGGGAGAAGCAGCATTCCCAGGCACCTCTGCTAGCCTCCATCCGCGGTGGCCACTCCACCTCTGCCTGGCCTCCATCCGGGGTGGCCACTTCACCTCTGCCTGGCCTCCATCCGCGGTGGCCACTTCACCTCTGCCTGGCCTCCATCCGCGGTGGCCACTCCACCTCTGCCTGGCCTCCATCTGGGGTGGCCACTTCACCTCTGCCTGGCCTCCATCCGCGGTGGCCACTTCACCTCTGCCTGGCCTCCATCCGCGGTGGCCACTTCGCGGGGCAAACCGCAGGGGCGGCGCCTCCTGATTGGAGCGGACGCCGGCCGAGCCGCAGCGCGGCTGCTGATTGGCTGCGCGGGGTCAGGCGCTGTGGGCCGAGTGAACGCGAGTAACCCGGGGGCGGGCGCTGACCGAGAGTAACCCCGGGAGGGGCGGCACGCCTCTCCCTTTGTCTCCTTCCGCGTGAGGCTCGGGACGGGCTGGCCTGCCTGGGCAGCGACAGGGCATGGGAGCGGGACGGGGCTGTGCCAGAGCAGCCCGCGACCAGCAAGGCCGAAGCGTTTGAGCACAGCTGCTGCCTTGTGCCCCAGGCCCCAGCTTTGCAGGAGTTAAGTGGGGTTCTGTGCGAGGCCGAGCGGAGGTCTCTAGGAAAGAAGTTTATGGAGGTCCACGAGTGGATGTGGCGAGTGTGCCTTTAGTGACTCTGGAGGATCTTTTGTAAACAGCCTTAAACAGGAAACGGCTAGGCGACTTCTCCTAGCCTGTGCGTCGTGGGTAAGGAGTCTGGAGACCCGTCCAGGGACAGTTTCGATCATGCAGAGTCAAAAGTCCGGGGTGCGCTTAAACACTGCTGGTGGGGGTGGAAATCAGGTTGGTAACCCGAGAAGGGTTGAAGAATTACCGCAAGAACACACAGCTCCCCTCCTGTTACCCCAGTCAGTTGGAAGCAAGTACTCCAGTAATTGCGCACACTGTTCATAGTAGTATTACCAGGCACACAGGGCCAAAAAACTTGCCACCTCAGTTTTCTCATTGTGATTAATTTTAATTGTCAGCTAGACTGGACTGAGACTCACCAAAGAGGTATGCTTCTTGAGTGTGTCTGAATGGGCTGACTGAGGAGGGGGAGAGCTACCCTGAATGGGGGTAGCATCTTGACACATGCTGAATTAAAAAAAAAAAAAAGGTAAAGGGAGGTCGCAGGGAGCTGGGCACGAGCGTTTCCTGACTACTGACTGACACAATATCACCTGATGCTCCGGCCGGCCGAGGGAGCTGGGGCACCTCCCTGAGATGCCTTCTTCCCACGGGAGTCCAAAGGAATCGGCCCTTCCTTAAGTTGCCTTTGTCCGGTGTTTTATTAACGGCCAGGAGAAAAAACGGATACACCTGTGTTTCCACGGAATTAGGACATAGATGTTGGGAAAGGAAAATGGACCTGTTTACAGTTTGACCAAAAGTCTGGGGATCTGCTTTCCTTCCCACTGTGGCTGTACATCTTACAGTCTTTAGAAAACGAAGAGACGGAAGCTAGAATGTATGCAAATTTCGCTGTGAAATAAGTTAACTGGGGGAAGGAGACTGCTCCCCAGGATAAAAAACCAGCTGTGCTGGGGAGGTGGCTCAGTGGATAAAGCCCTTGCCAGACAGGCTTGAGGTCCCAACTTCAAATCCCGGAACCCAGGGAAAGCCAGATGTGGTGGTGCACATCTGTAATCTCAGGGCTCTTACAGTGAGATGGGGGAGGGAGAGGCAGATGAATGCACAGGAGTTCTCGGGCCAGCTAGTCTGGCTTAGGCCACACTGAGGAAATGGATAAAGAGATTGTTCTAGTCACATACAATGGAATGCTATTGAAAAAGGAAAGGAATCAAGTACTGATGTGCTACGCTGTCGACAGATGCACAAATCATGCCGAAAGAAGAAAGCCAGATTCTATTTCTGTGAAAAATAGTAAACCAAGAGAAAAAGAGCAGTTGGTTGTTGCCAGGGATGGGGACTGAGCTTGGGAGGTGCAAGAGGAGAATAAGGGTTGAGGTGGTGTAGTGTCTCTTTGGAGTGAGGGAAATGTTTTGAAACTAAGTGTGTTGGCTCCACAATAGTGTGAGTGTACAAAATACCATAGAATCATTTGCTTTAATTTTTCTCGTTTTTACTTTGTTTTTATTTTTTAAGGTTTATTTATTTGTTTAATGTATGTGAGTGCTCTATCTGCATGTATAACCTATGCCAGAGAGGGCATCAGATCCTGCTATATATGGCTATGAGCCACCATGTGGGTGCTGAGACTTGACTCAGGACTTCTGGAAGAACAGCCAGTGCACTTAACCACTGAGCCATCTCTCTAGCCCCCTCATTTTTACTTTAGATGAAAATTAAATGGTTTACAGTTACCGTAAAAACTTGTACCAAAGTCTTAAGGAGGATGGAGGAAAGAAACTTGCCAAGATACAATTCCTAGGAGCCCAACAGGGCATGTTTCTGACCTGAGTATCAACCGATCACTGACTGTACCCACCAGTGTATCCAGACCAGTTGATTGCCTGAAAACTCAACCATACCAGGACTAGTGTGGTGTGGGGTGTGATTCTAGTCTGTATAATTGTCCATGTTAAAATGGCTAATTCTTTGTTGGGGAAAACCACATCATTTTAAATGGCTATACCAAGAAAAAAGCTTGTGTGTGGGGATGTCATCTAGGTCATCTAGGTAGAATTTGCTAAGAAATAAGAGGTGCTATGAGCCTTCTTGCGCCCTCTGCTGGCATTATAAAAGAACTCTCTTTCCTTTTCCTGATCCTAAATATTACTAGAAGAGGCCCAGAATGAATACCCCTTTGGGTTTTTTGAGCAGGTCCTCACGTGGTCCAGACATACCAGGAATCAGCACAGACCACCTGCTCCTTTCTAGTTTGGATACAGGGGCGTGGAATGGGGGTGGGGGTGTAGTAGGGTGGGACAGAGCTGAGTGCCCCAAGGAGGAAGTTCTTTTTGTATCCAACAACTCCAAGGCACACACTCCGTTTCTTGTGCCTTGTGATTATTATTGGAATCCCCTGCGCCAAATTCAGTGAGCAAAATAAGTCTGCTGCATCATAGGAAATTAATATAGGTCACAAACTGGACTTACACTCACGTGACCTCATACTCATGTGACATTTACCATGTTCCAACCAGACACCCCGAGATGTTTTCATTTCATCGTGCACTGACTGTCCAGTCACAAGGAGACTTTCTAGCAGGGGAAAGTGCCCTTGTGGAGCTGAGGACGTAATAGGGTGGACTGTTGTTAGAAAAGAGTGAAGCAAGTGTCTGTTAAAAACTCAGCTGTGGTTTAATGTTAAGCTACTCTAATGAATCCAAGTACTGGGGAGGCAAAGACAGTGGGTCTCTGTATGTATATATATGGTGCTTTGCTTGCATATATGTTCATATACATTTGTGCGGTACCCAGAGTGGCTAGAAGAGGGCACCAGACCCCCTGGGACTGAAGTTACAGACAGTATGAGCTGCCATGCGGGTGCTGAGAATGGAACCTAGGTCCTGTGGAAGGGCAGAGTTCTCAAGCACTCTCTTAACATCCGCCATCTCTCCAGTCCTCTCTTCTATTTTCATGTCTTTTCACTTAATTTTTATTTTTATATAGTCAACAGGTTTCATTAGAATTACTTACATGACCATGGGAACAGATTTGTTTACAGAAGTGGTTACACCAAGAAAGAGAGAGAGAGGGAGGGATTGAGGAAGGGAGGGAGGGAGGAGGAAAGGAGGGAAGGAGAGGGAGGGAAGGAGGGAGGGAGGGAGGAAGGAAAAGCTATCGCTCTCTCTCATGAGCCCCACTACTAGGCATGACATGATGGTGGCAGGCCCAATCTTAGATGGTTTGCAGGTAAGTTCAAGAGTGCAAAGGCCATGCCCTGCCTGGAAGGCAGTGTTCTATTCCATCACAGCCCTTCTCTCGGGCTCTTCTCTCAGGCTCTAATGCTGCTTCTTCCATGATATCCCCTGAACTTTGGGAAAGTTGGTATGGATGTTGCATTCAGGACTGAGCACTCAGTCACATATTCGCAGTCCTTAGACAAACTGTGAGTCTCTGAAGGTAGTGCTGACCACTACAAAAAAGAACCTTCTCTGACCAAAGCTGAGCAAAAACATAGTTGTTCAGAAGGTTATTTGATGGACACATTATGTCCACTTAGGAAAACAGTAATAGTAGCTTCCTTACTAAGACCTATTATTGAATACCCAGGGGACCTGGGGATTTTGCTACATCCAGTGTGGTTTATCTGAGGGAAAAAAATCTATGTACACTATATTCGTATGTGTGTTAACTTTATTCCTCTATCAAATTCTATCAATACAGCTACAGCTCTGTCAGGCACTCAGGGCAGGAATAACTCTAAATACACCAAGCTCTTATCCATCTCCTTTATTTCTCTGGGATGAAATCCAGTCTACATAGCTTCAGTTCTGTCCAGTTCCCTAGCTCATAGTCCTGCTAACAACTAAACTCCTCTGCTTCTAGCCTCATCTTCGTCCTCATTTCCTCATTCTCCATTTCCACTACTCTCTACTCCTGTCACTTCAGAAAACTCTAGCAGAGATCTGATTACCCTCTACAGAGCCTCTGTCTTCCTCTCTTTTCTCTCGTCAAGCCATTCAGTCTGTTCCTACAGAAAATGCCTGTCCTCCTTTCCCTGGCCACTCTTTCTCTGCCTCCTCAGGAATGTTCCTCCATCCTACCTTCCAACTTGATATGTAAAAGCCTCTTTTGTTCTCAGTCAGTTGCTCTGGAGAGCCACTAGGCCTCAAGGCAAGGAGATGGTCTGAGCTTCATTTGCATAAAAAACAAAACTATGTGTGTGGTTGTATTGTATTCCCCAAAATATTGTGCACCCTAATAAACTTATCTGGGGTCAGAGACAGAACAGCCACTAGATACAAAGGCTAGAAAATGGTGGCACTCACACCTTTAATCCTAGCACTCCAGAGGTAGAAAATCCCTCTGGATCTCTGTGAGTTCAAGGCCACATTGGAAACAGCCAGGCATGGTGACACATGTCTTTAATCCCAGAAAGGGAGCCTTTAATCCCAGGGAGTGGTGGTAGAAAGCAGAAAGGTATATAAGGCGTGAGGACCAGAAACTAGAAGCATTTGGCCTGGTTAAGCATTCAGACTTTTGAGCAGCAGTTCAGCTGAGAGCCATTGGAATGAGGACACAGAAGCTTCCAGTCTGAGGAAACAAGATCAGCTGAGAAGTTGGCCAGATGAGGTGGCTGTGGCTTGCTCTGTCTCTCTGACCTTCCAGTGTTCACCCCAATAACTGGCCTTGGATTTGTTTTATTAATAAGAACTTTTAAGATTCATGCTACATATGTGTCTCCCCAGCTTGTCTTTGCCTTCATGACTTTATCCAAGTACTGGCTCCAGCAGGTCTGGGGAACTGAACTGTTAGCCAAATGGTCTGAAAATATTTAGCCATGCAAGAATTTCATAGCAGAAGACAGCTGAAATATCAAAGTCTGGATAACACCGAATATTCATAATAAATGGCTTGCATTTTGACAGACCGTTGGCCAGTCAAAGTATAGCATTAATACACAGCTTGTTATGCCAGAGATCATGACCCCCAAAGAGACCACCAAAGACCGTGGATGTCCAGAATGCAACAGCAAGATTTATTCTATAGATACAAGTCTAGACAGGAAACTCATTCCTACACCCAGTACATTGAGGCAGGGAGGAGTTACTCTTTCTTTCTGAGGCTAGCTATTTAAAGGCAAAAACCACAAGCCCTTCAGGGGGGTGGGGGGGGGTTGCACGGGTGTAACTCGGATTGGTTTATTTTTATTTTTGAAGATCTCTGTTTTCTTTTAATTGGGTGATGGTATGTAACCTTTGAATTTACTGGTTGGGGTTACAATTATCATTTTGGGGGCAGTCTGGCACAAGTCCCAGGCTTTGTCCTTGAGCTGCCATGGGGCCTGGCTGGCCTAGCATGTACTGACTGTGGGGCCTGGCTCAGTGGTCTAGGCTCTGTCCTTGACTCATGCACATAACTCTAAGTTGGTGAGGGGTCCCAGACAGTAAACATCTGGTTGAACTTTGAGCAGAGTACGTGCAGAAAGGGAGCTACTGCAAGGACTATGTCTTTTGTTCATGACCTCCCAGAAACTGCTTGCTTAAATCTCAGGAAACTGAAATTGAGGCCTGATCTCTGAGAGAAGACTGAGCAGTCTGTTATGGCATCTGCTTGGTCTTTTCAAGCTGAATCTCTATAATATATTCTTGCGGCCTGCAAGAGCCTATCAACTCTACAGCAGCTACAGGCTTTAAAAAATTAATTAAAAAATTGCTATCATTATTTGTGTGTGTATGATATGTATATGTGTGGGGTGCACATGTAGGTCACAGGACAACTTTTGGGAGCCAGTTCTTCCACCTTGTTTTTGAGGCAGGGTCTTTCTCGCCAAGCTACTCCCAGCTAGCTGGCTGGCAAACCTCTAGGGAATTCTCCTTTCTGTGTCCCCCATCTCTCTCTAGGAGTTCTGGAATTACAGAAACTTACTATGTTCAGCTTTTTACATGGTCTCTGGAATTGACCTTAGCTCATCAAGCTTTCACAGCAAGACCCTTTGCCTGCTGAACCATCTCTCTGGACCCCAGCCACAGGCTTTTTGATGGTAAATTCCCTTCCAATGAGTGGGTCTCAAATCTACACAGGAAACAGTTGGTTTACCCCCAACACACTCACTGCTATTGTACTGGTGAGCACATTTGCCTGGCCAGTCATTTTGTTGAATACAGGGTCCACAGTTGAGGAAGACTGTTGTTGATGGGCATCCCCCCCACCCCCAGCAGCCTGCTTAGCATCTTCCAGCTGTTTCATTAAACTAATTATATGCAACAAATATTCACTGACCTAGGTTAGTCATGAACATAAAATTTAACAGGAAGGAATGAAGCAAGGAGCAAAATGCTGTGGAGGGATGCCTGGAATTTATCAATCTAAGCAGCAACTTGGACTACTAAAGAGACCCAGCTTGGAGACTGTTTCAGAAGGACATGGAGTCACCCACTCAGAAAGTCTTCTATCCAAACAGTTTTCCCCAGAAAGTTATTTATGGGCTGCTGCCTACCAACACCATCCTCAACCTCTCCATCTCTGTCTTGAAATGGGAAAAATTACCTTGCCAAGCTCTGGGGCTCAGGACAGAAAGGAAGGATGCTGTGTGGAGGGGCTCCATGTCTGCGTGGGAAGCAGCTGGGTCCAGTCACAGAAAGAACTTCATACTCCTTCCATGGAACACCATTCCCACTTAAGGATCATAGCCAGCCTGCTGACTCTCTCCCCTGATAGTTTAACAAAATGCAAGCCCTGTGCCAAGGAAAGGCTGGATTTTTTTTTTTCGGTCTTTGTTGTTGTTGTTGTTGGTGGTGGTGGTGGTGTGTGTGTGTGTGTGTGTGTGTGTGTGTGCGCGCGCGCGCCTGTTTTCATCTTTCCCATGGCCTGATGGTAGTTAACAGACAATGTCCAGGAGGACCTGGCTGGAGTTTTAGCTCGAGACGTCTACCTTGAAGCTCAAGAGAGATCAAAGTAAGAATGCTACCCGTGGAGTCCTGTAATTTAAAACATTGCTGAACTCTCAAAGGTCTCCTCTAACCTACTGCCCAATTGCACTTCCCTGGAAGGCAATGAAGTAAGGAGGGCGTGAGAAGGGACTAAGCAATGAAAGGCCCCGGGAACAGAAGACTAAGACAGAAAAGTATCTACTTACATCATAAAAGAGTTTTTGCCTTTTAATATTTGAATTATTCTACAAGAATACTGTCTTAAAACGAGACTCTTTAGAACATTGATGGTGTTTTTCAGTATTTAAATAACATTATTAAACCTCTGCTCAGCTGGCTTTGGGAATAGAAACAAAGACAACCCCAAACTCAGCCACTCTTGTGGCTCCCATCTCCAGTTCTTTTGATCCTGGCCAAGACAGCAGCCTTGGATACTTTCTTCCGGTCATAAGCCAGGCCCAGGGCAGCCATGCAGTCAATGAAGAACGTGGTGAAGTTGATGTGCCAGCGGTACTCACTGGCCGAGTAGTCGTAGGGGAAGGTGTGGTGGTAGTTATGGAAGCCCTCGCCTGGAACAGAAGCGTGGAGAGCAGTTAGGGGGCTCAGTGATGGCTGCTTCCTGCTCTGAGCACACCTCTTACCCAGTGGATAACAGAACACTAGGCTGTTAGGTGAATGGTTAACCCACTGTCTTCTACTCTGAAACAATGAGTTGAGAAGCCCTGGTTGCCCTTGATATTTGAAAGTGCTGTGGAAGAAATGTGTCTCCAAGGCTAACAGGATAAGAATCTGATTATTCTGGGGGAATATTTTACATTGGAAAATGCTAGAATGTCAATATGCTCTGAGACTCTGTGGGCTCCTGGACTGGGCATGTGTCAGTGTCTGTGTCTCTTACAAAGGTAAGAAGGAAAGCAAACCTTTCCCCATGGGACTGGTGTGCCCTGTAAGTGTAGACAGCTACAAAAGAAAAGGCAAGGATAGCCAAAAGTCAGAGGAGCTGGGGCCCGGCCGAGGGGGGGCTTCTCTCAGCCATTGCCGGTCCACAGTGGCTGCTGTTGGTACTGCTACCTCCCAGAGCTTTGACCCTGGTGCAGGGGATGCTCACAAAATAGAACTCCTTTAATAAATTCCTTGTATCATCTGCTATTTAATTTTTCTGAAACTTCTGGGTTTTTTGTTTGTTTGTTTGTTTTGAATGACAGTTACTTTTATAGTGGATACTAGATGTAAAGCAAAGGATAACCAGACTACAACCTACAGCTCCAGAGAAGCTAGGAAACAAGGAAAACCCTAAGAGGGGTGCATGGGTTGCTCTGGGAAGGGGAAATAGATGAGATCTCCATGAGCAAACTGGGGATGGGGGTGCAGAATGGAGGGTAGGGAGGGGATAGGGGATGAGACCATGAGGGAACCGGGACAGGGATGGAGTAAGAGCAATTGCTCTCTATCTTGAAAGCTACCTCGCTGCTTGCTCTCACCTCCTTTGCTAGCAAGTCTATCCCTTTAGTGGCCTTCATCTTCTGGATTCTGGCTATAAGGAAAACCAGCTGAGACATCCAGCCTCTGGGCAGAGCAACTACTGGATTCTTGGCCCTTCTGTTCGTAGGCAGCCATTGTTGGACTAACTGGACCACAGCCTGTAAGTCATTCTAATATATATTCATTTTATAAGCTCTATTACTCTACAGAAACTGACTTTCCTAAAATTCCTGATTTGGATGAAAATGTGCTATTTTTACAACACTGAGTATTTAACTGAATATTTGCACAACTATATTACAAGAAATATTAACCATGACTTCAAGAAGTATAAGAATCACTGAGCAGTGGTGGCACATGCTTTTAATCCCGGCACTCGGGAAGCAGCGGCAAGCAGATCTCTATGAGTTCAAAGCCAGCCTATTCTACAGAGCGAGTTTTAGGACAGCAAGGCTACACAGAGAAACCCTGTGGTGGTATTGTGTTCCCCAAAATATTGTGTACCCTAATAAACTTATCTGGGGTCAGAGAACAGAAAAGCCGCTAGATACTTAGGATAGGCAGTGTAGCACACGCCTTTAATCCTAGCATTCCAGAGGCAGAGATCCATCTGTTTAAGGATACAGCCAAGCATGGTGACTCACACCTTTAATCCCAGAAAGGGAGCCTTTAATCCCAGGGAGTGGTGGCAGAAAGGAAAGGTATATAAGGCGTGAGGACCAGAAACTAGAAGCATTTGGCTGGTTAAGCTTTTAGGTTTTGAGCAGCACAGTTCAGCTGAGAGCCATTTGGATGAGGACACAGAGGCTTCCACTCTAAGGAAACAAGATCAGCTGAGAAGTTGGCCAGGTGAGGTTAGCTGTGGCTTGTTCTGTCTCTCTGATCTTCCAGTGTTCAGCCCAATACCTGGCTCAGGTTTGATTTTATTAATAAGAACTTTTAATATTCCTGCTACAAAACCCCATCTTGAAAACAAAAGAAAACAAAAAACAAAAAAAAATTAAAATCTTACTTCCTTTTACAATTTTTATGTACATAGACAAAAAATATGTGGGAATGAATATTAGACAACATCAACATATAAAGTGCTAAATTTTATAGAATGGACAAAAACATAGAAAGATTTATCATGAAATATAACAAAACAGGTAAAGCCCTTGACTCTGGGGTCTGGATTTATACATTGTTCCTTGGTACTGGCTGTGATTCCAGCTACCTAGAGGCTGAACCACGAGATAGAAAGTTCAAGTCTGGCCGGGATGAATTAGAAAGACTATTTCTAAGATAAAATTAAAAAAGAGCTGGGCAAATAGCTTATTAGTAGAAATTCACGGTCAGCCAGCCTGAGCTGCAGAGAGCAAAGCCAGCCTAGACTGAGTAGTGAACTCTTGACTCACAATGTAGAGCAGTGTGGAGAGGGCTTGGGGATGTAGTTCAGCGACAGGACGTCTCCACAAGGCTGTAAGGGCAGTCCCTCACACTTCAGGGGGTGGGGACAAAGCAGAAGGGAAGAGAGGGAGAGGGGAGAGGAAGAGGAAGTTGAGATTAGAGCGGCAGGAAACAGGAAAACAAGATGAAGTGAGGAAGGAAGAGAAGCCGTGGAGAGATAGGACAAGAGATAATGCAGGGTGCTGGCTGCCACCTCCAGCAGCCAAGTCATAAAGAGGCTGCCTTGGGAAAGTTCATTTACAGAGCGTGTCTCACTCAGCCCACGTGACTCCGTTTCTATGGCAGTCTAGGCATTGCAGGGTATAGCTTCAGTAAGTAAGAGTCACTTAAACACTGGTGAATGGAGAACACACAGTGGTGGTGGGCGCGTGAAACACATTGGGGAGGTGAGGGAGTACTCTGAGAAGGCACACTTTTAAGTCCATTGAACAAAGTTATGATTTCCCTTTTCTTTTTATAGCATGGCTAGTCAGGACACACTAGGCTTACTGTGTTCTCCACATAGTAGTAATTATTACTGCTTCTGTTACAGTCACGGGTCTCCTGACCCTAGCAGGATTGGCCCAGAGAAATGCATCACAGGTGACTGGAGAAAGGCACACTTAACCACGATCACTGGGAGGTTTTTTGTTTGTTTTTTGACCTTCCCATCAAAGGCAGTATTTTTTTTTTTTTTTTTTTTTGGTTTTTTCGAGACATGGTTTCTCTGTGTAGCTTTGCGCCTTTTCCTGGAACTCACTTGGTAGCCCAGGCTGGCCTCGAACTCACAGAGATCCGCCTGGCTCTGCCTCCCGAGTGCTGGGATTAAAGGCGTGCGCCACCACGGCCCGGCCAAAGGCAGTATTTTTTTATCCTTTCCTTTTTCAGCGTAAAATGGGTTGCCTGCCTGTCATGTTTCCCCCATGACCACAACCCCTAGTTTTACAGTGGGAGATATAAGACACAAAGTGCCTACAAAAACAGATGACTCCCATCTTCCCCACAGCTCACCAAGTGAGGAGACTGGATGGCAAGAAGAAATAGCAAAGGAAAAGAACATGGCTGCTCCTGGGGTGGTGGAGGAGGAGGCTCATTGAGAGATATGTGGGAGAGCATAGCCAGAGGCAGGGACATCTGGAAGAGTCCAGAGTGGACATGACCAGACTGAGCTGTGCCATGTGAGGAGAAGCGGGAGGGGAAGGCAGAGGGCAGAGGGGAGGAACCAGGTGCAGCAGCCAGGAGGCCCAAAGGTACAAAGAGAGCAGGTAACCAAAATGATTAGATTATATAGGGGAGACCAGCCCAGCACCCCCACCCACCCCCGTGCTGGGAAGTTTCAGGGCAGGGGCAGGGTGTGTTAACCAGGAGGCCCTGTAACAAGTAGGGACTAAGACCTGGTGGCCAGGTCTGCTCTGAAATGTTAACTAGGCACTTCAGCCATTTGTCCCAGGCTTGAAACCTAAAAGAGACCACTGAATGCGACAACGCCATAGACTGCTGACTTACCCAGAGTTCCTAGGGAAACCAAGGCATTCTCTCGTGGGTCAATGTTCTTGTCATAAGGGCGAAAGCCATAGAGGTGGGCGGCACTGTTCACCAGCCAGGTGGCATTGAGCACCAAGGCATATCTCAGTAGAGTGGCAACATAAACGCTGTGTTGAAAAGTCTCTCCCCAGAAATACCAGGGCACCAGTGTGGGCAGGATGAAGCACATGAGCAGGATGCCGGGCTTGTAGTACCTATGTGGAGAGATCACACACTGAGTCTGTGGAGAGAGGATGGGCTCTTCTCAGTGGGAGGTGTAGCAAGAATCTTAAAAGTTCTTATTAATAAAATCAAACCTGAGGCGAGTTATTGGGGTCCATGCTGGTAGATCAGAGAGACAGAGCAAGCCACAGCTATCTCACCTCGCCGGATCCTCAGCTGGTCTTGTCTCCTCAGACTGGAGGCCTCTGAGTCCTCATCCGGAATGGGTCTCAGCTGAACTGTGTTGCTCCAAAGCCTGAATGCTTATCCAGTCACATGCTTAACCAGCCAAATGCCTAACCAGCCAAAACCTCTAGTTTCTGGGCCTCACGCCTTATATACCTTTCTACTTTCTACCACCACTCCCTGGGATTAAAGACTGGCTTTCTGGGATTAAAGGCGTGTCACCATGCTTGGCTATTTCCAATGTGGCCTTGAACTCACAGAGATCCAGAGGGATTTCTATCTCTGGAATGCTAGGATTAAAGGTGTGAGTGCCACCATTTTCTAGCCTTTGTATCTAGTGGCTGTCTGTTCTCTGACCCCAGATAAATTTATTAGAATACACAATATTTTGAGAAACACAGGGAGGGGCTGTTGTCTTTCCTCCTCCACCACGAGTACAGGAGTGGGGTGGGAGCCCCATCACGAAAGAATGCGGGTGGAAAATCTTTTCAATGCAGAGTGTTATTATCTCTTTCAAGGTAAGTCTATGTTGAGCTGAGATTGTCCTAAACTAATCCCACCAGTTGCCAACAGAAAAAGGTCTCCATTGTTCTTATTCATAGAGGGATGAAGCCAGTTGCCCAACAGATCGGGACCAAACCACATCCTCAGCTTGTGAGGATGCCTGGGTGTTTTCCATCTGCCCTGGAGCCCCTTTTCACTCCTATCAGGGTCTTTGACATTTCTCCATTTCCTGCTAACCTCCTCCCTCAAGGTCTTCGCTCTGCAAAAGCTCCAGGAAGCATAATGAATGTCCTTGACCACCTGCAGCTTCTGTCCCTCTAGAGGCCTTGTTAGAACCACTGCTTTCCAGAGAGGATTGATTGATGTCCCCTCAGCATCAGGTCCTCAGCTTCCCAGTCATGGCATGGCCTGCATCCAGCTTTCCTATCTTCGCTGCTTCCCTGTTCTGAATCCTCTCTTCAGACTAACTTATGTGCTTTCCTCACTGCTCAGGCTCGACGTCTTCTTCACCTGATCTCCCCTGACCTGACCTTCAAAGCACAGCTCTGATTGTGCCACATGCTGTTGGAGAGACAAGCTCCTCATGGCCAGCTGCGTTAATCCATCTGTGGTGTAAGACGCTCAGGATGACATCAGTCTCTGTCTTCATCCTTTTTTCCTGTCATATCTTGTAGGTCAAGGAAACAGACTATATTTCTGGATCATGCATCAGGCTTTAGTTCATTTCATACTTTCTGTCTGTACATACACATGCAGGACACTGTCTTTCTGTTGTTTCTGATGCTATATTTTCTTCAACTCTTCTTGTTCTCCAGAGCCATCTCTGGCCTTTTCTTGCCTCTCACAGTACAGACAGTATTTTGCCTTGCTTCATGGTAACTTGGTAAGTGTACTATTATTCCCACCCTATAGGCTAAAATCTCCAGGAACATAAGGGCTCAGTTGAATTCATTGTGTCTGTGGCTCTCCTAGATCAGTGAATATTTGTTACATTTAATTGATTTAAAAAATAGTTCAGGCGGGCGGTGTGGCGCACGCCTTAATCCCAGCACTCGGAGCAGAGCCAGGCGGATCTTGTGAGTTCGAGGCCAGCCTGGGCTACCAAGTGAGCTCCAGGAAGGCGCAAAGCTACACAGAGAAACCCTGTCTCGAAAAACCAAAAAAAAAATAAATAATAATAAAAAAAAATAAATAAAAATAGTTCAGAAAGAAAGAAAGAGTAATACCCATGACGTGACGTACAGCCATTAAA